>NC_140107.1:9750799-10073299 GCF_964237585.1 Gallinula chloropus
ACTTCATTTCCCCGGAGCAGAGCTCTTCAGTGACTAATTCATCCCACATTTGAGTTTTTAAAACCCGAGTTGACTTTGTTTGTCCAACATTCCTTCTCCTGGTGGTGTTAGAGTCTGAATGTTATCAATCAGTTCAGCAAATGTTTATCCTCGTCCATATGACCCGCTCCGGGAAACTTTACTTTGGAAGCTTGATGTTTAGAAGGGGGAGGAGAAGGGGGGTAAATCTGGTGATAGAGCTTTTTGTTTATGTGCACTAATTAAGGAGGCTACTGCCAGAGGCTTGCAATGCCAGGGTTGTGAAACTCATGGCTGGAGGGAAGGATGAAAGAGCGAGCTGAAACGACAGCAGGAATTTCAGACCAAACTAACCTGTGTATTCTGATCCTGAAGTAGAGCAGTAAACACCGTTGCAGACACTAGACAGGGCCACTCTGTGGAGGAATGATTTGTTTTAAACTGTCATTTTCCTCTCAAATGTCTAGTTGGAGTGAAGCATTTTAGAAGGCTCTTATCTTTGTTGAGCGGCAGTGGAGAATATTGTCGATTCTTTGTTAGCTGCCTTCTTCCCCTTTGTTATCTGGCTTCTTCCAGGGATTGAATCAAAGAATGCACAGGTCAGTGCGATGCTGGGACTGAAGCTGCTCAAAGCTGGGCTGTGTGGATTATAAAAGGGAGCTTTATTTAAGGCATTGCTTAGAAGCTGATGAGTCCAGATCTCTCCTAGCTGAAGACAGGAAACTTGTAGGTTTGACTTTTCCTACCAGCTGGAGCCAAAGGGGCAGGAGGACAGCAGAGGCTGTGCTGGGCTGTGTGTGTTGGAACTCGTGCAAACCCACTGCCTTGCAGTCCTCTGGGAAAGGTGAACGTGCTGAGCCCGGGCAGGGCAGTTCAACTGTCCCAAAAGGAATTGTTTGAGTTGGAAAGGGTTTCTGAGAAGTCACTGAGCCCATCTGCAGGACACTCTTAAAAAAGCACTTTTGAGTTTAGATAGGAAGATATCAAAATGTCACGGATCTCCCCTTTCTCCTTTATGAAGGTATTCTGTTAATAAACAGAAAGGAAACTTCTGTGCAGTCCTTAAGGACCCATTTCTTCCTTTGCTCACCACAGCATTAAACACATCGTGTGCCTCAGTGGTGCTGCTTTGCCAAAGCAGTGTGTGTGACCGCTGCAAGGTGGGCAGATGGTGGGTGGTTTTGCAGTTTGATCAAGTTTTGTTATGCTGCTGTTAAGAAGTGCAAAAACTCAGATGGTAACATCCCTCTACGTAGGGATATATCAGCTTTGGGCTTACATCTTTAGCCTGTTTTAATTACCATTCTGACATACTGATGCTCCTTGGTAAAGGTCAGGAATTCAGAGATGGAGGCATCTTCCTAAAATTCCCCCTTGGTTTGCACAGCCCAGGGGAAGAAGAGTGGACTCTCAGCATGTTGGACACTGTGATTCTCCTGAAACGTGCTAGTGCCAAGTTCTGCACCAGGAGCCACTGGTTTGAGACTTCAGCAAGCTGCTGATTTTATAATTAATGTGCCATTTCTTGCCAGGTTTAGTGTGAAGGGGAACTCCCATTTATTCTCAGAGCTGAAGTTCAAAAAAAAAAATCCAGTTCTGTTAAGCACTTCCATTCATATTTTCTTTCCTTCTTACAGATGATGAAATTTGCTTGGGACAACTACAAACAATATGCACTTGGGAAGAATGAACTGCGACCGCTGACTAAGAACGGGCACATCGGTAACATGTTTGGTGAGTTCTGAATCAATTTTAGTCCAATTTCCTTGAATTTTTTAAAGGTCACATGTCCATGCTGGTTCCTTTCTCTTCAGTGAAGTGAGGTATCTGTAACAGCTTTGATCTCTTTTCTCTTTCCATTTTTATGAAGCAAGACTTTGAACACAGCTCCGAGGGGTTACCTGCCCATATCCCATCGCTGGGAATCTCATTCCTACAGGCATCACTCAGTGCCCAGCCTGTATCACCCCTCTGTTACATCTAGCACCAAAATGTGTCAGAAAACTGCTAAAACCAACCACTGTCTTTATTAAAACATGAAGTCAGTCCAAACCTTGACAATAATGCTATTTGTCTAAGCTCGTAGGCGTCAGGACCTGACCAAACTGAGCATTTTCTCTCTCGTTGCTCCACTGTTGAGCAAGATGTGAATTCCATTAAATATTGAGTGAGCAAATCAATATTAAAGGCTCTTTATACTATGTGCTTACTGGCTTGTATAATTTTACTCTTTAGCAGATTGCTTTTTTTTTTTTTTATGTGAGCCACTTAGATAATTCCAGTGCTGCTCCCCTGCTCCTTCTGCTGGGATACTTGATGTTTTGGAATATCAACTGTCTTTTTTCTCCTTTGCCCTCAAAGCATTTCCCTGCTCCACTTGCCTCTGCCCCAGCTTGGCCTTTTCCTGTGCCATGGTAAGAAGGCCATCAGAATCAGCCCTTTCCCACCTGTCCTCAGGGAATACTTGCTGGAGAGAGCTCTCTCAGCTTCTTTCCCACAGGAGTCTGTTTTGCAGAGATTCTCTCTGAATCTCTCACCCAGATGAGGGTGGAATGGATGAAGTTATTTAGTAGGCAAATTATCTGTGAGCTGTATCTCCTCAGGGCAAAGGGATTGGAGAACAGGCAAGGTGCCTGAAGATTAGAGGAAAGGCAATGTCACTCCAACCTTCAAAAAGGGCAAGAAGGATGTCCCAGGAAACTAGAGGCCAGTCAGCATCACCACCTTCACTGGGAAGGTGATGGAGAAGCTTGTTCTGCGGGTCATCTCAAAGCATGTGGAGGAAAAGAAGGTTATCACAAGTAGTCATCACAGATTCCCCAAGGGGAAGTCATGTCTGACTGACCTGATACCCTTCAACCAGGGTGTGACTGGACAGGTAGATGAAGGGAGAGCAGTGGATGTTGTCTACCTTGACCCAAGGCTTTCATCACTGTCTCCCACAGCATCCTCATAGGCAAGCTCAGGAAATGTGAGACAGGCTGCTGAGAGAGGCTGTGAAGTCTCCATCTCTGGAGACATTAAAACCCAACCTGGATGCTGTCCTGACAGGTCATGCTTCTCTGTCAGGGGGTTGGACTAGATGATCTCCAGAGGTCTCCAGGTACAGGATATGGGTGTGATCTTTCAGACTATAGATGTGGAGATGCACTGCTTTGCATGGAGACTGAGTATGGCCTCCTATGCAGGCCTCAATAGCTTTGGGCAGCAGAGAGGTGTGCGAAAGTGAAGGTTTGAAGGTTGAAACAGCATCACCTGTCTTCTAGGATGGCTAAAGCCTCGAAGAGCAGCAGCCTCCTTTGGCTGATGCCTGGTAGAGATGGCAGAGGAAGGGCTGGCTTTTAGTTTAGCCACAGCACGGGGGAGAAACCGTGGTGTTCCGCTTGCGGTGCCACCATCAAGTCCTTTTATTAACCCAGATAAGGCACTTCAGTTCCTGCAGAAGCACCAGGAGGGTTAACTCACATCTGGTTGTGGGGAAGCTGTGTTAACATTCGCTGGGGTATCTGGAGGAAGCGGTTTTGGAAGTGTGCCTTGTACTAGCACAGGCAGTGTACCACCAGTCACTGCTCTTGCCCAGTGAGCAGTGATTTGGGTTTGTTCATCCTTTGCCCGCCTCGTTCCCTGCCCCATGAATACCCAGGTTTCTTAGTTCAGCACTAAGTTAAGCATTTTGCAACTTTTCCATTCTGGAGAGCTTGTCAAAATTCCTCAAGGAGCGTGCCTGTAAACACACAAAAATATTGAAAGCTTTAAAATGCATTTATCATGCTAAAACAATTGGCAGTACTTACGCCTGTTTGTAGCGTGCCTGTGAGCACTCTCAAGGAAAATGCTTTGGAGCACAAGGATTTGCAGAGAATTGCAGAAAAGCAGCTACGTTTTAGCCTCCTAATAGGCTTTTCCTCCTTTTAACTGTGGCTGGTAAAGGACAGAAGCATTAGGCAATCCAGTTGTTGCATCCCTCCATCGCTCTGGTTTTCAGAGGCTTTTAGAAATTAGGACAGGGTACTGTTCACCTTCGTTGCTGCCATTCCCCCTCCTGTTTCACATCATGCATCTTTTTATTCCAGACTACAGATGCAATGGAGGTAAATTGGGTACTCTCCAGGCTGGAGGTGTCAATATTAAGCTGAGATTTCTCTGCAGCTGCTTCCATGTGGGAGGGAAGGAACCTCTTTCGGGCTATTTTCAAGTATGTTTGTGTGCATGAGAAGCAATCAAGTTCTTGAAGGGTGACACATTTTCCTGTTGGGGATGTGATGCTCACTCGTAGCCTAGCCTTCGGTTTAGCAGCCTTACCCTGGGGGAAATGGGGGAGCTGCTCTATATCAAATATTCTCTAATCAAAGTAGAAATACAAAATAAACATTCACCTTCTGCTCCTACATAGCATACTGCTTGTCTTAACAGCCATGAGCTAGCATCCATCCCCAGCATCTGTCCCAAAGGCAGGAAAATCAGAGGCAGAACAACCCTTGTATCTCCAGCCTACTTGATCTCCTCTCTCTACTGACTTGGCAGGTGGCAGCTCATATCTGGGAGAATATTCTGGACAGCTTCCATACTTTATACCCAGAGATCAGACTTGCCCAAGGATGTTCTAGGCTGCTGCATGCTTGGATTTTGATGTGGTGACTTGGTCTTACTTTCCTACTTGTGATTGATGCTCTCCAGATCCTATTCCAAGGGCATCAATTTCATCAAGATCCTCCCATGTCCTGGCCATAGCCTAGTTGTACAGAAGCCTTCTGATTAGTGTCATATATAATCGTTGCAACTTGAAATTCCTTCCTTTAAATCCACTAGCCACAGTTCTTTCATAAGCATGACTTTTTCACCTGTAATGCTTATGGTAAGACCTGCCATGCTAAGCATTCCATCCCAAGCCCTCCGGTGAGGTAAACATCTTAGACTTGGAGGCATTTCAGATGTGTGATGGTTCCCCGGGAAATTATACCATGGAAATGGGCAGAGCACCCTGCTAGGGTGGAAGGATGATCTCTCTTAGAATAAAACCTGTACCACAAGGTTCCTGTGTGAGTGTCTGCACAACTGCAGGACTTCCAGAATTCTCTGCAAAATTTCTCTCCTCACTTAAGCTAACTCAAGGAAGACCTGCAGAGTATCTGTTCTCTGTTAGAATGGGGCTCAAAACATGCTTCTTTAGAACTATTTAAGATAAATGGCACAGCTGGACTTGTGGCTAAGGGTGAAACTGCAGATCTACTGGTATGAATTCTGTTCTAGTGCTGATCTAGTTGCTTTAACCCTTCTTTACCCTGGCATCTCAGCATTCCTGTCTTCAGTGATGTGAGCGTTAAATTAATTGATGTTTGCAAAGCATGTTGAATTCCTTGGAGTGAGGCTGCTGGAGAGGGCAACGGTATTATGTAGCACAGCACTTGAAATGCACCTGTCACTGTGATATCCAGCATTAGATAGCTGAATTATTATTCTGCCCGCTCCCTGGGTCTGTCATAGCCACTTATTTTTCTGACAAAATGTTTTTAAAATCCTGTTAGCTTTACAGAGTTTCTCTAGCTATGGGAGAGTGAGCTGGCATCTATTTCTGCTCATGCATCAGCTGAATTGTCAGTTACATTTTGATTGCACAGTCTTTTAACAATGATAAGGTAAGAAGCCTGATTTTCAGATATCTCTTGAAGTGTGCAGTGCTGGCAGCAGCAGAATCCTCCTTTGACTTATAACCTGAGCCAATTTGCTCTGAAATCAGTGACAGAAAGTAAATACGGAACCTTGCTGTGCTGTTAGACAGTCATTTTTCACCACCTAACTGCATATTAGTGTATTAATTTGAGTATAAAAATAGTAATCCTTAACTAGATTTCTCCCCTTTTTTTCCTCTCTCCCCACTTGAAATCACACCTAAAATTACAAGTTACCTTGTCATAGCCATTGCTGCTCTCAGCATATGCTGAATTTGTGCATCGTTGGGAGATTCTGTAGCTTTATCTGATATGACAACTGTCACATCTAGGACACAGCCAGGACACTGGAGCTTAAGATGGCAAAGATGTGACAGCACCTGGATCTGAAGGATTGAATGTGTGGAGACGTGATCCTCGCGTAGGGCCCTCCTTGTTGTTTCATGTTTGATTGGTGAGAGTACACAGGGCTATCTGTGAGGACTGGTAATGTTTCTTGGAAAATCAGTGGCTGCTTACACTTTGTTTGTGTACTCAGCTCAGACTTTGGCCTGAACTGTCCTGACAAGTTTGTTTTGAAGACAGAAGGTCATTGGTCTCAGTTGCCTGGAAATACTGCTGGTTTGGCTCTCCAGGATAAAAAGGGTTTAAAGAGGGTGGGGGAGGAGGAGTCATGGCCAAGTGAATATATGCAGAGAGTCTTCCAGAAAGCTGATTGTCCTGAGAATCAGAAACTTTCAAGTTTTTTCTCCTGGGCAAATACAATGCAGTCCTGCTGGACTGTGACCTGCCCAGTCTCTGATCCAGACGGACGTTCAAGTCACATCTCTCTATTGGCCTTAGACCACAAAGCTCCTTTCATGGGAACTTCAGACAGCAGCTACGGTGCTCTTTGACTGCCCAACTGGTCAAAAAAGGCTTTGTGTCCCATAGTTAGTCTGTTTAACCATCTAGTTTTGCCTGTTGAGCCAAAGATTTTCCAAATAGCTGCTTCCTTCATCAGTGATTTAGCTAGGAAACCATGAAGCAGGCAGGAAACGTGCCCACCTCAATTAGAAGCAACAGGAGTTGATGTATGAATATTTAACATGGAAAAAGTAATTGGATGAAAATACTAATTTAGCAACATTCGAACTACCAGAAGAGAAACGGTAACCTCCAGTTGTGCAATCACTTGGTGAAGCTTTTCTGTTCTGCCTTTGCGTCTCTTTCCCTGTGATCACAAAATTACAAAACCCTGGAGTGTCCTTTTATGTGATTAAAATAATAATAATAATAATAATTGCTTTCTGAATTTGTATGCTGAATTACTCCTGCTGCCTATTGCACATGACATTACACAGTTGGCTCCATGGGGTCTTTAAAGAGAAAAATATATTATAATGAAGATGTTGCTGGAATGCTCTCGCTCCCTGGCATCATCATCATCTTTTTGGGGTGGGACTTTTTTATGTATGATGTTGCGCAGTTGAATATTATTTTCAGTAAGGGCATTTTGAGTTGACGTTGGCTTTTGCTGTCAGTAAAATCTGTAGCAACAAACTTGTTTCCTGTCAGCAGGAAGCAGTGAATCAGGATATCCTCCAAATATCAAACTTGTTGGAGATTGGTTGCGTGATTCATGTTAGAGCTGACATTTATCCTTGTTATGTTGGTTTTTATTTTCTCCTGCTTTCTGCTTGCCAAAGATCACTCCTTCCAGGCACCAAGGTCGTCATTAATACTGCAGGAGATCTGTTCCCGCTCTGCTCTCGCCGTGGGTCATGCTGAGAGTGGTGGCTTCCTTCAGATGTGCTGTTTCAAGCATTAGCTCGAACATCAGGGCTCCACTGAGCCCTAAACCTTACACAGAGAAATTAAAGCTTATTACAGTGGCTCAGCTGACAGCTAGTAACTTGTCAGTTTGAAATACTCATTTAAAAAGTTTAAACAGGAAAAAAAAACCCCAACTCTTAATGTGTGACATAGTGGCCTAGGGCCTTCTTCAAACACCTTTGCTGTGGGAGCCCTTGTTCTGAGGCTAAGAGGGACCTGGTCAGTTCTCTGTGGCAGTAATTCTTTAGAGGGGGAAATAAAATTGAACCAAATAGATTCATCTCCTCTCAGCTGAGA
The DNA here is from genome assembly GCF_964237585.1 of Gallinula chloropus. Taxonomy (NCBI): domain Eukaryota; kingdom Metazoa; phylum Chordata; class Aves; order Gruiformes; family Rallidae; genus Gallinula; species Gallinula chloropus. Next base: position 9,758,599 of record NC_140107.1, read on the forward strand.
TTTACATCTTAGAAAACAAAAATCGAACCCTGAAAACTCAGTGGTAAACAGCCTCGGCCTAAGATGCAAAGCGCAGGCGCTCCAGAGTCTCTCTGTATCAGCGGTTGGTTGGTGTTCAGCCCTTTAGATATGGGAGAGCTGCAAAGATTTGGACAGCAAGGGTTTGGTCGGGGCCCATCTTCAGCAGGAAACTGGGTAAACTTCACATTATCTCAGTGTAAAGCCATTAATCATTCCAGGCTTCCTCGTGAGTTTCATGAACTTTCCATTGACCCTGAACAGAGTTTTGTGTTTAATGAGGCCTAAAAGTAGGAGAGTGTCTTGGGATTTGTCAGAACTGCTTTGCACAGCAAAATGAAGAAGGAAACAAAGCAAAAATTAGAAAAACAGCCATTAAAGTAGCAAATGAAAGCAGAAAAACAAAGAAAATTGCATTGAGGTGTTGTGACTAGAGAGAGTTCTTTGGGATTCTTCTCAAGATGCTGAGGAGTGGAACCCAGCGGCGTGGAAGAAGCAAGCCCAGCCTGAGCAGCCCTGTTACCACTTAGACCAGGGAGCAGTCCAGGCTGGAACTACTTATATTCCTCCCTCTTTCTTTTTTGCAGACTATGGAGGATGTATTTCAAAATAGTGAGCTTGTCTTTAAGCTTTTTCTTCTTCTTCTTTTTATTTATTTTTTATTTAATCACCCCGTTATGGATGTTGTTTGTGCCTCATTCCGGACACTAATTATGCGGAAATAATTGCCTAATCTTCAGAGATATTGAGCGTGTGATTAAAAGGCAGCCAACTGAGAGTGGGTGTAGTTGGACTGCTCACCGATTCTTCTCTGGATTATGGAGGCGTTGGTGGCAACTCCACAGCAAAAGCTGAGTTTGAGGTTTTGGCACTTCCAGCTGGCTTGAACTAACTTCCAGCATCCACTCCAAGGATGTTAATGGCACCCCTCTGTGTTGACTTGGTACTAACATGGATTATATGGAGCTGAATGCCAGACTTGAAGCTCCTGACTACACAAATGCCTCTGCTTTCGTCAGAATATATTTTTCAGAAATGCTGAGGGGTGTTTGCCTTAGAGCAACTGTTTGCAGTCGGATGCTTTACATCATTTCTGCTGCAGACACAAACCCACCTGCTGACACGAGCGATGAGAGGCGACATATAAAAGCTGAGCAAGTAAAGAACATCTAAAGGATGTACTTCTAGCCATGCCTTTTTATGTTGGAAGCATCTTGATACTTCTGGTTTTCTTATCTTTATCCCTCTGTATTTAGCTTTTCCTTGTTTATTCAGAGGAGATGGGTAGCTGTAAACTGTAGCAAAACACCCCCTTACCTATCTTTGGTTTTAATTCGCTTCTACTCTTGAAACTTCAGAAGAGATTAGGCAGGTTCAGAACTGGCTTTGCTGTGCTAGATTTCACATTTAGAGTTTAACTGCTTTATCACATCTTTTTTTGGGCTGCTGAAGTTTCTTGCCACCTTCATTATGTATTTCATTGGATATTCATCTGGATTAATGTTAGATTTTGACACTTTTCTATTTGACTTCAGGAGATCGCATTTCAAATGGTTCCTGCTACAGAATTTCCTTTTCTATAATTTCTCCAGGCACTTGTTTCCGATTTTTATTTTTTTATTCATCACTGCTGCCTTTTGGGATGAGAAAAGTCTCTTATCTCACTTAATCAGTAGGTTTAGCGTCATCCCACAGGACGTCAACTTTCAGATTTGTCACAGGTTTCAAGGTTGCATTTGGAATATTGTGGTAGGCATTTGTCATTTGAAGACCTTTATACTTTTAAAAATACTCTCTTTTAGCCTCTCAGAATTGTTCTTGTCTCTAGAGAGAATTTTTTGGAAGTTCAAGAAAATCCCTTAGCCTTTTGCTTGAGGCACCGGTGTGAAAAACGGGGAGGATTTTTTTGGACTTGCTAAAATTGTTCATCCTTCCTCTGATGTTTTATTCTCAAAAAAAATCCACTGCACCCTAGCACACTTTATATTCAGCTCCCAAGAGAAAAAAAAAAGGAGAGAAAAAAGTTGATGCAGGAAAATTAAGGTGTTTCAAGAGAAAGTTCTAAAGGCAGAGGTTGTTTCCATACCAATTTCAATATACCCATAATATCTTTGCTCTGATACAAACATGCAATTAAGTACACCTAAGTTACGCCTATTTCTCGCCACACTGCTTTTATCTGAATACATGATTATATAGGGATAGCATTTCTTCCCAGAGCTGGAGGATGGGAAAGCACAAATTATGTGAGTACTGAAGCGTGGCATGGTGCAAGATCACAGCATTCCCCGTGATGGTCTTCACAGCACCTTGATTGGTCTGTCTCGCATCTTAATTTCAGTCTCAAATCTGAGCCGTGCTCTGCAAGCAAGAGCAGATAATTTGGGGACAAAGAAACTGAGGATCGAGTTTTTTTCCCCCATGTGTGGTAGCAGAGAGCTTTCATTGACTTCACCAAGGCCTCCTTCAGGCATCTGGAAGTAGAACTTGCCTTCAGGCTTTAAAATTAACACCTTTTGACTAGGCTAGAACATTCCTTCTCTCTTGGCAGGCTGCATCCTGGTTGCTGTGGGAACCAGAATTTTTAATTTCCTGACTTCTGTGTACATCCAAAATTGTAACTGTGATGTACTCTGTCACTGAGGTAGCTTTGGGGGTTTGCAGGGAATCAAGTCATCATTTTACGTAGAGCTTCCTTCCCTCAGAATCACTCCGGTGCATCTCCAAGGGGCATCTTCTGGAGACCTGCAATTCTCATTCATCTTAGTGTGTAATGATGGGGCAGAAAAGGAACGGTGAGAAGTCAGCTACTCCTTCCCTTCTTAAGCTACCCCATGTTGGAATGTCATGGGAGGTGTTCTGCTTCAGTGCTTTACAATTTTAAAGCTTGTCCTGGTGTCTGCCCTCATTCTCCTGTGGGAAGTTAAGCTGTGACTTCTTGGCCTCTCCCCATGGATGTAGAGGATGGTTTACAACATTATTCCTTGCAGCATCTCTCCCTGTCTTTGCAAAATGTTCCCTTCAGTCTTCTCCCCTCAAGGCTGAGCAACCCCAGACCTTTCCAGCTTTAATTGTAGGTCACGTTCTGTGACCTCCTTAGTGCCACTGCTTTGCTTTGAATTCTCCACATGAGCCAAATGTTTCTTGAAGTGGATTCTGTGTCCTGGCTGAGGCTTTGCCAGTGCAGAGTGGCGTGTGAGAGCCCTTTCATGTCTTGCATGTGACCCACACTATTTACCCATCCTGGTCTGGGGTTTGCTCCATTTTGCAGCTTTCCAATGTTGTTGATTTGAATTAAATTCATGTTCTGCTGTAGCCTTGGTATCGTTTCCTGCAGAGTGCTGTCTAACTATTTATTCCTTATGCTTCATGGTTCCTTTTTCTTCCCTCAGGGTGAAATACGCTGTGTGTCCATATTGAATTGCATCCTGGTGATTTCAGACTCTTTTTCCCAATTTGCTAAGATTATTTTGATATCTAATCCTGTCAAGCAACACGCTGGAAAGCGTTTGGAGTCTTTCAGCTGGGGTCGTCTTGGTGGGACTTAAACAGTACAGGAGAGAAAAGGAAGATTATGGACAGATGGTTCCAAGTGATGGAGCTACCATGGTTTAATGTGTTCCTGCTCGTCAGTTGAGATGTGGTAATGGGCCATTTGCATTCTCCTGACCCACTGAATAATGTATGTAGAGTCTTTCATTGTTAATTATTAGGGACCTTAGCTCAGTTCATGAGCAGTAACTTGAGTGCAGAGCAGTACCTGGATTGATAGAGGGTATCCAGGCCCAGCACTTCCCATTCTGTTGCATACTGAACAGCATAATCAATCCTGTTTAGCTTTATTTTGAGCCAAAGGGCAGTTTCCTTCCTATACCTCTGAATTCTGCTCTCACACCTGGGCTTTTGTTGAAGACCGGATCATTTCTGTGAATGTGCTATGGGAGGTGATGTTATGTTTGCTTGTGTGGCCTGTAGATAAAACCACCTCAGGGATGAAGGGTTTTATAACCCGAACTAGGATGCACTGTCTGCTCTGCAAAACCCCTCCAGAGCATATCTTACCTGCTGAGGGAAGAACGCTGCCTGGAGTTGCAGCCTGGGTGTCTCTCTTGTGCCACAACCACAGAAGGGTTTTTGGAAGATGGAAGGGCACCTTCTTCCTGGTTTTTATAACAAAGAGTCTCTCCTTTGAATTCTAAGATAAATTAGCAGTCTCTGCTCATTAACTGCCTCCTGTGTCTCTCGGAGTCCACGGATAATAGTTGCAGGTAGAACATGTGTGTTTGTTCTAATAGGCCTGTGGGGACCCCTCACATTAAATGATGCAAGTCCTCCAGGAGGTGTGTGAAGAAGCAATAAATAGTGTATAATCAGGTTACCTTTAACTAGTCTAAAATTAATTTCAGACATCCAGAAGCAGAGAGACCAGCTGTATTTTGCCCCCCCACTATTGCTGCTGTTGTCTGCCGCTTAACCTCCCTGAACTGCTCCCCCCAGCACTAGGCCTTGCTTTTCAAATTACCAACCTTTGCCAGAAGTAATCACCTCTGCTTCGCTGACATCTGAGGCCTGTTGCCCAAACAAAGGAGAAAACCTCTTTCCCGAAGGGGCGTTTGAGTGATTATTGCTTTCAATTTTCCTCTGAGCTCTCCGTAGCTGACACAGTCTGCCTGCAGTAGAATCTGTGTGTCGTGGGAAACGGATTGGATACACGTGGAGAGTGGATTTTGCAGTCTCTCTCCTGTATCAAGGGTTGTTCCTGAGGCTCAGTCAAACCCTCTCCTCCTCTATGATGCTTTCAGATAGAAAGAAGTTTGAGCTCCAGGAGGCTTGAAGTCATGCAGTGATGGGACAGTGCCTGTTGTCGGGAGTATTGCTAAATGATGAAAGATGGTTGGAGAAACTGGGGAAAAGAGGATTAAACTGGGGAGCTGCTGCCAAGTATTAAATACTTAAGAGTCAGTTGGCAATAGGTGCTTATCATATATCTTCTCTCCCCTTCCACCGAAGGAAGTAACTATCTGAAGGGCTGTTACTGTGACAAGCAATTCATTTTTATGCTCAACACCCTTTTTTTTTTTCTTTTCTCTTTTTTTTTTCCCAGTGCATAATAAGAATATTGCTAACGTGTTCCCACCAGCCTGATCTCCTCCAGACGCAGTCTACTTTGGCACATTCCTAAATGAGCATGAGCTCTCTCTTTCTCTCTCTCTCACCCATCACTTGTTCAGGGGAGAGCTGCCACTGCTAGTTCAGTTTGAATGATAGGCTTAATTCTTCAGGGGAAATTGATATTTGAAAAACGTGAGTGGTTTGTAATCCAAAAAAGCTATTTCTTCCCCAGCTGGAACACATTCTGTATTAAATTTGATCATAGCAACCTAAAAGCCAACACTTCAAGATGCTTCTCTGTGATGCCAGATTTACCTAGGAACCATGCAGCACATATGCTAACACCCATTGTGCGGTGCAGGTGGAACTGTGATTCACTGTCGCTTCCCGTGAGCTCGGAAGATCGCTCCTGTTGACAAGGAAAAACAGACTGAGCTGTTTTGTCGGGCAGGTGTTAGGGTGATCTCTGTAAGGTCAGTCTTCAAAACTCTGTGGTGGGAGGTGAGTCATCCCTGTTTGGCAGATGACTCTTTCGAGGTGGTGTAACCTCTTTCTCTGCACACACCATCTGATGTACCATGGGCTCTGCTTCTTCAAAGCCACGTGCTCCAGGATTAGTTGCTCTCCTGTCTCTAAGCATCTTTTCAGGGAATAATCAGCACTTTGACCTTTCCTTAACTGGGGCAAGCGTGACATCATATACCCTACAGTGGGGTTTGAGTTGAGCTTATAGAGTGGTGGTAGCCTTGGCATTGTCTTGAGTGATGCCCTACGTCTAGTAAAATGGATCAGTTTCTGATGGAACTGCAGAAAACCAAAAGTTAGCATCTCCAGGGTCAGATAATTGATAGCTGAAGAGATTAGTAGCCACTTGGTAGCCTACAAAGTAGGGTCATCAGTCTCAGCTACTAGAGCTGTATCTATTGGGAATTGTGATGGGGAAGAGATTAGATGTGGCATGTCAATATAGACTTGACTTCAAGGGTGGTTTGTGTCTTGGGGTGACTGAAGTCGGTTTGTTGGGGCCCCCACTGTGTCTGCTGCCCCTGCTGAAGGGATGACCTGCTGCATGACAGGGCTGGTGCCAGGGAGAGGCAGGATCTGAAGGCAAGCAGAACTAGTGCAGCTAGCGAGCTAGGAGCCCCGCATGTTGCCCCAAAACTCTCCATGGGTGGCCACCCACGCCTGGGGTTGGCAGGGGAGCAGAGGACAGAGTAGCCCCATGGCACGTTGCTCAGTAGAGCTGCCTGTGAGCCACTCTGTAAGGTGCTCTGTATGCCAGGGAGCGCGTGTGGGGTGGAGAGGATTTGGGATGTGACCTTTTGACCAGTATCTGGAGAGTGAGGAAGATTAATAAGAAGAGAGGAAAATAACCTTGGATATGAAGTGTTTTCTGATGAAGTCCCTGAAGTGTAGGTGCAGTGGTTTATTTGGAAAGCAAAGAAAAATGAGGTTGCTCAAAAGCTAATGGACTTTTTTTTTCTGTTGTTCTGCAGGAGAATGCACTGATAAGAAAAGAAATAGATCTTTTCTAATTCTTGGGCTACTTTTTTGTCCCCTTTATCTCTCTCTGCTGTTACCTTGTTGCTCAGATGTAATTTGTTTAGTTTACCTTAAATAAAGGGAATAAAGTTCCTCTGTGTTACAGCCATCGGGTTCAGAGACAGAAACCTTCAATAAATAAGACGCAGTGGCAAGGTCGTAACTCACGTCTGGTGGCGTTGGCGCCGCCGGCTTCAGCTGCGGCACGTGGGTACCACGGACCAGGCTGTAAGGAGACAGTTGTGATGGCTTAACTGAGAGGTTTTCTTCCTTCCTGAAAAGCTCTGTAACCCATGTGCTAGTTTTATTTGGATTTTCTGTTTAATCTTTGTCATCTGAACAAATAGTACCGGCCCTGTCCTAGGGATCACCGACGACCCGCTTGATCCTACCTGTAACACGAGCACCTACGTGGGGGTATTTTCTGCGACTGAGTTGGATCTTCCAGTACTGATACCAAGTGCAAGGTCTCTGGGCTTGAGGATGGTTATGGAAAGGAAAGGTAAAAAAAGTTAATTGTTGGGAGTGTTTTTGCATGGCCATTCCATGGGAAGATGTATGGCTAGTGCAGAGTGCTTAGGATGAAGGGAGAGAGAGAAGCTCTGTGTGGGATGGTGGTGGATGGGCTGATGTGGTCAGTGGAGACAAAGAAGCTGTTTTTTAAGTCTTTTTTAATTCTGTTAACCAGCATGTTTATGTAAACTCTTTCTTTCTAAACTTAGAGGAAAATGCCTCTGGCTGTTTTGCTGGCAGAAGAACCTAATGCCCAGAGCGGGCAGAGAGCTCTGGCCTAAACCGAGATCCTATCTCAGGAGTCCAGGCTCCCAGACCTCCTGTTCTGCCCGACCCAGAGCACTCTGCAGAGAGGACTGGCAAACCTTCCCTGCAAAGCAGATTTTTCAAGACACCGCACAGTGATTTTTTTCACAGTTTACTTTGTTGCCAAAGATAATCCTGAGCTGTGTAAAAAGCCTCTGTGTAGTTTTCCCCCAGAATTCGACAGCGTGCCACCACCCAGAAGCTGTCTGGTGACGTGGTCTCAGCCAGCTCCCAGACTTCTCACACAAATCTCTGGATAAATGTCAAAAGTTCAGTCTGGTCTGCAAGCACTATCAATGAGAAAAAGAACCAAAAAGAACAAGAAAAGCAGCGCTAGGAGATGGTGGCTTTTCAAACTCCTGTTTTAACAAGGCACTGATTTTAATCAAAGCTGGTTCAATCTTTTGAAGCCTTCAGTACCAGCATAACCAGAAGAAGGGATCTCAGTGTGTTCAGTTCTTGTTTTGCCCTGTGTCGCCTGCACCCCAAGAGGTGAAGATAAACAACCCCTAACAACTGGAGTCTTTTGTGCCTCAACAGTTAACAAGTTCATCATGTTTCGTAGGAACTGCATCCTAATTTTTATTCCAAACAAGATTTCAGCACTAATTTTTGTTTTGACAAATACGATTTGACATAAGAACAGTGGGAGTCAAGACCTTTCATTTTTGATCTAGGTTTACATTGCGCTGATCTAAATTCCTCCCCCTTTTTGCTCTTGCCTTTCAATTGTAAACTTGGTTATTAAAGTTAGCAAAAAGCTATTTGAAACTCCCTGTTCTGTAGCATTTAAGCAGCCGTGCTATATGCAAGATTAAGTATGATAGCTTCCTAATGACTTGTGCTGTTCATTCGAAGCACTGGCACGATGCATTACCACACTGATTTTTCTAAATGGCTTTGTTGAAAATGAAGGATTCGGTTTCTGTTCACTGAGAAACTTCATAAAGGATTGTTTGCCAAATGGCAGGACCAGGCCCCCTGGGTCTTGTCTCTGACATTAGAGACGATATTCCTTAACCTCTTTGCTTGCTCTGGTGCTTAGGGCGCTGCCTGCTGAATAGTTGTGTTGCTGAGGTTAGGCTCGGCTTCCATCCATCTCTCTGGCAGACAACTCTTAACAGCAGCATGGCAGCGACAGCAGGGGTACGTGGCTCTCTAAACACAGGTGATACAGCAGAGAGAAGAATTTTGCTTAAGCTAAACTCTGACATCAGGGAGGTAGTGTTGAAAAGCTGGGGAAGATGCTTCCTGTCTCCTGCTGCTTGGGAGTCCCTGTGCCATTCCCAGCATTGCAGAAGCAGTGTCTCTAGGCACGTGCCGAATTCCTCATTGTTCCTTGCACTTACAGAGCGAAGCTGGGGAGTGCTGGGACAGGGGGGTGCCTCTTTTCATGGGACACACGGGCTTTGCAGCAGGGCAGCTGCTCTTCTGCTCACAACGCCTGCAAGCCATCACTTGGCAGCTCCTCCAGCGTAGAGTGGTGGTGGGAGCTGTGGGTAAGAGGCATTTCTCTTTCCTGAGGAAGAGGGCTATTAAAGACCCCACTCGTAGCTACTCATTTGCTGAAGCATCACTTTCACAGCTTTTCTAAAGGCTCTCAAGGGACAGACTTGCAGCTGGGAGCCCTTCAAGTCTCATATCTGGCCTGTGATACTCCAAGTTGGCTATTTTGGGAAGAGGAGAGTGAGGGAAGGCGACTCTTTCTGTCCCTCCTGCCACAGCTGCTCCACTTTGTCTACAAAAAGCAAACATTTGCTGAGCTATGGAGGCAGAATATGTCCTGGGGTTAGGCCACTTGTTCGGCCCTTGGGGGAAGCAGGTGTGGGTCCATGTGCTATGTCCAGTAGCAAAAGGCCTTGAACAGGTAGATCGTTAGCCTGTAAATCCCTCATCCCAGGGGGGTGTTTAATTTTGGCAAGAACTGTTTTCTAGAACCTGAAAAACTTCCAACACAAAAAAAAAAAGGTAACTGGAAAGTAATATCCATCAGGTAGGAGAGCTGGTTGGTTTGGTAGGAATGAAACTGGAAAAACCTGGAGGAGGAGAGAGGGCTTGTTTGCCTGCACAAGGGTGTCTTAGGAGAGTTTGGAGAGAGGTCCTGAAATACAAGCTGCTCTACTGGCTGTCCCTTCTCTATCCTGTTTAATAGAAACCCTCAGAGGTAGGATGAAGGTAAATGAATTGTGCTTTGTTATCAGTGAGTCACTCTGTTGCCTAACTATTGTCTCTTCTCCTGTCGGTGAGTCACTGACACCTTGTTAGAGCAGCTGACAGACCCCAGGCCCCCTTCCACTGGAAGGAGTGTGATGGGGCTTTGTTTCAACAGCAGCTGGGTAGGCTGAGAAGATGGCATGATGCTCAGGCTCCACAGTGCAGAAAGCTGATAGATTTCGTCGGTTACAGGTGGTGCTTTAGCAGTTTGAACTGATGGAGCAGGAGCAGCGCAGGGGAAGACAAACCATTTTCTGAACACAGCAAAAACCACAATCTATTTTCTAGCACCAAGGGAACACATTGAAAAGATCTTGGATTCTCTTGCAAGTGCTCTGCAGTCTTTTTGTTTTTCATTTTTCTCTTTCTTCATAGTCTGGTTCTGTTCCTCTGCCCTTTCCCAATTTTTGTCCTTTCCTTCAGTCCCTACTCATTCCTCTGTTGTGTAGCTGCTATTAAGACAAATCTACCCAGTGCTGCACATTTTAGGTTGCCATTGTCTGCTGGCAGTGTGCAGAGGGTGGAGGCAGGGGGTCTTTCAAGCTGAAGGTTTTGACCTTGGCTGCAGGAAGTCGTGTGAAAAGTTGTGGCTTTCTCTGATGTGACCATCTTCTGTTCTGCGTAGCTCCCACCGAGACTGAAGGAGAGCTGAACACAGGGTAATGCTGTGGTCTCCTGATAAAAGACAGTTATTCGGTGTGAAGACTTTGGCCTTTGCTCAGTAGATCATCTTACTGCCTAAAAACTATAATCCTGTTCTCTGAGCCCTTTCTAATGGGGACACTCAGCAGTGCTGTGTGAGCAATGCCTGCATCCCTGTCGGAGCCCGATGTCCCCGGGCAAGGCTGGGTTGTAGCCGTGAGCAGATGCAAAGTGTTCCCAGCAGATGAATTGTGCGTGTGGGTTTGGTGGCTCACGAAAGCTTCAGCAAGTCAATGCAAACTCTTACTGCTCTACTAATGATCAGACGTGCAGTTTCTGTTGTGTACCTGATGCTGGTATGTTTGATTAGCCTATTTCTGCCTAAATTGGTGGGTTTGATTTGTAGATAATTGGTAGCTAAAAGGAAGTTCACAGATGCAGCAGCAGTTGTGGTTGTTACCACAGTTATACTTAGTCCCTGCTTGGTGTTTTGCAGTGCTTTTCAAGCCTTAATTAGCCCTTACGTGTTTGGCAGGTAGAAGGGTAGATATTCTCCACCTTTGATCAGCCCTCATGGCCTCTCTTCAAGCTCTGTGTTGAGAAGAAAACTGTTCCCTTTTCTCCTCCATGCACGGGCTTAGCTGGGGCGCTGGAAGAGAGCAGGGCTGTGGGACACGTGCAAATGGGTGAGTCTTGTGCGTGTGCCCCATCTGTTACTCGTTGGTTCCTCACTCCCCTAACTCAGAGCTTCTCACCCTTTACAGTCCTTGTTCAGCTTGTGATCAGGACCATACATCTGTCACTTGGCTGCAGTCTGTGAGCTCCTGCTTGATACAGATCCTTGTGTTGGGGTCAGATGATACCCTGGCTGCGTGTGACAGCTCTTTTCCCCTGCCCTGTGCTGTGCAGTGTGTTCAGAGGGGTGGCAGCTCCCCAGGCCTTTGTACCTGTTAGTCCCTTTGGTTCTTGAGGCTGGTATAAGTCTTCCAGTGTGTTGCCCTTCTGGCCCAGTGAACACACAATAAACCCCCTAAGGAGCCTTTGGAATAGCTCCTTGTCGTATAAACTCTTGCTGCAAGTGGCTTTAACAACCCCCTAAGCCAGCAGGCAGCAGGGACGAGCCAGGGATAGGAGAGGCGGATGAGCCCTTCTATTCAGATTATCTGCTGCAGACCAGAGTGAGCTGCTACAGGCTTTATCTGTGGTTTTTAAAGATAGTACTGCTATTAATGTTCCTGAAGGCCCTTCTGAGACTGCATTGCCTGAATGGTCGGGTTCCTCCAGGCTGCCATTCAAGCACATTCCCAGTGAGGCTGTGGGGGTGTGCTGTGTGTACAATGCCATCTCCACCTCCGTGTAGTGCTCCATTCAGCACCTTTCACAAGCCTTCTGTTAATTAACGTGACGTTTGCTGGTGAAGTCTGTGGCAGTGTTCACAAGCGAGCGGGGTGGATGCTCATTCCTCTGGGTGGGTGGACGTAGGAACAGAGCAGCCTTGTTGCCTACATGGATGTCCCCTTTCTTCTTGTGCACAAAAGAGCAAATACACTTGTGGCTTGGGACAGAGTGGTACAGGCTCTCCTTCAGCTCAAGAAGAGATGAACCTTTGTATTGCCACCACGAGCTGCTGCTTCTGGTGTGCTGCTGTTCCCGTGGAGATGATGAAACTCCAGGCAGAGAACCTGCCACTTGTTGTCACAAGAGCTGCCATGAAGTCCTTCAGTTAGATATGCCTCTAGAGAAGCGTCCCTGCATTCTGCCTGAGGTCCCAGTTCTTCCCACCGGTCCCAATGGAGTGTTTCCTTTTCCCATTTGGAATGTTTTGTGCTTCTGGGCAGTGTAGGAGCTGATGTGGATCCCACAGCTGTGGCCGGTAGACACACCTTTGCTTTTGGCCATCAGCTACATGACTTTTCCTCTCCCAAGCAAGGTGTATCTCCACTCCAAGCTGATTTTGCTGCAGGATCAGGGACAGCTTTTCATAGCACCCAGAGCCTTGGATTTATGTAGACAGGTAGTATCTCAGGCACGAGGTCTTTCTTTGAAGCCATTGCTGCCATCGCTGGGTGCTTTCAGAAAGGTTTCTTTTGAGGGTTTCTACTTTAAAAGTCCCCCAGAGAGAACACAATGAGGCTGAAACCAGTAATTTGGAGAGGGGAGTGTCAGCAAGAGTCAAAAGTGCCAGAGTGGGGTTTGATTCCTTTTTCTTTTGAAGCTGCTTCCCCTTTGATTATATCCCTCACATTATAATGTGTAGATCTGGAAAGGTGATTATATTTAACACCTCTCAGAACAGGCAGCCTGTGGAGCAGGTACCAGCACCTCTATAATGGGGTGTGTATCCACTGCAGTAAACACGCTGGGGTACGTATAGCTCCATCTTTTGACAACAGCCTGATCAGAGCCATTGGCTGTTGCATCACAAGCTCTGTCGTGGTGTGATGAAGCGAAGTCTGAGCCAGGAAGGAATGAGGATGTCCCTGTAGTGAAGAAGTAACATGCCAGTGTGCATGAGGGTCTCAGGATCCTTCTTCAGATGTCCTCCCTGTCCTGGCACGTGGTAGACAGGGCAGTGAGGTCCCAGTGCCTGCTTTACTCTCTGCATGCCTGTGGAGAGGAAGGAGGTGAGGTGGTTCTTTATCACTCTCAAGAGGTGGCTGAAGCTGACACGGTGGCTCTTGGTCTTGCGATAGACTTTGTTAGCTGCTGGAAACAAAGAAGTCAGCCCTGCACTCTACAGTTGCTTCAAAGCCAGAGCAGAAGAAAGGAAACATCGACAAGACCCTTGTACAAAACACACAGCCTGCGGTGCTTCAGGTGCAGGGTATTTAGGGGAATATTTAAAACAAATGTTTAAAGTGGCACAAAGACAACCCGGTGGGGAAGCAGGGCTTGCTCTCCACTGTGTCAAATCCAGGGGAGGAAAGCTAAGCAACTCTGAGCTATGCTCTAGCGAAGATCCAAGCCTGTTCCTAATCCCTGATGCAGTTCATGCATTTAAAGGCCTCACTTGCTAAAACACATAAAAGGCTCTGTCGATTCAAACAATTTTCCTCACTTCAATTAATCAGCCCAGGAAACGGTAAGTTTATCATCTCTTTGTCTCTTGTTTAGTTTGAGTGAAGCCAACTTTTCTCATTGTCTCCCTGCAGATTATGCAAGGCTTTGTGGATTATATCATCAAATTAAATCGAGCCTGTTGGTGTTACTCTTGGAGCATCACAGTAACGGGCTGTGCCTCGGGCAGCATCACCCTTCCTTCTCTTTCAAAACTCGTTTTCCCCGTGTCTGTGTTGCTCTGAGCTGGTGTGTCTCTCCTTGCTAATAGGAAAGTGTCTAAAAAAATCACATAATCATTAATATTGAAGAATCATTACGGTTGATAAAAAGCAACTCTGACTGCGATGATGTTGTTTTTCATGGTCACTGCTTGTGGAAAAGATGCCATGCAAACATCAGCTGGGTTGTTTTTTAGAATCCCACCGGTTGATCTAGTGGCTGTTTGACTCCATCTATTGCACTCTCAGAGATAGCTCCAGTTAGATGATCATTTCACAAGCCTGCAGGAATAAATGGATTTCTAGAGGCTGTCTCTACTGCCTTCATCCCTTTTCCACAGCTCCTGTTTTTGATGCAGACAGCATCCGAAAGCCAGCAATCTGTAGTTGAGCAGTAAAGTCTTGGTTGGGTTTTTATTAAAGCAATGATGTGCTGACTGGCTGAAAAGTGTCAAAACTGCAATCTTGTAACATCAACAAAATAAGGCAGGATGCCTTCCTTACAGGAGAGGAATGCTGAACGGGTAAATGAGCCCTGCATGAGATCCTTGGGTCTGAGCGCTTCTCCGCGGGGGAGGGAGGATGGGGTACATCAGATGGGGTCATTTTTTTCCTTAAGAAGAAAAGACCAAAGTCTTAAGGTTCATGACACATGAGTCACCTTTGCCTTCCTCTCCCCTCTGCAGTAGTTCCTCGACAGTGCGTCCAGCTGGGTTTTCCCCTCTTAAGCAGATCTTGAATTGGAGTAACACTTGAAGGTGTTACAGAAGCACCAAGCCACTCAGCATGCAGTAAAAGCCTGGGAAAGCTGGGGGAGTTGGGGATAGTGTTTTAAAGTCTGTTAGTGAGAAGAAGAGCCCGACCTGAGCCAAACAGAAATACACCTCAGGAAAATCCCCAGGCACAAGCCCTGTGTGGGAGCCCTTGTGGTGACTCTGGAAAGGGAGGTGACAGGGACAGAGCCCATGCGAGCAGTTTCCCTGCGGAGATGAAAACTGAACCTCATCAAGGTTGTTGCTCAGGGAGGTCTGGCTGTCTGGGGGCGGTAGGAATGAGGAGTGTGTGGTTTGGGGGCGGCGGGGTTGCTGCACGTGCAGCTTACTGATGGCAGCAGAGACAGCTTCACGCCTGTCCCTGCGTGTTACATCTGCAGAGGGATGACTGGTGAGGACTTCAAACTGGGATCCTCCACCTGAGGATTTATGTTTGCTGAGTTACCCTGCAGATAAAGCAGTGACCTTTGTAATTCAAGCACAAAGGGGGTTGAGTCACGATGTGCTTCCTACCCTTTGCTTTCCTACCTTAGGAATGCTTCTAGGAAACCCCAACAGAAATAAAACCACAGCACTGAGATTTTCCAAAGCCAGGCTCATTTACATCTCTAGATTCACTTACCCTCAACTGCTACAAGGCTGTCTGCCTGCACGCCTGGTACAGTTCTCTCAGCACATGCCAAGTTACTCTTTCTCCTGGAAGTTCTCCTATAGGAGAACATTGTCATCTGCTAAAGGATGGTTGGCATGCTCGCAGGGACTGCTCGGCTGGCTAAAGGGAGCTGTCCCCAAAGCCACCCAGTGCTCCCAGTTCATCAAGATCAGTTGCTGTGTTATGTGTGCACACTGCTAAGTTGGAAACCCGGAGGTACTTTGTGCCCCAAATAGCAAATGCTTCATCGGGGCACGGTGATCAAAGCCTTGTCTGAGATGCTCTTGCACAATAACAATGCGATTCTCTCACTTAGAAGAGGCCTATGCTTGCAACCAAGTTAAAAAGAGACTGAATTCAGGTTTACAGCTGAACAAAGATGAGGGGTGGGATTGCCTAACCACTTTGGTTAAGACAAGACCTGGAAAACAAGGCCAAGGCTTTGCAGATGTGACTGGGGGCTTGCAGTGTGGCCTTCCAGCTGTTCCTGGGGGGTATTCTTTCAGAATTATCAAATCTTTGACAATTAGGTCTCTCCAAAGCAACCCAGTTTGGGTAGCAGAGCTCACTAGTCCTGTTAGAAGATCTCAGCCTAGACCTATGGCCAACCTGGATCCCATCCAGACATCCCCAGAATTGGGATGCTGCTGCCTGTCCCACCTCCTGCAGGTTGATGTAGAGCTACAGAAAGCCTCACGAGCGGGACCTCCATCACACTGTTCTGTTTGCAATGCAGGAGGCCTTCGAGGAGCTACAGTAATAGACGCCTTAGATACCCTGTACATCATGGAACTCGAGGAGGAATTCCAAGAAGCAAAGAAGTGGGTGGAGAAGAGCTTTGACTTGAACGTGGTGAGTCAGTTACTGGGAATGCCTGTCTGTGTCACGGAAATGTTTGGCCAGTTCTGATCACACTCTTCTCTAGGAATCGTTTGAGGAGGGGAACTGTGAAGTCTGTGGGGGAAGAAACCACTCCACTCTCATTTTTATTTCTTTTAAATTTAATTTTTTTAATATTTTTTTTAAACACCAAAGGGATGACAGTGATGATTCACTGCAGCTTCTGCCTCTGCATGGCTCAGGGCTCCAACCACAGTCCACCACATCAGACTCGCAGTGTCTGGCAGAAAATGAGGACCAGCGTGTCATTTTTTTGGTGTGTGTTTTGGTCTGTATTAGATACTTCAAGGAAGTTTTGGTCATCAAAGTTCTGTTTCAGTGCAGTTAAACGCCTGCTTGTGGTAAGAGAGTTTGTTCTTTTTACATGCTGCAGATTAAGGTTGCAATCGCTGATCTCCTTGCCTGGCCCCTCTCTTGGTGTGTTATTGCTGGGACTTGGTGCTGCAGCAGCAGCACCTTCATAGCAGAGTGTTGCACACAGTGAGACGTGGAAGGAAGGGCATCACCTCTACAAACAGCCCCTGAACCTTTCCTCACTGCTTCTCAGAGCCTGTGTTAGCCTTCCTGGGACTCTGGGTGCAGCATGGCCATGTCCTTTATCTCACTTGATGCCTGTTGCTCTGACTGCTGGTCTCCAAGCCAGCCCTCGTGTTTCTCACAGGAGAACTGATGAGATCACATCCGTGGCATACGGTGAATGCTAAAACCAGAGTGTAATTCAGACTTTTTATTTTGTTAATGCCAGTCTAGTTGTCTGTTGTGAAAAATGGCTCTTCCCCATGGGAACAATGCACACAGCTGCCTTTATAGAAAAGCATCGTTTGGGAGGGCACGACTGGCATTCAGATATTCATAAAAGGAAGACCACATCTGATAAATTTGGTGAATGCTCTCAGTGTGTTACTGAATCGATAAACAAGGGACAAAATCAACTGGGAGATAATTTATCTGGATTTCATAAAAGCTTTTAATCTTGGCCTGCAGAATAGATTGATCTGCAAAGACAAGAATGAATGCTATGGATTGATCGGTGGAGTCAGAAAGCACAGCAGAGGGAGAGGAGGAGGGAAATTAATTAAAATTTGGCTCTGTACACAGAACTCATAACAGTCCAGAGAAGTGAGGCAGGGGCTCCCAAGGCCCACAAGCTCTGTTGGAAACTGGGTGCTGGGATCTGTCTCATGCAATTTCAGTCATCATCTCAAACAAGCACTTTCTCTGCTGCGTAACCTGCAGGTATTTGGAAAGGGCAGGCTGGTGCAGAGGTTCAGGTGCCCCTTTGCTTTGCCCTTCTTACTGAGAAGGCTGTGTTGGTGGAAGATCTCGCTGGGTTTTGGCTCTCTTCATCGGTGTGAGGGTAGGAATTGTTTAGCACAGAGATTTCATGGCCAGGGGCATGTATTTTTTTGAGAGGCACATTTTGAATGAAATCACTTTGACGTTTGCTGATCATCAGCTGAGTAGTTAGAGCAAAGCTTGTTCCAGGTGAGTGCGTTCTTGAGCGATTCACTGAACCAGATCTGGCTGTGGCTGCTGTCTGTTGTGGTGGGGCACGTGGGCACCGTGCCGTTTGTCTGTCCCTGAGTGTGCCTTTCAGAGGCACCCTATGTGCTGTGGTTCTCTCTGAGCCTGCAGACTGGGGTCTGTGGAGTGCCAGAAGTACCTATACAGTGCAGGAAGCACAGTCCATCTATCCAATCCAGCTCCCTCTCCACAAGAAAATGGAGAAAGCACTTTTTCCGTGTGGCTGGACAATTTTTTCTTTAAATAAAACATTTCAAGGGGCAATTTTTTTTTCCCCTGAACTAACTAGGAGCTTTTTACAAGGCATAACCCACGGCAGGGTGGGATGGACGGATGATACATCTGCCCTAACTGATTTCCATATGGTCAGCTGGTGATAAATGGGCAGTTTTGGTGTTTCTCTTCCCTTCAGGCTCCACCTGTCACTGTAGAGCAAATAAAGCGCTGTGAGATCTCAGACAAAAAGCTGTGTTACGCTGTGGGTGAGGACTGAGAGACTGAAGTATCTGCCTCCAATCTGTTCCCCTCAGCTGCCATTTGTGTGTGCAGGCTCTGCAGTCAAGTGTATCATTATGTATTTTCAGAACGGAGAAGCATCCTTGTTTGAGGTGAACATCCGCTACATTGGAGGACTGTTGGCCGCGTACTACTTAACGGGAGAAGAGGTTTGTTTCAGCAGCTCTGCATGTCTCACAGCCTCCAATAATGAACTGAAAGGGTTCTCCAGCAGCTTTTCTCTGAGCATCAGATAATCCCTCCATAACAACAGGCTAAACCTATCATTTTTATGAATATCGAAATGTCACTAATGTTCTTTTAATTAAGTCTCGCATAATTACCTTGCGCACACCCTGCATGGCTCATTTGCAAAGAGCTTTTCTCCTGTGGGCAATTCTAGCCAGACATGTTTTCAGTTGGACACATTGCTCCCCAGTGAAATGCCATTTGCAGTGATCTTTGTCTTTGTACTTGTTCTTTTGTATTCTAAACATGGGCAGTATTTCATCAAACATCATTCCAGATTCAGCCTTGGACTAAGGAGGGCAACTGGTTAGTGGCAACTGCTCCAAATTCTGCCTGGACAGTCCCTCTGTAGCAGAAGTTTCAAAGCTTAAAACACCCCTGGGGTACAGGGAAGGAGGGCAGCAAATTTGTCAGGCCAGGGTACCTGTATCCCATGAACTCCTGTGACAAAGTCACACAGCTCCAGAGAAGGTTCCCTTGCCCAGTATGCCCAGTAGCGGTGGGCTGGGTGTCCCAGCCCCTCTTGTAGAGTGGTGGAGCTGCTGATGAGTCCTGGCTGAAGCAGGAGGCTCTCATTTCCACTTTCCTTCTTTCTCTCCAGCCTAGCAGAGGTCAGGGCTTAATGCTGTAATCTGTTTTATAATGTGACTGCACTGGAATTTTACAGCTACAGCTGGCTGTGGAGAGATGAAGAGATTATTCCTGTGCCCTGGAAGTCTTAGGCGAGTAGAAACTCTCATTCAGGGGGGAGTTTTATGAGTGAAGGAACTGGAAGACTGGCTTTTAAATGACAGCTTAGGTCTCCTGGTATACACTGCCCGTGGCTGGGCATTGTCCACCATGATAGGATGGGATGGCTCATCACTGCAGAGTGGCACCATTGATCTGCGGAGTCGCAGGAGCAGCTCTGTTACTTTAGTTGCATTTTAAATGAGTTCCAGGGCTGACTTCTCTGTGATTTCCCTCCAGGGAGAACTCAAAGACTCAGTGCCCCAACTCAGGGCCTGTCTCAGTCACAACTTCAGCTGGCTTCAGCTCAACAGAGCAAAAAGAAACCACATTAAACCGTAAAACTCCAGCAGTGACCTCTTGAAGTGCAGTCAGCAATGATGCTCAGCAGCCAGGGCAGTTCCTGTCATATACCCAGTCAGTGTCACCAGGCTGAAAGGCAAAAATCAAGTCCCTGTCTCTTGCTTTCCCTTCTGAACCAAACCCCTACCTCCTCGTGAGCGTATCAAAGGTCTGCAAGCCCACAGGAGAGCTCTGATTTCCTCAGTGCTGTATTTTTAGAGCAATAAATTCCTGCTTTCTGAGAACTACTATGACAGCTTGGGCTGGTACAGGGGGGCTAGAGGTAAAAGGCTTGTGCTTTATCTCCTAAGTCACTTACAGGCTTCCCTTGATCAGGACTAATCTCTGGAGCAAAGATTAGCGCTTGTATCAGTTTGTCCCAAAATAATTGTGTATGGTGGCTTTGTGTGCTGCAAGCCACCCTAAGCTACAATTTGATTCAAAAGCCCAAAACTCAGGCATTACAAATGGAAAAGGAGCTTCTTAGCCGTGAAACCATGGAAAAGAGTTGCAAGTAAAGATTGTTTGTTGGAAATCGTGTGGTTTTCCAGCAGGAGATGACACAGGCTAGGCAGACCCATGCTGTGAATCTAACAGTGCTCCACCCTAGAAAGATTTCTTTTCATTTAATTCATTTCTGCCACTTTGGGGGAAAAAAAGATTCCCCAGAGGATACTCTTTGGATCAGTTGGGATAACTGAAATACGATGTTGAGGTATCCAGGTCAAGGGTTTGCAGGGGACTGGGGTTCAGTGCAGGCTTTCAGAGGACATTCAAATAGACACCGAAGTTCAGCGCGACTGTTTTGAAAGGGGATTTGAAAGAATCCTGTGTGACTGGTATTCCCAAGCAGCCCCTCAAATATTTATCCTCTCTTTCTTCTTCTTTTAACAGGTGTTCAAGAGTAAAGCTCTGGAACTTGGAGAGAAACTTTTGCCAGCTTTTAACACCCCCACTGGTATCCCACGTGGCGTCATAAATCTGGGCAGGCAAGAGACACGTCCTTACAAGCATGTCCTTTTATTACTGAATGTTTGTAAAAGACCAGGACTCAAGCAGGAACAGCAGCAGTTCCTCAGAGGTGCCCCCCTCTAGTGCAGATTCTTCGAGGTCATTTGTTTTGCCAACTCAAAACCAAGAGGTGCCTTGGCAGAGATCGCAGGTGACTCGAGTTAAACCCAGCTCTGGTTTATTAATTTTGGGCTATCCGCAGTTTCTTCCTCTACCTCTTGGCAGGGCTCCCTGCTGCAATAGCATTTTCCTCACTCTCATTTTCTTTGAAAGGTTATTTGTAGTCTGCACGTAGCATGTGGTGTGCTCTGTAATTTTTTTTGCAGTTTCTCCAACTAGATTCATGTGAATTTATCCAGGTTTGGAAAAAAATTGGGAAAGGAACTGGATGGCCCTGGCTGACAGTTTTTGCTGCTGGAAAGGGGGGGGAATGTTATAGATCCTCTAGTTTTCTCCCTGCTGACAGCACTCAAGGTGTGTGTCCTCCCCTCAGAACCATGGCATTTCCTGGCAGGAAGGTGCTGGTCTCATGCTGGAGGAGATCTTTGAGGTAGCTGGGTTAAACAGCTTGCTGGAGGTGTCTCAGCAAGCAAGGGCAAATCTGGAGGCTGGACTCCCAGTCTCTGATTCTCACTAGTAGACACAGTTCCCTGCCAGTAAGGGCTCACTGGCTCATTTTGCTGCCTACAAACAAATCCCTCGGGGTAAAAGCTGTGTGCAGGCTGAAACAGAGACAGCAGGAAATGTGGGTTAACAAAAGCCTTTCATCCTCACCTCTTGCAAAACTCAGAGCGAAGCCATGAAGCTCATTATTCATCTCTGAGCCCAGGTCTCCTGTTTGGCATTGCCTGTCCATGGAGTGCAAGACTATGGGATGCTTGGCTCACGCTGATCCAGTGCTCACATACCACTGTCACCCTTCAGTGGCTGGACCTGCACGTGATCCCAGTGAAAATTTGAACCACCACCACGACTTTAATTGTCTCTTTCTTTGCAGAAGACATTCTGCATCCTTTGTGGCTGATAAAGAACCGGTGAAGACTAACCTTTCACAGAAATGCCAAACCCTCCCCTGCCCTTTGTGAAGACAATTGAAACAGACTCTGTCTGCCCAGACATTCCCAAAATGTTTTGCTCATGACCTTGACTAGGAGCAAAGAAAATCAAAATAGCACCGTGCCCACAACCCAGAACCCGTATTACTGGCTTGAGCTTTGGCTTCAAGGGCTGTGAAACTGCTGAGAGGGCTCTGAGTATCAATTGATATAGGAGCAAGGATGAAGTGAGCTCAGTCTGTAGTCTGACTACTGCAGGAACGTGATGAACAGCCAAAGGCCTTAAACCCATCGGGAAATCAGAATCCCAGCCTGGTCTGGGTTGGAAGGGACCCCAAGGATCCTAGAGCTTCAACCCCCTGCCACAGGCAGGACCACCAACCTCCAGGCCTGGAGCTACACAAGGTTGCCCAGGGCCCCATCCAGCCTGGCCTTGAACACCCCCAGGGATGGGGCATCCAATGGGGAAGGGAGTTACTCAGTGTGAGAGAGTGTGTGGCAGTGGAAGCGGAGTGAAGTGATGCTGTGAGAGCACACTGACCCCAATGTCGGGGTAAACCAAAGCCCAGAAGAGTTTTGCAAGAAGGGATTATCTCTCCCCAGTTCTCCTTTTGCAAGGATGTGGTGATTCCAGAGTGCCCTCGTGATCTCAGGAGGATGGGAGCCTTGCAGCGTGCGGGGGCTTCTGCTGGTGGTAGCTTGTGGGGGCGTGTTGAGAATGACATTCAGACATTTGAAAGAGAAAACAGCTGGCATCAAGTCAACCTTGTGTACAGGAGCACAGAGACACCCAACCCCCAGCTCCTCTGTAGCCAACTTGGCTTTATCTCATCCTATCACCTCACGCCACCTTTTCCTCTTGTGTCCCTGCTCTGCTGATGTGCTTCCCCGGCCGCCTGGTTTCACACAGGCACCGTATCGTATCTCACACAGGCTTGTTTTCCATCCTGCTGCTCCAACCACCACGTTCTCTGACAGGTCCTGGACTACATTGTCTTCTCAAGCTGCTGCTCTATGCTCTCTGCTTGTGTGTTGCAGTGGGACTTCTCTCCTGATGCCTCCTGTTCCAGGTCCCTGGCCCCTGCTGTCCCTCACATCTCCCTTAAACCTCCAGAGTTTTTTGTCATCATCCTCTCCTGGTCTCTCTTTTGACCTGGAACTGTTTTGCTGCTTTGAATCTCTGTGAGGAGGAAGACAAGCTGTTTTCAGTCCCTACTTGCACTGGACAGTGTTTAAGGAAGGCCCCCTTACCTTAAAGAGACCTCTGGGTGTTTTCTTTTGTCTTGAAGACCAAGGTCCTTCAAACAGTGGTTTCCTCTGTGCTGCTGTAGACCAGGGTAGCTGTGCAGACCCAGTTTGTTCAGACTATAATGCTGAAAAACTGTTTTCCTGTGGAGGTCATTTCAAACTGCTCTTTAACCCAGGGACACGTTGCAGACATACTCTGCTTCCTCCAGACCACCTCTCCTTGAGTTGTACTGTGATTTAAAACCCAGGGCCTGGATTCCAGGCAGCGCAGTCCTTTCAGCCAGAGCCTGGCTGTGTATCTGGGACAAAAGTACCCATGAGAGAGTTGTGTCAGCCGCTGTGACCCCACATCAGTCGCTGTCACAACAAACACAGCCCCCTTTGGCTGCTTCCACTCGTTCCTCATTTGAACCAGCCCAGAAAGCAGTTTCTGTTTGTGAGATCGTATTTGTTACGACGTCCCTTCGGTGCAGTAAATAAAGAAAAAGCAATTGACTCTTTATAGATATGAGAACACTGTGGGATTCCTCAGCACACCCATCCCTGGGCCGGCTGCTGCCAAGTCCAGCAGATACGTCTGATGTGATATTGATGTAACATTAACCTGGTCAGGCTGGAGGACCTTCCTGCCCCTGCAGAGAGATGTCTGCCATAAACACTTGATGTTACAGGGGGACCCGTTTTAGCTGCACAGAGGCTTTTCAAATGAAAAGCTGGTGATCTACAGCCCCCTGACAGTTGGTGGGGAAGGCTGACGTTTGGCAGTGCCTGAGCAATTTGGAACAGCGTGAACATATTGCTTATCTAATGGCTCTTTTTGTCTGGAGGCGAAGCAAACAGCTCTGGACCTGAAATGGGTTTCTGTATATCAGATGGAGGCGAAAGTTTTCTCCTTCCCCTCCCCACCCTGAGCGAGATCATTAGTTTGAGCCTCCTGTAAACAACAGAAACCCTTTTCTCCTAATAGCCAAGCTTGCAGGCGCCATCTAGTGTTACCCCCCCATGACTGGAAACCTGTTTCCTCTCCAGTATCAGCCACAAACAGAGCGCACAGACCTGAAAATCCCACTCAGGTCACTTGATGAGATGGTTCAGCCAAGCTGCTGTGGGCCAGAGGCTGGTTTGGGCCCAGAGTGTAAGGGTACAGGACACTTCTGTGCCCATAAGTTTGAGAGGGGCCGAGCTGCGGTCTGGAGCAGTGGGATACGAGAAGAAAGTGGTTGAATATAACAGCAAACCCAGGGGTGAGGCTGTTAGAGCTTGGACAAGCCTCCCTTCTCCCATGTGCTTTGGTAAGGGAGGGTGGAGTCCCTCCTCCTGCCCAGAATTGACTCTTTCCTTTGTTTCAGTGCTGATTCCTCTCTTTGCATGGATTTGGCAGGGCCAGGGGAGACAAACAGAGACTGGAGAGGGATCCCAGTACATCAGAAGAAGGGACAGAGGCATTTAGTGTAACCAGCTTCTTCAGACAATGTTTGGCCCCTTTCCTAATTCCGTGCTGGCCCTTCTCTTGTTGCAGGAGAGAAGCACCAGCAGGATGTTCTCAGGGCCAGACTTGCCCTGTGCAGATCCTGAGATGCTCCTGGCTTGTCATTACAGTCGGGTTTGCCCAGGGGCATCTCTTTTCTAGCACTGACCTTGCTGTCCCCTGTAAGCAAGCTGGGAACTCCATGTCATGTAAATAGAAGGGGGAGGGAGGTCTTATTGAAACAAGGTGCTTAGGGACAGTCTGGATTCTCCATAAAATGGCAGCCTTGTTGGATCTGTGGGACCTTTGAGATGTGAGAGTTCAGCCCAGGCTATGTAGAGACAGGTTTTTATCCCCAGGTGTCTTGTGCAGGGCAGATGCTCAGCGTTTTTCCAAAGTTTGCTTTAGGCTGATGTGTTTGAGAGGGATTACTCTCCCCAAAAAACATGCAGTCAGTGTGTTTGCCCTGTCCTAAATGATCATCTGTGCAACTACTGCTCCATCCCACTAGAACTGTTCCATAGGAGAGTCCCAAAAGTCTGTGTACCTCCTTTACGCGGCCCCTGCTGAGACCCGGCGTGTGCTGCACACACTTAGCAAAGGCAGGATCTGCACTGGGGTAGTGGTGGGACCTCAGGCTGTGTTTTCCTGGTAATGAAAGCTCCTTTTTCTCTCCTTGCAGTGGCATGAGCTGGAGTTGGGGTTGGGCATCTGCTGGAAGCAGCATTTTAGCAGAATTTGGTACCTTGCACTTGGAATTCCTGCACCTCTCGGAGCTCTCTGGCAACCCGGTGTTTGCAGAAAAGGCAAGTACTTCCCATTGGTCTTCATACTCCTGGGGTGAGTGCTGGGCCAGAGCAGCGCTGTGGTCTGCCTGCAGCAGTGTCAGGGGAGTGGGGCCAGACTCTTCTCAGTGGTTCCCAGTAACAGGACAAAGGGCAACAGGCACAAACTGGAGCACAGGAAGTTCCATCCCAACAGGAGGAAAAACCCGTTCGCTCTGCGGGTGCCAGAGCACTGGGCCAGGCTGCCCAGAGAGGTTGGGGAGTCTCTTTCCCTGGGATACCCCAAACCCCCCTGGATGCTGTCCTGTGCGACCTACTGAGGTGATCCTGCTTTAGCAGAGGGTTGGATTGGGATGATCTCCAGAAGTCTCTTCCCACCCCTACTGTTCTGTGATTCACTGCAAAGGTCACAGCAAGCTCCTGTTGCAGATCCCATCACCCCAATAAGCTATGGAAGGCAGCTACCCCTATGTTCTCCTTGGCCATTTACATCTGCTGTAGCCCACTTCACCTGCCTCTCCAACACCTGGGGAGATGGGAATGTTGTTCCCAATGTCTCAGCATGTGAAATTAAAGCAAAAACTTAACTCAGACAAGGACACAGCCAAAATTAAACTGTGTGCTGGATGCAGACTGCAGAGATACTGTTAATCCTGATATCCCAGTGGTGGCTCCTCATACTTCCAGCCCTTTTTACTCCAAACAGGCATTAAACGTTATGCTCTCACCAGCAAGATTTCTGCTGAGGTTTCTTGTGTGGGAAGGGCCTGACAGTTGACATATTGAATTCCTTTTGTGTAACTTGTAACTGAAAATCTATTAATATTATACATTACCTTGAGCTTTTTTTTCTCCCCCCACAAGTGATCTTGTAGTGCATGTGCGAGCGACTTAATAAATAGGCTGGTGGATACCAGCAAGTCGTTCGCTTTCACTGCACGTCCCTGAGGAACCAGCTTTGAGGGAGACAAATTGGTCTTGTTAGAATCCAAACTGCCCCCATGAGTGCAAAGGAAATGGGGCCTGTCCAGAGTCCCACTGTGGGGTGAAAACAGACAGTGGTTCTAGGATTGCTGATAAAAAGCTTCAAATGGTACTTTTCCAGGGTGTTTCCAGTTAAGATCTGTCAGCTGGGAAATGAGAAGAGGGTTTGAAGAGGCAGGAGGAAAGAGAAGAAAGAAGCTAGGAGAGCCAAATGGAGAATAGGACGTGTGGAAAGCAGTGAGGGTGGTGTGAGCACGGGGATTGTTGCAGAGGGGTGAGCAGGAGAGAAGAGTGGAGGGTGAAGGAAAACTGGAAACCCAGGGCACTCTGCAAGGAAGTAAAGGCAGACTGGTGATTTGAAATACAGGAGACAAGCTAAAGGTTCCTGAGGATGGCGATAGTGAGGGATTGCTCAGGGGAAGGGTGGAGCTGGGAGGAGACTGGGAATGGTGGTGTGGAAAGAAAATGCGTTGGTAGGAATGGGAGAGGGGGAAGATGAGCACTGAAAACACAAGGGCAAGAAGAGGCACCGTTAAAAACTAGAAGTGCACCCATATTCCGGGGTCCAACCGTGGCATTTTGGGCCGGAGACAAGCCTCACTGAGCCTAACATGTTTTCCTCTTTGCCTCCTAAGCCCACGAGGGGGGGATAAGGGCAGAACCTTCCTAATGGGCTCTCCTGAGCTGAGCGTGCCTGGTGAGCGCCAGGGATGTATCGTAACACCCTCAGAGAGAAAACCCACCGGGTGATGAGGGCTCAGACAGCCCATCCTGGGGGAAATTACTTCAGAGGAACAGATCAGCTCATTAACTTGCAGCCTGGGACTTGTGTGATTTTTAGCAAGAATAAAGTCCATCTGTGTCTCTTATTCCAACATGTCATTAACATGCCACACTACTAAACCCCAGTAAATATTATGCAGCCTGATGACTTATTTGGAAGCACCAACTTCAGCCTGTAGCCAGCCTTTGGTGTACAAATTGTCTAATTTTATAAAAGGTTTAGAGTGTTATTAGCTGCTCTGTAGGTTATAATAGAATATTTATGCTGCCTACCATTTAACTTTGTCCCTTATGGGAAAGGCCTCTTGGATTTAATGGGGGTGAAACCAAGGGAGGTTTTTGAGAATAAGTACAGCTGTTCTAGCACATTAAAGGAGCTGTCTGTTGTTGAAATTAAAGGCCCCAATTCATCATGTTAAGTGACCACATGATGGATTTAAGTACCATGTGAGTCACTCATCCCTGCTCCTCCTTTCCCTTTGGATCATGGAAAAAATGTCACCCTCTGCATCTCGTAACGTTTCCACCCAGACCCCAAGCCCTCAGGACTGCACCTGGACCACTGTTAGCAAACTGCTGCCTGTTGAACTGAGGGTGGGGCTTGCAGTGTATTTTAAGAATCATTTCTAAAATCCCACTGAACTGGGTAAAGATTGTGCTGAGTGGGGAGTCCAGCAGAAAAGTTCCTCAGCTGGAGAGCTGTGCCGTGCGGTTCTGCTCGCTGATGATTCACAGCCTTCCAGGCTGCTGTGCTTGTTCAGCCAGGGATCAGCACTGAGGAATCACAGAGCTGGCAGTGACAGCACAAAAACCACCAGCTTTTTTCAGCAGGGAAGTAACAGAGTTCTTGTCTCTCATCTCTCCTAGGTGATGAACATCCGCAAAGTCCTGAACAGAGTTGAGAAGCCCCAGGGCCTTTATCCCAACTTCCTCAGCCCGGTGACAGGCAACTGGGTGCAGCGTAGGTATCGCTCTGTGTTCAGAGTCCTGCCTGCAGCATTTCAGTCTCTCTGTTATTCTTCAGGAAGCGATAGCAGCTGCCAGAGCAGCAAGCCAAGGAGATGTCTTGTCAGGCAGCCTGTTGTACATGTGATTAGATAATGCAGCCCGATTTGTAGGATGCAATACAGTAATTGTACGCTTACTCCATCAGCCTTGTTTCCAGCTGAGTGTCTCACCTCCGAGAGAATTAGGGCCTCTCCAGCATGGGAGAGAATAATGGTATATGGTTCATCACACAGATATTAGAAGTCAGCACAGCTCTTTAAGACCTCATCCTGCAGTCATCACATAACCCAAGGCCTCCTCCGGAGTCACACGTGAAGCTACGAGCTGAAGCGCTGTGAGATTGACTTCCCGCAGCAAGTAAGGAACCACAGCAGGAGGCAGAGGGCTTAGAGAGTCTCAGATCCCCTTGGGATTTAGGGATCTGCGTTCCCTCATGTGCCTTTGTGTCCCTGTCCCCTGGTACCTCAGCACAGTGCTGTTCTGTGCAGGGAGGGCAAGACGGGTCCTTGCTCTTTTCTCTTTCAGGCTTGAAAGGTGTCCCCACAAGGCATCTTTGGCAGCTGCAGTTGTCCCATTAAACCAGAGCTGTCTTTTGGTGTCGTGAGGAAACAGGCTTCTGTGTTTGTCCCACTAATTGATCGTCCAAGTTACCCCATCTCTTTGTAAGCAGTTTAGCTTCCCCTCCTGCAGAGTGGTTGCAGAGTGTTCCAGCTGGAAGGCTGATCTCCCATCCCCAACCCACCGTGTGCTTTGGGATGCTCCCACCTGGCAGCCACGCTTCCCGTAGTCCCGGCCACAAGCCGTGGTTCTGCCTCCTCCTTGGTGCAGAGAGAAGAGGTGCCTGTCTGTTATCATAACTGATCGTTAGGGGATCTTTGGGAGACTGAAGAGCTCGTGCTCTTCACTCAGCTGGTTAAAATGCTCAGCTTGATGCTCAGAGTTCATCTCTTCTGCTGCTAATTTAATTCTGTTTATGTCTGTGAATTTTGCTTCATCGTGCTGACCTGCTCCCCCCTTGCTGATGTACAGAGGGGCCTGGCGCTGGTTCTTGGAGCTTATGAAAAGTATCCCCTGCTTGTTCTGGGGTAGGAGTATCCCCTACTTGTTCTGGGTTAGGCTGATTTATGCCCAAAGACTCGAGATAACCTCTCTCTTAGCCTTTGACGTCAGGAGAGCAACTCATGGCACAAGCTGTTTGTGGCAGTTGCTCATAACACGACCTGTGATCAGGGAAAAGCCTCATCAGCCTCTTCTGCATGTCTGGTGCTGCTGGTGAGAAATAGATTAGGACCAAAGCAGGGAGGCAGCTGCAGCCTGCCACAGAGAGTTCCCTGGAGGTGCCAAGCTCTCATTTTCTCTCTTGTCATTAAAGCTCTTTGCGGGAAGCTGTTTCTCTTGGAATTGCTTTGATTTTCTTAAAAGGTGTATCTTTGACCTGGCTGAATGAGCAGATCTTCTAAATGAAGAGGCAGCCTTGTACCTCTTCCGAGTACAGTCGTTACCTTCAGAAAATTAAAGCCTGGTCCCCTGCTGAAATAAGAGATTTGTTTATGCAAAGTGCCTGGGAGGCAAATGCTGGCAAAGCTGATGCCATATGGAAAGCAATTTTGTACCAGAGCTCCTGCTTTGGTGATTTTATGAATGACACACTTAGGATCACAGAGCTTCTCTTTAAAGACAGGCTGTGCAGCCAGCATTTGCAAATAGCCTGTCCTCTTTCCCCCCACCCCCTTCCTGAATTCATGCATTTAATCTCATTGTTTTGCTACGGATTATTCCATGGATCATCGGACACAGCGGATCGGGGATGTTTGCTCTTCGGGTCAGGAAAATGCATGGCTGTTGATCTCTTCTGTTGGGAGGATTTAGCATTTAGAATAAGCCTCAGGACTTTATATGATGTACAGTGGAAAGGGAAAATAAAAATCTGAAGAGCTAACACCCCAAAACCCTGCTGCATCCACTTAGAATGAGGATGTGTGCAGACACAGAGGTGGACACTGGTAATTAAAAGGGATGGTTCAGTCTGTGGTGGGTAATTTGTCTCCCTCTTCCAAAAAAAGGGGAGTACTTGGCTGCTTGGAGGAAGGAATGCTGCCCTTCTCCCCCCAGCAATAGAGTTTCAAGATAGAAATCCATCCAGCGGTTCCCCCAGGCAGAAAGCAGCAGCTGTCACGCCTGTTTCAGTGCAGTTCCTTAGCATCCTGCTCTCCAGTGAGGTCACAGCTCTGTGTGCTCCCAATAGACAGCCTTGAAAAGCTGATTTCTGCAGAAGAAAAAAAGCATTCAGCCTTGGTCAGGCCCCACCTGGAGTGTTGTGTCCAGTTCTGGGCTCCCTGGGATAAAAAAAGACAGGGATCTCCTGGAGAGTCCAGTGGAGGCTACAAAGGGGATGAAAGGCCTGGAGCATCTCCCCTGCGAGGAAAGGCTGAGTGAGCTGGGGCTGTTCAGCCTGGAGAGAAGCAGCCTGAGAGGGGATCTGATCAATGGTATCAATATCTGAAGGGTGGGACACAGGGGAACATGGGCAGCCTCTGCTCAGTGTCTGTGGGGACAGGACAAGGGGCGATGGCCTCAAGTTGGAGCACAGGGAGTTCGCCCCAATGTGGGGAAGAACTTCTTCCCAGTGAGGGTGAGGGAGCCCTGGGACAGGCTGCCCAGGGGGTGTGGAGTCTCCTTCTCTGGAGAGATTCCAGCCCCGTCTGGACACCGACCTGTGTGCCCTGTCCTAGGGACCCTGCTTTGGCACCTGGTGATCTCTTGAGGTCTCTTCCAGCCCCTGTGATTCTGTGATTCAGCCCCTTTGCTGGCAGCTCCCTGTGACCCAGCGCACCTTCTCCCCTTCCCAAGGGACAGAGGCAGCACCCAGTGGCTCCCTCTAAGCAGAGATCTGTCAGTACCTGCTACTGCTTTTGGTTGATGAGGCTGGGATTTATGATGATTGCTTCATAAAAAGGAAGCATCTTCATGTTGCAGTATAAATAACTGTCGGGAAATAAGACCTCTGAGTAGTTTTGGTAAGGGATACTAATGCTTTGTAAAATGACAGAACATTATTCTTCTGATTGCACTTTCCACCTTTCTTCCTTCTTGAAAAAGAAATGCTGCAAGCTCTCCCCAGGAAACTGGAAAGGGGAAGGAGAGAACAAGGGCGTTAAATAGGACGTGGTTGTTGGCTCTTTGTAAAGCAACTGCTCATTGTATTTCATGAACCTAAAGCTCTTTTCTGGCTTTCCCACTATAGACCATGTCTCCATTGGGGGGCTTGGGGACAGCTTTTATGAGTATCTCATCAAATCTTGGCTGATGTCAGACAAGAAAGACTCTGAAGCTAAAAAGATGTATGACGATGCACTGGAGGTAAGGAGCAAGTTCCTGCTCTGTATTTTTTGTGGGGGATGTTGTTCACAGGAATGTTTGAGGTGATAGAATCGTAGAACCATAGAGTGGTCTGGGTTGGAAGGGACCCCAAGGATCACAGAGTTCCAGCTGTCGTAGATCTTTGGGTTTTCTTGGGATTCCCTGATTACCCTGACCACTCAGTATCCTGAAACCCTCATTTCTGGTCCCTTTAGGCAATTGAAAAGCATTTGGTCAAAAAGTCTGCTGGAGGATTGACCTACATTGCTGAATGGAGGGGCGGCATCTTGGATCACAAAATGGGCCACTTGGCTTGCTTCTCTGGGGGCATGATAGCACTTGGAGCTGAACACGCCGGGGAAGAGAGGAAGCAGCATTACGTGGATCTCGCTGCAGAAATAACACACACGTGTCACGAGTCTTACGCGCGCTCAGGTAAACTGTGGGGTGCTCAGAAGGTCAGCAAGGGGGGTTCAGAGGTGTGGGAGACTCAGCTGTCGTGTGGCAGAGGTTTAGGGTGTTTTGTGCTTCAGCAGCATCTGCATCCCTGTGTATGATTTTCATCTGTCTCCTCTAAAGGGAAGGCAGTAGGTGTTGTGAGGGACGGGCAGATGTGATCTCCTGTGGGAAGCAAACCAGAGCTGAAGCATAGTCCTGCCTCCCAGTCACAGAGCTAGCTTTCTCCAGTGAGACTGTCCTTAGAGCCCATCCTTTCACATCCTTTTGCAGATAAGAAGGGAAGATAAACAGAGATGAATTGCAAGTTGTCCTGCTGTATGAGCAGCTGAGAGGCCCCACAGGAGAGTGTTGGAGACCTGCAGCTGCCGGTCAGAACCAAAAGCTGCTCAGCCTCTCCTGGCTGGCTGAGCCTCTGCTGGTTAAGAGGCTGGTTAAGTCTTCCCTAGTTCACAAATGTGGTAAATCTGTTTCACTACCCAGCTGCTTATCAGCGCTTTGGGGAGCGGCGACCGGTGATGGAGAGACCGGGTTAGTTCTCTGCCTGCAGGCCTTTCCTCAAGATGGGCTCGCTTTGGACACCTCTCCTTTCTTTGTAGGCATCTCTGTATCTCCTGAGACTGCAGGCAGCAAAGAGCAGTTGCCTTCAGGCCCTTGTCAAGCACAGGTCTGTCTGCCCTACCTGTTCCCAAAGACTGTTGCGCTCTGTCGCCGCATTAGCGAGCCTGCGAGGCAGCGCGTGTCCGGCACACCAGCACAATAAGCTTCCACCCAACCTCAAATGATGTTTGCAAATAACTCCCCTTCTTCTCCCCAGCACTTAAGAGAACTAAAACAAGCCTCCCAAACTAATAACCCTCCGGTGGTGGGTGCCTGGAGCCAATTTTCACCTTCAGCAATACCCATCAGCATAGGCAGTAAAGTGCCTGCCCACGCTGGGTGCGGCGCTGTCACTGCAGCGAGCTCATCGCTTCAGAATGAATGTCTGTGCCTGTCACCCTGGCTCGCAGCACACAGCCCAGCTAGTGAATGCTGCCAGACCCCCACGCAGAGGGGAGGGCCCAGGGAGGGTCTGCAGAGGTTAGAGAAAATGAAAGGAGCCCCTGACACACAGCCTCAGAAGGCCCAGAGTTCTCTTAATGTTTGTACATAAACCACCGGTCAGAACGATTACACCTTCCCCATCGCTCGATGTCTTTCCAAAGAGGCTGTTTGGTGGAGCAGAGGGAAAGGCAGGAGAAGCGATTGCAGGTCCCAGGTGCTGCTTCCCACAGCCCCCAGCTGCAGTGCAGGTAACGGGCTCAGCCTAGAGGACTGATGATGGGGCCTGTGGGCCGTGTTACCGGTATCTCTGCAATGACAGCTGCACGGCTGGATTCTCCTTTGGATGGGTTTTACTGTTTGAGGCTTTAGGACAGGATCTGGCTCTCTGTTCTTTTGCATCTGGGTTCTGAGCTGGCTGCTTGCATGGTCGGGGCAGTGCAATTCCTTGGAGTAAATACCAGCCCGGCGTGGGGGAAGATGTCTGCCTGCCCTCTCCACACTCCAATCTGGTCCAAGTCTGTGTTTTGTCAGTTGGATCCACCCCCAGAAACACTTTATCCTCACCTAGGCAGTACCCAGACGTAGCACAGAAGGAGCAACAGAAGGAGTGGCAGTGGGCACAGCTCCTGCGCTCGGCACAGTTGTGCCTATTTTGCCATCAGCTGTGAGGTTGAGCCGATCCCCAGACACGACTGATCTGCTCGTCCAACCTCACACAAGCCTCAGGTACACGTTGGCAGCCTGAGAAGCATAAAAGCACCTGGAGGGGCTGTTTACTTGCTTTTTTTTCCTTGAACTAATCACTGCATGTGTGTAATTTTGTGTAGATACCAAACTCGGCCCCGAAGCCTTTCGCTTTGATGCTGGAACCGAAGCCATGGCAACCAGACTCAGCGAGCGCTACTACATCCTACGCCCAGAAGTGGTAGAGAGCTACATGTACATGTGGCGGCTGACACACGATCCCAAGTACAGGCAGTGGGGCTGGGAGGTTGTGAAGGTATGGTTGGAAAGCTCGCAGTAATAACTCCCACAGGCTGATGGATTCTTAGAAAAATCTTCCCTTCCATCAATAAAACGAGTAGAGATTATTTAAATTGTGTTAGATGCTAAGATACAGCAGGAGTGGGGCAGGAATATATATAAACCAGCTGGATTTAATGTGGATTCAGTGTTGATGGTTGTGAATGCTTTCTTCTCCCTTCTGGGCTATGCTAAAATCAGTTACTCACGGTGGAGGTTTGTGGAGGGGAGTGCTGCAGGGAGAGAGACCCACTAGTGATGGAACAGCCCTCTGCAAAAACAGCCCTTCGATTTGAATTACCTGGACTGTGCAGAACCACTGGTTCCTCAGTGGCCAGGGAAAATCAGCAAACCCACCTTAGCCCTTCGCTTGTCTCCTTCCCACAAAGACCTCCCAGCCAGAAGGTCCCTCAGCTCTTTCTGGCTCCCTGGCTGCTGGCCACATCCTAGCAGGGCCGTGTTTCGGTGGGAGAACTGTCACTTTTCTGCTGCCCTGGAAAAGGGGCTCTGCAGAAAGCCAGAGTTTGCTGCTTGAGGTCTGGTCTTGCTGTGCATGTGATGCCAGGGTCAATCCATCAACTAACTTGGGTGGTTTATGTTTCTTTTGCTGTTTCATTAGAACTAGCCTTATTCCCAGAGTCTGTAGCAATCACCACGCTCTTCTCTGAGAGACAGAGGCTACTGTAAACCTGGAATTTGATTTGCAAAGCTGACTTGTAGTGCAACTGATGATGATTAATGAGTTGCTCCGTGCTGTTGTGTGATACTGAGATTTCTTTTCCTTTCACAGGCCCTGGAAAAACATTGTAGAGTAGAAGCAGGTTTTTCTGGCATCCGAGATGTTTACACCTCAACTCCAACCCATGACAACATGCAACAGAGTTTTTTCCTTGCAGAGACTCTGAAGTAAGTCTGGTTTCACAGAGGCTTTTCAGAGCAGCATAATTCCTGCAGCATCAGCACACAAGAGTGCTGCTTAAGAAGTCTCTGATAACAAGGGTGAAGTCTCATCCTCTCTAGGGAAGACTGGGTGAGGCTGGGGGTGCTGCAAAGCTTTGGTAGTTTCCTCCTGCAGAACCACTGCTGCCTTTGGCACTCTGGAGGTTTCTGCTCATGTGTTGGATTTAAAGGAATCTTCTGTGATACAGGGCTGCTCTAAGTGGGAGGCTCTGACTGCTGAGCTCCCGTGGGTTTTGCTGGCTCTGATGGTTTAAGAGGCAGCCATCTCCTCTGCCAGGCTAATGTCCTGCACCAGAGGAAGCATGCCATGGCCTGAATTTGCTGCCCCTTGGGGCAGATCTGCCTTGGTTAGGAGCAGGAGCTAACGCTTGCCAGGTGGCTGAGCGCAGATGCCCATCACCTTTTGCCACCTCTGCACTGTTGCCCTCAGGATGCTGAGACAAGCAGTCAGGAGACGTGTCACCACCTCAGCCAAGGCCAGTGGCAGCCCCATCACAGTCCTGCTGATAGCAGGTTGCGTGTGCTTGGAATCCCACTTGAGTGTCCTTTAATCTCCCTTTGTGTCCATCTTCTTACGGCTTCAGGTACCTCTATCTTCTGTTCTGTGAAGATGACGTGCTGTCCCTGGACGACTGGGTGTTCAACACAGAGGCTCACCCCCTGCCAGTCAACCACACGAACTTTAAAGCCAGTGTGCAGCAGTGAGGCCGCTGCCCAGCGCCCGGCTCCGGCGGCCTCGGCGGGTCACTGCACTTCCTTTCCATTAAAGGAATTCCTCTTGGTCCTCAAATGGTATTTTGGGGCACTAGTCCAGTTCCGGACAGTATTATATCGGGGAGATGAAACCGTGACGTAAGCACCTTCTTTTCCTCTGTGAGGAGCTCTATTAGCCTGATAACGAGATGTTTATTCTGGGCCATATTGTACACAGCTCATAAACATTCCTTTATACAGAGAATTTATATGAAATCCACTGACTTTGCTTTCTAGCGGCCAAAGGACTGGAAGTTTGCCATAAAATAGACTCCACACACACACCCATCCTCCTTTTGTTTTTCTGTTTCATTTTGGCCTTTTATATGCTCTTGGATGGATCACCTTTCTAATGAAGAGTTTTCAATGTACTGTGCTTTCTAGGTGGCAGGCTTTCCAGGCTCTTCAGGAAGGATGGGGTAGGTGACCAAGGAAGAGTTGCTCTTTGTGGGAGAGCTACTGGAGCTCTGCCTGGGGATGAATGAGGAGCTGGCTGAGAGCTTAGGGGGCAGGGTTAGACAGGATGGGTAAAGGCAGCTGTGTAGGAGGTGTCTGTTGTGGGCCACCTGACCAGGAAGAACAAGTGGATCAGACCCTTCACGGACACACAGGAGCGGCCTCAGCCATGGCAACAAAAGGAAAACTGGGAAAATGTGGGCCCACTGCTCAAAAAGACAGGGGATCTGGTTACACAGGACGTGCAAGGGGCTGGAATACCAAATACTGCCTTTGCCTCAGCCTTTCCTAGCAGGGCTGGCCTTCAGGAAGCCCAAGTTCAGGAAGGGCTTTGGCGTTGTCAGAGATCATCACAGACAAGCTGATGATGTATGGGGTGGAGGGCCAGACAATGAGGTGGCTGAATGGTTGGACGTAGAGGTGGTGGTCAGTGGCACAGAGTCTGGTTAGAGGCCAGTAACAAACAGAGTACCCCAGGGGTCATTACTGGGTCCAGTCCTGCTTAATATCTTCATTAATGATCCAGATGATGGGGCAGAGTGTACCCTCAGCAAGTTTGCTGATGTCACAAAACTAGGAGGGGTGGCTGATACGCCAGAGGGGCATGGTGCCATCCACAGGGACCTCCTCAGGCT
Source organism: Gallinula chloropus (assembly GCF_964237585.1). Lineage (NCBI taxonomy): Eukaryota > Metazoa > Chordata > Aves > Gruiformes > Rallidae > Gallinula > Gallinula chloropus. The sequence goes on from NC_140107.1 coordinate 9,794,917, forward strand.
GGAGAAGTGGGCTGCTGAGAACCTAGGGAAGTTCAAGGAGCAGAAGTGCAAAGTCCTGCACCTAGGAAGGAACAGCCCCCATGCTGTAGGGGCACCTGGCCAGAAAACAGCTTGGGAGGGAAAAATTTGAGGGCCCTGTGGACCCCAGAGTGACCACAAGCCAGTGATGGGCCCTCGCTGCAAATGCATCCTGGGCTGCATTAGACAAAGTATTGCAGGAAGGGTGAGGGAGGTGATCCTGCTCCTCTGCTCAGCACTGGTGGGGCCACACCTGGGGTGCTGTGTCCAGTTTGGGGCTCCTCAGCACAGGCGTGTGGAGAGTCCAGCAGAAGGTTGCAGAGATCACTGAGAGACAGGAAAGGTCTCTGCTGGGAGGAAAGGCTGAAGGAGCTGGGACTGTTGAGCCTTGAGAAGGGAGATCTTAATGTACATAAACACCCAAAGGGAGAGTGCAAAGAGCCAGGCACTTCCCAGGGGTGCCCAGGGACAGGATGGAGGCAGTGGGTGCACACTGAAACACAGGAGGGACCCTCTGAACACTTTTGACTCTGAGGGTGACCAAGCACTGGCACAGGGAGGCTGTGGAGTCTCCATCCCTAGAGATCCTCAGAAGCAGCCTGGACACAGTCCTGGGCTGTCAGCAGCCCTGCTTGAGCTGGGCTTGGCCCAGACGACCTCCAGAGATCCCTGCCAGCCTCAACCATTCTGTGATTCTGTGATTGTGGTGTCAAAACTGTAACTAAATCAAAACCTGTCTGCAAAATTCTTGATCCTAATGTATTTTTATATATATATTTTATTTTTCTGTGCTCTTAAAATGCATTTACCACGCTTCACATCTCATTTAACTTTTCCTTCATTGGTTTTGTGTTTTTCTACTTTTATTTGGAACTAAATGTATGAGTCATTTGTAATAATTTCACTGCTGTAATAGTCAAATCTGTGAAACAGAATAAAAAGTCTTGTAAAATAAAACGTGTCTTTGGGTTGATCCTCTTTAAAGCCATCTGTCAAAGACCAGTTCCATCGTGCGTGGAAGAACTAGGTGACAATTCTGCTTGATGACAAGAGCTGTTGATTTCTCCAGTGATCTGGGCAGTGTGTGGACAGCGATTCCTGTCTGCACCAGCTCTCCAAACTGTTTGTTCACCATCTCATATGGGTTAGCAGGAGCTCTACTAAATATCTCCTTTTTCTAGCAAAAGTAAATAATCCCCAGGCACATCCATACTCTGGTCTATGTTCTTTCTGAATGGAATAACAGGAGGAAAAACAAAAACCAGAAGGGAAAAGCTTGAAGCCAGCTTCTTCCATGTATCCAGCAGGTTCAGGCGGTGCAGCCTCTGTGGCTCTTAAGCAGGATGACTGTGCAGAGACGGTCACGCAACGCTCCCGATCGTGAGTACCCACTGAACAGCTCTTGGAGTGAGGGTTGGAGCTGGGATCGGCATCCTTTCTCCCAGTAGCCTTTCCTCTGGCCCTTGGTGATGGAACATTCCCTTGATAATTGGTTCATTCAGCAACTTGGGGAGATAAAGTTGCTCTGAGGAAGTTGTGAAAACAAAATGTGTTTCTGAATTCATGGCTCAGTAATTCCCCAGGAGAAATAAGGTTGTCAGATGGGGGCTTAGCATTATCCTGGGGATAAAGATACTGGCTGGTAAGCTTGGCCTAGAGGAATGGTTATTGGTAAATAAACATCTTGGGAGTGAGTTGTGTTTTCCGAGAGATTTGGATACTGGGAAGCTGGTTTAGCTCAAAGGATTTTTATAGCGGATTAAGGGAATTCCAGAAATACAAATACCCTCCTCTTGTGACTCAAAACACTTCTCCTGGCAAAAATTAACCCCCTCCAAAATAAAGAGCATGTTTCTGGTTTCCTTTAGATAAAATAGGTCCTTGGTGTTACATTAAAACTCTGCTCTTGCTTTTTGCTTCCCCACAAGGGAGCAGGAATGGTACTGGGCAAGTCACACACCCTTCTGGAGGAGCCCCACTGCTCTCCTGCGGTTCAGTGCCTGCTCTTGTAATTAGGGACAGGGTGCAGCTGCCCGACGTGCCTGAGGATGTGAAGCTTATTGAGAGGTTTTCTTACAGCTCTCGCAGACCATTCTGCAAGCCCATGCTCACAGACACCCACGGTGAGATCCCCCAGGCCAGTGGATTCATCACAGCTGCCAAGTTAAGCGTGCATGTGTTCAGCAGGAGTCAAGATCTGTTCCAAGGATCAGGTTTGTTCCAAGGCCTGGCCCTGATCCATGACTGGGATTTTTTCTGTCCTACAGCAGTGCAGGTAACACAAACGTTTGCCCTGCTCGTGTCCTGAAATTCTTCTGCTCTTCCCTCACCCCTCTGCTGCACTTGGAGCTGTGGCTGGATGCTCCTGCTTGAGCAGAACCTTCAACTCTGGGACCCCGCTGGGATTTTACCTCTCTCACCTTGTGCCCACCCTTCCTGCTAGGTGTTGGTGGTGGGATGTCTTGTGTCTGTCCGCATGGGAACCCCTTTGTTTCCAGACTTGGAGTCGATAAATGAACGGGGTGAGATGTTTGAACCCGAGGTTTGGGTTTAAGAGGAAAGGATTTAGGAAGATGGGTGTCTTTGAGCTGCTTTCCTGCCTTTCAAGTCTCAGGGACACCAGTGGCAGTTCTGCTGTTGATTTATGATGGGCTTTTTCTATTTTTGAGTCACCTTACCAGGAAATATGACCAGCCTGGGTTATTTATCCAGGGGTAGATGAGGTGCTCAGGGATATGGTTTAGCACAGGACAGGATGGGTTGGACTCAATGATCTTAAAGGTCTTTCCCAACCTATTAATTCTGTGATTTCCCATTTCCCCTGTTAAATTCGAATTCAGGAGCTGGGATTCCTGTGTTCATTTTCACCATGAGAACACGTGGCTCTATTTTATCTCAGGAGGAATTCCCTGTAAATGAAGTTCTGCTAAAAGAAAGTTGTGTTAGTAGTAGAGATGAAGACTATTAACTACAGCTTGTAGACCGGCCAGCTGTTGTCACCCGACCCTACAAGGAGATATAAGACAAAACAATCCAGAAAACAAATGCATCTTTTTGTAACCCACGCTTCATTTTTTACGACGTTATTAAATTCCCTTGGAAGGCTCTCAGCAGAATTGGTTATTGAATTCAAAAGCCTGGCAGTCAGGGTGTTTTTCCACATACATTCTGATCTGATCTGTTTATCTGGTGGTTTCCGATGTGATGCATCGAGCGCTGGCTCCCAGCGCCAGCAGTTTCAGAGTTGCAGCAGTTGCTTGGTGATCACGGTTGGGTCTTTGGTTTTACTCCCTCTGGAGCCTCACACAGCAGGTACTGTGTTGTAATTAGGAATCTTCTCAATAAAACACCCCTGGACTGTAAATACTTTTGTTTAGGAAGAGCCAACAAGCATCCGAACCCATCGGATCCGATCGCTTCCTACCGCATGGGAAAGGCCTGGAGGGGATCGGGAATGCTCAGCCTTTGGGAATTGGGTGGGCATCAGCTCTGGCTCTTCCAGCTCCAGGCCTACTTCAATGTGTCTTCATTAAACATCGTTTCCCTCTGCCGTTTTTGCTGGCCATGCTTTTTCTGGGGTGAGCTGTGTGTTTCCCATGGCTGCAAAGCTTTGACTCACGGTGCCTCCCTGGCGCAGGACACAAGCCCCTCTCTCTTGTGCAGTAAACATACCTCTGGTTTTCTTGCCCTCTTTGAAGAGCCCTGTGTGACACCAGACTTGGATACTCCACATTCCTTACTGTTTTCCAGAGGATTCATGTTCTGGAGCCTCAGCCTGGTCAGGACTTGTTTCCTCAGCGGGATGGGGGGGTCTGTTCACTGGTGCTTTATCCATTTGTGCTCAGATTTTAATGCCTCTTCCATCACACCCCGATCACTTTGACTTTAAAACAGATCAAGGTTTCAGGCTGTGGAATGCAGCCATCAGTTTAAACCAGGACAGGGTTGCTCTGCTTTTGTAATGCAGTGTTACTGTGTGTCCTCCCACACATCTCTCCCATCCCTCCCATCCCTCTACTACAAAATAAAAGGTCACTCCAAGTTTTTTATCCCAGTTTCTCACATTTCTCTTATTTTCAGCCAGACTCTTCCCTGCTGGCAAAGGGGAGATCTGGAATACTTCCTCCTGCATGGGTGAATTTTCTTGGTGGGAATTTTCCTTGTTATTTCTCTATCAAGAGGATTACCTCTGAAACAAGTGTGCCAGGGTGGGCCACACAGCAGATGTCTGGGTATTTCAAATTCTTCCTGAGCACTGTAATCTGTAATCTCAAGAATCAGTGGTGTAGAGCCAGGAGTTGTTGGTTTTGTTCTCCTTTGAGGAGGATTAGTTCCCAGCAGATGCCCTGAATTATTTCACCTTTTGTCTTTCATTCTTTTTCCTATCAAATAATTCATCCGTTTGTCATCTTTATACGGTTGCTGATGACACTGGAAACGATTCAGATATAAAATGAGCCCCTCTGCTTCTCATCTAAATGGTACCATTTGGGCTCTGCCAGCCACCCTGCCAGGTCTCCTTCTCCATCTCAGAGTCTGCAGGCTTTGTCGTCTCCTATCACCTCTTGCTCCTTTCCCAGGCACCACAGTACATCTGTCCTGTTCCAAAGCTCTCTCGTCCTGTCACAGCCTGTGCTGTAAAGGTACTTGCGAGGTTATTTGAGGTAAGCAGAAGCTCTCCACACCTCGCTGCCCAACCTAATGAGTCTGGGAAGTTTTAAAGCACATCTGCCTAAAGCGCTTGAGTGTTTAACTCATTCACACCTCTCTCTGCTCCCAGGCATTACTCCTGCTAATTCCGTTCCTCCCATCTCCTCCTGGTGGCTGAGGAGTTGGAAAGCAAAGAGCAAGAGCTGGATTTCACCAACATTTTCTTCTATGGCAGATTGGGCGGAAGGAACCTTCTCCATCCTCCTCTGGCCATGCAGAGGGAGCAGCGCTGATCTCAGTTGCAAACCACCCCGTGTTTATTCTGTTGGCAGACTCCCCAGTAGTCTGGTCCACCACGCTGCCCAAGCTTGGCACTGCCCCACCAAGACAAACATCAAGCGCTACTTGGGGATCTGCGGGCAGGGAGAGGAGCCGCCCGCGTCCCAAGGAGGAGGCTGAACCTCCCCATCACCACCCCAGTCTCGCTGGTGCAGAGCAATGATGTGGGTCTTCTCCTCTCCCACCAACCGCTCACACCTCCGCTCGGCTGTGGCTGCTCTCTTAATGGCTTGGTCATGCTCTCGTCATCTCCTACCAGAACGCTCTTTAAAGCTAAAACAAAAATGATTAGGCAGGCTTAGAAAACAGCAAAAGCTTCAAAGGATTAAAAGCCAACGCTTCCTGCTGCCCTTGGAGAGATCAAAGCTCTGCGCGGGTAGCCCTGCAGCAGCAGCAAATGGTACTAAATCTTCCCCAGCAATCAAGGGATTTCAGCGGCGGTGCAGGAGTGCGTGTAAGGAGGAGCAGGAGGCTGATTTATGAGGAAAGATTAAAACGACTAAATATATATGTCTCTTGGCCAAGCCACTGCTGAGGAGCCAACGTGGCAGCCGCGCAGAGGGACCTGAAGGGCACAGAGAACCCAGGGAGGGTGGAAAAGTTTGGGGTGCTGAACAGGATCGGGGAAACGCCTCCAAAATGTGGGGTGCTGGCAGCAGTGACTCCAGCCCCGGGGGGCCGCGATGTGGCGGCGGGAGGACGGGGCTCGGTGCCGGCCGCGGACGAGCTCCGCGGCCCCTCGGCTGCAAAGGCATCCCCGGGGGCTGGAGCTCAGGGAAGGGTCGCCTAGGACACAGAGGGGAGGGGAGGGAAGGGAGGAGAGGGGCCGGAGATCCCCCCCAGTCCGGCCCCTCTCCTCCCCTCCGGGCCCCCGCCCGGCCCCGGCCCCTCCTCGCCGGGCGCTGCCCGCCTGACGCCTCCCCCGCTCGGCGCGGCCATGGCGGCGGCGCGGTGAGCGGAGCGGGGATGGCGGGTCCCGGCGCGGCCCCTCCGCGCCTGGCTCTGGTCCTCGCCGCTTTGGCAGCGCTGGTCGCCGTGAAGTACTACCGGGACGCTGAGTTAGCCCGTCAGCAGGTACGGGGGGACGGGAGAAGCGGCGGGGAAAAGGGGAGGGAAAACGGGTGCCGAGGCCGCGCTGCCCCTCGGGGAGGGGAGGGAGGGGAGGGATGAAATGGCGGGCGGGCCCGCGCGCCGCCGTCGTGGCGACCGCGAGGGGATTGGCGGCCGCGGGGGCGAGGGGAGCGCGGGCCCTGCGGCGGCTGCTGGGCCTGAGGTGGCCGTGGCGGCTGTGGTGGCGGTGCCCAGGCTGAGGAGGCAGCGCGGCGGCCGTGGCCGTTGAGGTGCCCACCGGGCTTTGGTGGCCGTGGGCGTTGAGGTGGCCACTTCTGGGCCGAGGGCACCCGACACATGGGTGGCTGCCGGGGCCGATGTGCCTGTGGCCAGGCGGCCACCTCCAGGCGTGGGTGGCCACTGAGACCGAGGCGTGGGCCCTGCTGGGCCGAGGGCCCCACCGCACGAAGGTGGCCGCCGTGGCCGTCAGCAGGCTGAGGGCGCCACAGCGCTGTGGCACCGCACGCCAGTGACTGCGAGCCTGAGGCGGCTGCTGCCAGGACGAGGCGTTGCACGGCTCTGGTGGCCGCAGGGCTTGTGGTGGCCGGGGCGGGCTGGAACAGCCGTGGGGCTGCCGTGACTCCCGTCCTTCCAGGCCAGCAGCCTCCACCGGGAGGCGACTGAGCAGGAGCCCCGGAGCACAGCTCCTGGCGTGACGCTTTGCACCTCCTCTCGATGGGGCCTCCTTCCAGCTTTATTCCCTGTAAATCCACCCAAAACTCAGGTAACTTGTTTTTTAGGCGTTTTTTTCATGCTGTAAGTGCAGGTTTGGTGTTCCCTGACCATGGAAGCAGCAAAAGAAGGCAGGATGTGAGCTGAAAAGGGGGGAGGGTTTTGTGTTGGTTTGGGGGTCTTTTGTGTTTGGTTTGTTGGGGTTATTTTAATTATGCCGATTGACATTGGGTTTGATTGTAATCCTTAAAATTCCAGTGCTTTGGAGAAGGCCTGCCTTTGTTAAAGATAAGGCTCCCCTGGCTCTTCTCTTCAGCTTGTGTCCCTGAACACCTAAAAAAGTTCCCAGAAAAGAGCAGGCTTCTTGGTATTTCCATTAAAAAGACAAGTGCTTTTAGAGGCTGTCCTTCTCTTTGTCTCTTGAATTGCAAAAAAAACCCAAAAGGAAAATGGCTCAAACCAGTTAATGAGAAGAATTCCTCTGATGGATGGGACGGGAGAGGCAGGGCAGCCTGTCCCAGGCTGGCTGGAATAACCTCAGCCCTGCGTGAGGCATCGGGAGGGTTTCTGACTGGGCACTGCTGGAGAGGCGAGCAAAATGGGAACAGCCCCAGGGTTTTGTTTTTTCCTTCCTCTTGCTTCAAGCATATGTCTTGTCTCTTTCTAAGGAAATACTTATTTAGCTAAACAACCCACGAGCAGGTGGGAGAAGAAAACTCTTTGTGAAAACCACAGCTCTCCTCCTCTACAGAAAGCCTGGAAAAGCTCAGTCTTGCTCCTCTGGCACAAACAGAAGTTTTTATTTCTTATAATCCCCGATTAGAAAGAAAAAAGAAAACAAAACCCACAGGCTTCAGAGAGCTTTCTTTAGCTTAAGTGTTATCAGAAGACAAAAGGCCAAGCCCTGACGTCTCTCCCCTTTCAAACATGATTTTTGCCATCCCTTTTGGCTGAGGGCAGCCGGGCTGCTGTGTGCTCTGCCCAGGTCTTTGCTCCTCCTTGGTTGGGATCTTGTCTCCAGCTGGAGGTGGTCCCCAGGTCCCGGTGTGGGTAAGGCTGTGTGGTGGGGCTCCTGCGATGCTGCCACTGAGCTGCTGTGCTTTCTGAGTGCAGACATGAGTGATCCTGAAGGCAGCTTTGCTGGTGAAGTGACTTTTAACTACATCTGGGGAGAGCAGCATCGTCTGAAGTGGGCAGAGCCCTGGACTGACCCTGTTAACAGGGAAAGCTGCCTTCTTCCAGCTGCTGGTAAGCATGTGAGGTGTGTGCACACATGTAAGTTGCCCAACCACAAAGCTGCCACGTCTCTGGCCAGCTGCAGTTGTAGGAATCATTGTCAGATGGTTCCACAGCTGATGGCTTTTCATTGCTTGACCTGTGACCATGCAGGCTGAGGGCTGGCAGCGTGCTCTCAGTTTAGGTTGTTTTTTGGATGCTCATGTCCCACACCAGCCACTCGTATTCCCCCACTTCACACTGTGCTGTCTTAGACACAGCCAGAGATGTCATTCTTCATTTGTGGGGTGTAGCTGGTTCTCCTCCTGCCCTCAGCCCTGTTTAAGTAAACAATAGTGACTTTTCCCTAATGCTGGAGCAGCAGGCAGCCTTACCAACTGAAAACTTTGTCCCAGAGGTCCCGGTCTGTGAAGTGCAAAAAGAAGAGAGGCTCTGAAAGATTCATCAGTAGGGAACAGCTGATGTGCCGTGGAGAGGGCTGGGAAGTGAGCCGTCTCTCCAGAGCCCAGCTCACATCCAGGCCAGCCCAGCCTCCTCTGCAGAGCAGGGATCTGTCGTGTGCTCCCTGCGCAGCTCCCGGCCGCTGAGCCATCACGCGCACCCGTACCAGATCAATGCGTTACGGCTGGAGCCAAGAACAGCACTGAAGCCCAGCCCAGGGCTTTGTGATGTGGCCCTGGCACCTGGCTGTCAAGGAACAGGGCAGTTGTTCACTGGAAAATGCTATTACCTATTTATTGGGCTGAGAGTGTGCATTTGGGGAACAAAGGCACCGTTTTGGCCCCAGGAAGGTGGACAGTCCAGAGCATGTTCTTCCTGTGTGCAGATAAATATCCATCTTGTTCCTTGATGCCTTTTTCAGCTGTGTAGCTCCTGTGCACTCTCCTCCCTGCCCTTCCTCAGCCGTGTCTACGTCCAGATCTCTGGTTTGTATTCCAGGGTCTTTATTTCTGTCTGCCTCCGTCTTGAAACTGCCCTGGAAGGCTCTTAAGTGCTTTTGTTCCTGCAGTTGACGGGAGCAAAGCCTTCCAGGCTGCATTAGTGCTGCTTCAGGCTGGCAGGCAACAGATGGAAAATAAACTAGTTCAGGAGCTCTGGGGATGGTAATGGTGCTGCAGGCAATAGAGAATAAACACGGCTAAACAGCAGAATGCAGAGTGTTTATCCTTGCAGCTTCAGGCTTTTATGGGGGTGGCAGGGGAAGCTGCCCCAAATGATGTGTCACGGGGGTGTGCTGCATGCTGGCTGGCAGTGATGTGACTTGTCTGACCTGCTCTGTGTCTCTCTGCTCCTGGCACACCATCGTGGAGCTCTTACTCTGCCTGCAGTTTGCCCCTTTCCCTTCGGCGCCGAGTGCTGCGGAGTGGAAATGGCTCGAAGCATCTAGAGCCTTTCTGGGGCTGTTCCAGGGGACACGTCATGTTTCTGTGGTGTCTTCCACTGGATGGTCTCTATGTGGGCTTTGCAGAGGAAGAAACTGAGGCAGAGTGTGGCTGGGGTCTTGCAGAAGTTTCTGGAGGTGGGGTGTGTGGCTGCCCTGTGTCTGCAGTGCTCCCTGCAAAGCGAGGGGCCCAAATGCTCCGTCCAGTGCTGAGGCAGGAGACTTGGCAGGGAACCTGACCAGAGCAGGGCAGTTACACACGGTGATGCTGGCACAGACCTGGGATGGGTGTGAGTTCCGTTGCTTCCTGCAGAGTTACAAGGGCTCAGTGTTTCTGTACTGTGGAGAGCCCTCACGTGGCTGCCTTTGGTTCACAGCTCATCAGTTAATCCCAGAAATCCCCATCTCCAGGTGCTCTGAATATCAGTGGGTTTGGGACAAAGCGTCTGGGAGAAGTTGAGATTTTTGTGACAAAAGACTTTGAGGATGACTCTGAGCAAATGATTCAGTGTGAATTACTCAGCCAGATGTAGTTTTAATATGCTCATGCCAACAGCTCTGGACACCGATCCCTATTGTAAATAGCACAAAATCCTGCCAAGGGGCGTTCATCTTTCCATTCGATGGCCCTGTGTGTGCTGGAAGGAATGCAAATCAACTCAGGCTGAGAGGGGCTGGAGTGAGTTTCTGCAAGAGGTTGGAAATGAAATCTCACTTGCCTCTTTCTTCCCAAACTAGGAGCTGGCGCTGAAGTCTTTGGGAAGTGAGGGGCTGTTTCTCTTTTCTTCTTTGGACACAAACAATGATCTGCACCTCAGTCCCGAAGAGTTCAAGCCAATAGCTGAGAAGCTGACAGGTAGGTATCTGTCTACCTCACAGAGCTCTCTGCACCCACTGGGCAGAAGCCAAAGGTGGTGCCCTCAAGAGTTTTTATTCGTCTTGATTTTTTTTTTCTGGGTGCTGTTTTGGGTCTTATTTACATGAAGAGAGCCTGCTAAGCTTTACGAGTTTTTGGAAAGGCTTAAGCACCAGACATCACTTTCACAAAGTGGAGATTTTATGAGACACAAGATCCCATTGCTGGACTAGCAAAGTACATAAGTTACTTTGTCTGGAGCTTAAAGGGGATTTGGGGTGGGTGAATGCAACAAATACAGCTCAGCCCGGGCAAGGCCAAAACTATTAGTGAGTCTCAGTGCTTCATTCATGCTGCTCTGGCTGTAGCCGTCTCTCTGAGATAGCAGTTGTGAGAGGAGTCACGTTTTGAGACTGTATCAGTGTGTAGCAAATGTCTCCTGGCAGTGCTACAGAGGAGGAAGTGTGGTGATGATAATGTGCGGGAGCTTAGAGTCAAATACAGACAGTTGTTTGCCTGTGTTGTAATGAATAGGATAAAGTATGTGTCCTGATCCCTCCTAGGTGAAATGAGACTGCCTGAGCTGTGGAGTTTAGAGAGCCTGCTAAAAGGATGGCTTCTCCTTCCTTCATGTGGCTGAAGCTGGTCTCTGGGCTGGGTCTGAGTTCTGCCGCAGCGTGGGGACAGCTGGGAAACTCCCAGTGCTCCTGGGTTTGCCAGGATAAATGTGTAATCACTTCACCATTGCTTAAAAGGGAGGGAGGGAGGGGAGAACAGCTGCTTAAATTCCTGTCGCTTTGTCTAGGGGTTGCTCCTGCCTCAGAGTTTGAAGAGGAGGACACGCCTGATCAGAATGGGGAGACGTTGTCCATTGTGGCTAAATTCCAGCCTCTGCTCATGGAGACGATGACGAAGAGCAAGGACGGTTTCTTGGGAGTAGGTGTCATGCAAGAAGTGTTATAGCCAGAAATTCTGGTATAAACACGTCTGGTGTGCTGGTAACATCACCAGGAGTAAGTGCTAGTGCATTAGGAGGGGAGATGGGCTTGCTGAGGCCTGTAGGGTTTCCTTTGACAAGCGAGCTCACTGCTTTCTGCGGCCTTTCGGTGTCATCAGTGCACTGAGCTGCTCTGTGCCCCAGTTAACTCACCCTGGGAGGAGACATCAGAGGTGGCTTTCCTGGAGCTCAGTCCAAATGCTGTGGTGTTGAATTGTATGTTCCACTCTCTCCCGTTTCCTGTTAACTCACGTAATTGAAAGTTGACAGGACGATTTGGTGGTGGTTGGGGTGGTGGGAATAATTTAAAAGGTCCAGGCTCTGATCATGCCTCTTGTTCACAGATTTCTCACGTCGCTCTGTCTGGGCTGAGGAATTGGACTGCCCCAGCAGTCCCTATAAGTGTGCTGTTTGCCAGGCAGTTTAAAGCCTTTCTTCCTCCAAAGAATAAAGTGGATCTTGGGGACCCGTGGTGGATCATTCCCAGCGAACTGAACATCTTCACTGGGTATCTTTCCAACAACAGATTTTACCCACCGCCTCCCAAGGGCAAAGAGGTGAGAGATGAAGCTCTTGTTCCTGCGTACCTGAGAGCAGATGAAGCACAGGAATCCTTAGAGGGACAGACCTATTGCATTATGTCTCCTTGGCCTTTATAAGGGAGCAGAAAGGCTGCAGTGTACAGCCAGGAGCACTGACTTCTAAACTGGAGATAAAACTGAGAGCAGGCAAAAGCTCTGGGTGTCTCTCATGGCCAGATGAGGCTGACTTGAGTAACTTCATCTTCCTTTGTTTAAGTGCTTGGGTTTTTAGGCTAGTCTTTCCTGGACAGGAAGAGGAGGGGGGTTATTCAGAAAGCACTTGCATGAAGCAGTTGTGCCTTGAGGAACACTTGTTGAGTGGTTCCCTGACAAGTGAAACGCTGTGTATATGTAGTTTGTAAAGCCTGGTGTGTGTGTCGCTGCCCCCAGGGTGCCTGGGTAGGTGGTACTGATCGCACGGTTGATACACCTCCCAGCCTGGTGTGTTTATTGATTCCATACCCAGTCTTTCAAAGTCTTAAGTAGTATTGATGGAGGCAGCCTCCTAGATCAGTTTGCCATACTCAAGACATTCAGCTGGCTGTGATGATGGAAGCTTGCAGACATTGGGAATAGCACAAAAAGCATGGAAGATGGATTTATTTTTAAAAGCAGAGTCTTGCTTTATCTCCTTGTTTTGTGATTAGGTAAGTCTCCAAGTCCATTTTTAAGTTCTCTTGCCTTCCTGATCTGGTGGGGGGTTACTTTGGCACTGCAGCTGACCTGTGGTGGAGGAACCCTTCTCATTTTTGTGCTCTTACAACTCTCTCTCTAGATCATAATCCACAGGCTTCTGAGCATGTTCCACCCACGCCCCTTCGTCAAAACCCGCTTTGCTCCCCAAGGAGCAGTGGCCTGCATCCAAGCCATCAGCACCTTCTACTATACCATAGCGTTCAGGTAAGGCCAGGGGTTCAGGGGGTTAGGGGAGGGTTTGGGGGCACTCCTCAGTTTCCTCCGTGTGTCAGGGGGGTGCAGAAGGCTGCTGGGAGCCTGTGGCAGGGAGCGTGCATCTCACTGCGTCTGCAGTGCTGTTCCCAAGCAAGACCAGATGTGAGGAGGCTGCGAGGGAGGCAAAGCCCTGTGAGGAAGTGGGTGGTTCACAGACAGCTCTTGCCTGCGTGTGATGCTTTGATGACACCCGAAGAGGGCACCAGTGCTCCCAGTGTCACCGAGTCACTGGTGAGGCAGGGACTCTTGCCCAGATGCAGGACAGCAACCATTCCCCATCACCTTGTTTTGGAGGTATCCCTGGTTGAAAAGGGAGAGTCTGATTAGCAAGAAATTTGTTAGATTTTGATTAATGGGGAGGTGTGTGAAGTGCCTTCCCAACGGGGAGAGTCTGGGGAATCTCTTGTTTTACTGGGAGTGTTTCATGCTGCTTGTGTTTGCCTGATCAAGCTGAAAGGGTGACTGAGTCAGTCTGCTGCTCCTGCGTTTCAAAGGAATGATAATTCAATTCATCCTTCCTGGATGGACACTTGCTGCCCAGTTCCAAAAGGCCATTGGAGATGATCCTGACCCAGGGGATCTGCTCCAGTCTTTTTCCCTCTTCGTTGTGTGACATGAAAAGCTTTGTGAGTTGAACATCTGCCACCACTTAGCTTTCTGATTCCTGGTGCCTGGAGGGAACTTCTCCCCGCTGTCATCTGCGGCGCGTGATCCCTTCTCTCCTCACAGCACTGCAGCTGGTGGCTCTTTTCTCCTTTCAGGATCCACGCTGAGTTCCAGCTGAACGAGCCACCAGACTTCCCCTTCTGGTTCTCCCCAGCCCAGTTCACAGGTCACATCATCCTCTCCAAGGACTCTTCCCACGTCCGAGAGTTTCGGCTCTTCGTCCCTAACAACAGGTACAGCTGTTTCTCCACCCTCCAGGGTGCTGAGCAGACCTGAGGATCATTGTAAGTGAAGCCCAGTGGAACCCAGTGGCCCTGGAATCCTGTCCTGTGTGGGACTGGGAGCTGTGCATGGCAGGAGGCTGGTGGGCTCTTGTTGTCTGAAGATAGGTGCAGTGACAGCCCTGTCCCTTGCAGTGTGTCAGCACCGTGGCCCAGGCAGGGATGGCAGCTCTGCAGGCTGAGCTTTGGGCTCAGTTGTGCTGTTGGCTTATCTGTTTTCCCCACACGTCCCTCTCTGCCAGCGGTGGTCACGGCCATCGTGTCCTCAGTTCTGCAGATACAGCTGCTCCCTAAGCTGGTTCTGATGCAATTTTTCAGGAATAGTTCTGTTTATCAAGAGGTCTGAGGGACACCTGGCTGGGAAGAGGCAGGGAGGGACAAGGGCAGAGGGGGGATGGGGAAAAGCAGGGCAGAGGTTGCTGGGGATGGGGAGCGTGGGGTTGGGGATGGTTGTCCTTGCACAACCTGGTGGCACCTGGCATGAGTCTGGGCTGTCCTGTGCCAAACCCCTTCAGAGAGAGGTACCTGCAGGTGTTTGGGAAGGCACATGGGGATGGGGAATTTAAGTTGGCCTGATACTGCCTTAGAGAGAGACAGCAGCCTCTTCATTAGCAGCACTGCTGGAAGTGCTGCTCCCTTTGACCTGTCCCAGCAGTCCCTGGCTGTAGCAGGGACTCTTGCAGATGTCAGATACCTGTTGCAAGCTCCAGAAGGCTCCTTGGCTGGCTGTGATGGATGAGCTCGTGCTTTTCAGCAAGCCCCTGGAAAGTCTGAGTTAATTGAGCTCTGCAATTGTCTGGAAAACTGGAAAATACATCTCTGCTAGTTGCTAAGGATCCCTAATCCTTTTCAGAGTCCAGTTCACTCACCTGTAGCTGTCCCTTGGTACTTGGAGGATGGGGAGAGACCGGCAGTGTGTAGAGAGCAGCCCCATCAGTCCCACTGCCTGGCTCAAAGCACTGAAGTTCAGCAGAGCCTGATGCTCTTGCTTCGACATATTTTTTGCTTGGTGTTTCACAGATTAAGGTTTGTGTGTGTAGCTTTGCACTAGCTCCTTCCTGCTCTCTGGCAAGGAGCTGGAAGTGTTTCAGGGGAGAGAAGCTTCAAATCTCTTTGCCCATGACAGCTGGAGTGAAAATTCTATTATAACATTCCCCTGGCGACACAGTCCCTGTGGCTCTGTCAGCACATTTGTTACAGCAAGCAGACACTTAGGGCTCTGCCAGAAACTCCTTCCAAAAAAACACTTTTAAAAGTTCAGCAGGATCAGATTGTGCAAGTTAAGTGCTGGGAAGAAAGGAGGAGCAAAGATCCCCCCTCCAGCGGGGATCTAGGAGTGCTGGCCTTGTGCAGGGAGCACACTGAACTTCAAGGAGCCAGAGGCTCTGGGCTTCAGCACTGACCCTGCAAGGGGAGGCACTGGGTGTTCTCATTTGTTTGGGGCTCCCCATAAGCAGCTTCAGCCTCGGGTGACTCTGAGCATATCGGGTTCACCTTGCAGGTCTCTGAACGTTGACATGGAGTGGCTGTACGGAGCGAGCGAAAGCAGCAACATGGAAGTGGATATTGGTTACCTGCCCCAGGTCTGTAGCCACTCAGATCTTGTGTGTGTGTGCAGCATCTGTTATAACCTCAGTTCTCCCCATCCTGTAGAGCTTTATCTCCAACATTCAGGTGTAACAACATGATCTCTGTCAATCTGTGTATGTGGCTCTGTGGGAAGTTCTGTCACCAGTTCTTGTGATTTTCATTCCCCCCTCTGTGTGGGTTGAATCTTAAGCTCCTGGAGTCCTGTGCCTTTTTCCATTTTTAAAAACTTGCCTGATAGACAGGGGTGAAGATGAGGAGCTGAACCCAGACCTGAGCCCAGGGGGTATCTGAACAGCAGCACGTCTGAATGTTGAAACGACATGAGGTTATTTGTGGTAATCCCAGCTCATGGGGCAGGAAATGTAACTCAGGATTTCCAATGCCTGAATTTAACAGTCCCATTTGCTCCTGAACTAGATCCATGTTTCTTTTTAATTGCCAAAAGTCAGGAAAAGAGACTCACAAACTAATTTCAGACATTGCAGAACACTAACTGCAGGGAAGGTCCTGACCAGCTTTCCCCACTGCACCCTCTCGTGGCTGCAGGGGCTCTGTGAGGGACCCAAGCAAGAGCTTCACACTAGTCCTGCAGGTCCCAGTGATGTTAAGAGGCTGCTGTCACACAGTCAAAAATCTCCACTGGGAAGGTGAGGACATGGAGTGAACAGGTCTCAGGCTTTTCCAGTCTAGCGAGCACAGTCAGGCAGTAACTGAAGGAAATTAAGTTGTTTTCTTGCTACTGCCCAATAAAACACATCTGCAGCTGGTAAAGTGCAGCTCCAGGAGACAACAGATCAAGCTGTATCTTCATTAGAAAGAGCATAGTATTATGTTGTGTCGTTATCCTGTCCTGGAGTACAGAAAAGCAGGATTGGGAAGTCTGCAGTGTCCAACTCTCATCCTGTTCTCCTGCAGATGGAGCTGGAATCACCAGGGCCTTCAATCCCCTCTGTGATCCATGATGAGAACGGAAATGTGATTGACAGCAGGGATCCCTCAGGGGAGCCCATTCAGTTTGTGTTTGAAGAGATAACCTGGCAGCAGGAAATCCCCTGGGAAGAGGCAGCCCAGAAGCTGGAAGTGGCAATGTATCCGTTTAAGAAGGTGAGGAAGGAGGGGCCGTGCTCTTCCTGGGTGTGTTTATTTGAGGCAGGTCACCTTCACTGAGTTGTCCAGTCCCCTCAAGGACCAGCAGGCCCCAGAGGTCTGGATCACAACCTGAGCAGCACTGGGAAGAGCACGAGGTTCTCTCCCTCCCTCTGAGGCAGCGGGTGTGCGGTTTGATGGGCTTCCAGTTTCCAGCTGAGGGAGGCCAGCATCTCTGAAAGGCTGTTTGGGGCTGCACAGCAGCACAGGCTGGAGCACAGCCTGGATGTGATGTGTCCCAGGCTCATATTGTAAACGCAGCCTCATCCTTCCTTCCTCTTATCAGCAGCTGCCGACACCATTTCCGAGCGGGGCAGGTAATCGTGCTGCTTACAAACAGTCCTCTGGCGTCACTTCTGCAACGTTCAGCTACCTTTGGACCAAGCTTCCCTTATCAGCAGGAAACACACCATCCTCCTGTGCCTCTGCATCCCGCAGCGAGCCACAGATTTATAGCACTGGGTGACCCACACTGTTTCACATGCTGGCAGCCTGTGGAGCAGATGGCTACTGCCTGTCACTGCTTGGTTGGCTGCAGGGACTCGTTTCGGTGGCTGCCTCCTTGAGCCTGAGCTTACAAATGTCTCTTTCAGCTGCCAAGATGGTAATAAAGTTCCCTTCATTTGAGCAATTGGAACAATCTCTGCGTAGGGTCCCTCACAACTGGTTTTTAGGCTGTTTCAGTGAGGTTTTGTAATAAATATCTCAAGGCCAGATTTCCCAGGCTGGTGAGGTGTGTTTGCAGGCAGCCTGCCTGCCTGCAGTTGTGCAGATGGTCTCTGCAGTGTGTAAGGATGGGGCTCTGCAGCTGCCTGTAACAGCCCACACACGGTGAGGGACTCACTAAAATCTCACCAGGAGATGAAGTTATCCCTGGAGAGAGCACCACAGTTGTCATTTGGTTTAATCTTTGGGATCTACTGCATGATCTGCTGCAGATTAAACTGTGTGCATGTGTGTCACCTGTGGGATGCAGCAGGGCTGTTTCCTTCAGAGCCTGCTCGGATTTGAGGTGGGTTGTTCTGCGTTTATTTCTCAAGCTGTCTCTCTGCCTCCAGGTCTCCTACCTTCCCTTCACAGAAGCTTTTGAGAGAGCAAAAGCAGAAAAGAAGCTTGTGCACTCAATCTTGCTGTGGGGTGCCCTGGATGACCAGTCCTGCTGAGGTGAGACATTCCCAGTGTGGTAGGACACGATGTGCCTCCTTCAGGCTGTGGAATGGCTGGGGGTCAGGGAGCAGGTCAGGCGCCAGCAGTCAATACTCTGTGACTTGTTTTGGCGTTAAAGATGCTGAATGGAAAGAGCTGGAAGGAGGGGATTACTGATCAGAGTTTAGGGTCCCCAGCAGCAGGATCAGATCTGAGACAACCCTTAGGCCAGCTGTGGGAAACTGCCAAGAAAGGAGGAAAAAGGCAATGGGCCAGGCTGGGGGGAAGAGGAGTCAACTGCCACAGCAACCAGAGTGTTGGCATCACGGTGCCATTGTGGTGGCATCAAATGTGGTGAGTCAGTTCAGGAAGCAGCAAGTCACTGTCTGTCTGTCTGTCTGTCTGTCTGTCTGTGTGTCTGTCTTATTCCAGGTTCAGGGCGAACTCTCCGGGAGACCGTCCTGGAAAGTTCGCCCATCCTTGCCCTGCTGAACGAGAGTTTCATTAGCAGCTGGTCGCTGGTGAAGGAGCTGGAAGAGCTGCAGGTGAGTGTCACAGCCAGAGCTGCCCTTGCACTCGGCGCTGGTGGGCGCCGGCGGTGCGTGGCGTGGGGGTGCCAGCAGGAGCAGGGACCTCACACTGGCACCAGTGGGGGATTTCAGTTCCAAGCCCTCCATGTCCTGGCGATTGCAGGAGCCAAGCAAACACCAGATGGAAGCAGGCTAAGAGAATGGCACAGTGAACCCCTTCACTCTGTCATAGTGCCAATTTTGAAAGCTAAACCACATGCTTCACTGCAATAGCCCTGCCCAAGGCCATTTCTGCCACCAACAAACTGATTTCTCTGTAACCCAGGGAGCAGCCAAATGGTATCAGAACTGTCTCCTGATTGCACCTCTCCACTTGCGAGCCTGTCTCCAGGCCTGTGCTGTCAAATGGGGTCAGTCACAGAGGTGGGGACACTGGGAGGAGCTGGGATCAGACCTTTGGCGTGCCTGGGAACACTTTGAAAAGCTGGGATGAACCATTGGTGTGCTTGGGAACTGCCAGGAATGGGATGATTTTATTATCTGGGGACAAAATCTACAACCAAAATGTGTGAGGGAGACACCTGCACCATTCTAGTTTTGGTGTGTGCAAACATGTTTCTTTGGGGTCTCCTTACAGACCAACAGAGAGAATGAGTTCTACAGCAAGCTGGCTGACCTGCACCTGGAGAAATACAACTTCCCTGTGGAGATGATCATCTGCCTTCCCAACGGCACGGTGGTACGTTCATCACCTCTTTAGCTGAGCTTGGCTCTGCCCATCACAACGTGCTTTCTCCTGGGTCTCTGCAGACCCCGAGTGAGTGTCTGCTCCCCCAGCTGTTCCCTGGCTCCTCCAGCCTTGGTGGGGCTGTAGTCCCTCAGGGCGCTGTGCTCTCAGGGATGCTGTGGCAGACAGAGCGCAGCTCTGCGGAGAAACCTGAAACAAGCTGCTCTTCATTCAGAGACAGAACAGCAGCTCTGAGCAGGGGGGAAACAATGAGCCTTGAACCAGACATCTCCTGTGTTTCCTCGTTGCCCTAGTTGGAGGACATGACCTTTGGCAAGCCACTGTAGCTTGTTTCCTGCACCCTTTGTCCCCTGGGCTCACGTTTTGGAGAAAATCCATCCTTATCAGTGAAAAAGCACAGAGGCATTTGAAGCTCAGGTGCTGGTTTTGCAGCTGGGCTGGGCTGAGAGAGCATGTGGCGCAGCCATCAGCATGGGTGGGCTGCTGTCTCCCCAGCCCCTTCTCAGAGCTTTTCTCAGATCTCCTTCAATCATCTTACCCTAAGTGAGGTGTCAGGACTCTCGGGGTAACAAAGAGACCGCTGTCTTTCACAGATGTTTCTCTTGACTGGATCATACACAAAGTATTAGCGATTCTTTAAGAGCTGTTACAGTCTTGTCACCTGTGGCCTGGACAGAGGCAAGGGCAGTGGTGGGGGAATTGTTCTGGCCTTTAAAGTCTCCTCTCCTTGGCTGTTTTCTTTCCCAGCTTCACCATATCAATGCCAACTACTTCCTGGACATTACTTCGATGAAGCCTGAAGATGTTGAAAGCAGCATCTTTAGTTTCTCAACCAATTTTGAAGACCCTTCTACTGCAACATACCTCCAGTTCTTGAAGGAAGGACTGCAAAGAGCAAAACCATACCTGCAGACCTAAAAACCAAGGCACCTGATTGCCCCACGGAGATGGCCAAAGACTTCAGAGATCTATTTTCACTACAGCCATTCTTCCTCACCTTCCCAGCAGACATGGCTGCTGAGATGTGGACGGTCCCAGAACCAGGGCTTCGCTCTGGATGTTGGTTTGAGGTGAAGTTTCAAGTCCTACCAGTTTACATGACCTGCCCATTTGAGTTCAGGCAAACTTTTACAGGAGCTGAAGTACTTGAACCTCTAAACATTCCCGGTGCATACGCCTTGGTCCACCATTCACCTTCGTGTTTTTCCAGCTCCTGTTTAGACTCTGTGCTGAAAGTCACAGAACAGCCATACCAAGCATCACCTGGAACCCCCTGATGGGCCTTGTGTGGCATCTTGGAGGAGAGCGTTGCCACTACGACCGGACACTCGCGGTGAGCGCCTGCGCTGTGCAGGCGAAGGCGCAGGATCCAGGGTGGGTGGGAAGCTCCTTCCTGGCAGCTGGTGGCCTTCACAGCTCCTCAGCAGTGGTAGCTCTGAGCTCTAAGCTGCCCTGCAGCCCGGACACCAGCTCTTCACAGTGGCATTTGTTGACAGCAGTGGTGTAACAGGACTGTAGCTGGTAATCTGTAGGTACGGGAGTAGGAGGTGGAGGCTGGAGCACTGGGGTAGCCTCCTCCCAGCACCCTGTGTGAGAGAGCAGTCTCTTACTCAGGTTCTGTGCACCTGAGGGAGACAGGTTGACACAATGAAATTGGGAATGGAGACCAGGGGGTTAGAGCTACGGTGCAGATCAGAGACATCGGGTATGGATTAACTCGGGGGCATTAGAGCCAGAGGCTCTCTTAGCTCCACCAGTGCAGGACATGACCTTCAGGCTCTGGGACTTGGTGTCCCTGCCTCACCCAGCCCAGGGTGTCCCTGCCTCACCCAGCCCAGGGCTGCTCCCAGCCCACTGTCTCCTCAGTAGCGAAACAACCATCCACTACACAATGAACCTACACAATGAACAGGGTGAAGCTCCCTTTGGGACCAGGAGGTTCAGCATTGCCCTAGGACCATTAACTCTTTGAGAACCAAGTGGTTCTAAAGCCGTGAGATTTCTCCAGAGTTGTTCAGACAGGACACTTGTTGTCCCTTGTCTGTAACCACCCTGTCCCAGTGCCTGGTTACAGACTGAGTGTCATTTGGAGAAGGAAAAGTTAATTGAGAATGGGTTTAAAAGCATATTCCTTAGGTAGGTGAGGAGACAAAGTGTCTTCAGTAGATGGCTGCAGACAGCCATGGCTGTTGATGCTTTTTCTGCTCTGAAGCACAATTCTGTTGGACCAAATCAAAGGGGGGGGCAGAACCTTTCTTCTTTTTTTGCTTTTTTAAAATTTTGTTTGTTTGTTTTTCTCCCCTGGAAGAAGCTTTTTCATTCCCAGGCCCCAGGATCTGGGAGGAACCCGGGGTTGGTGCTGACCCTGTCCTCACCCTGCCCCAGCCCTCCTGTTTGTACCTGTAGCTGGAGACTTGAGCTTAGATGGACCTCTGGGCTGAGCCAGCGTAGCTTCACTAATTGCTCTAGTGAAATTAATTACCCCTGGGCTGTTTCTCAGTATCAGCTTTATAACTATGCATTAGCTCTGCACTTTTCTAGCACGGGGCCTGTGGTAGTGACAGGCTTGGATCTGGCAGCAGCCTCAGGTGTGGAAGGCACCGGGCAGCGGCTGAGACCACCACGCTCCTGTCTCAGCAGCAGTCTCATCCTTTCAGGGGACTTTGGTCTCATCTCTTTGGGGAACTTTGGCTGGAGTAGAGAGTGTCAGAGAAAACTGGGTGCCTGCCTCCCCCTGCTCCTCGGGAGGCACAGCCAAAGGGGGCCTTTGCAAAGCTTCACACGAGGGGTTTCTGTCGCCTCTCCCCTGACCCCACCTCCGTCAGGGGCTCCAGCCGTGGCAGTGGCACCTGCCAGCGGAGACTCGGCTCCGTCTGTTCCCCTTCCCGCCAGTTCTGCCGCAGAAGGAGCCGGGGCGGGGATGCTGGGCAGGCAGGGATGGCCGCCCGCCCCTCGGGCTGCAGGCAGCGGGGTCCAGCTCCCGGCACCCCCCGGGTTCCCTGCCACGCCCCCTCCGCCCTCGGGAAGGGCCGGGCACCGCAGCTCTCCGCAGAGACACCTCTGGGGCCTGTCTGCAGGAGCCGGCCCCGGGGGGCACGGAGGGGGGTGTCCCCTCGCCGCAGCCCTGCCCGCCCGCGCTGCCGCCGCCTGTGCTGCTCCTGCCGCTTCCCCGCCGGTCTGCCGGCTCCGGGCGCCGGTCCCGGTGGGTCCGTGTGCCCGGGGGCGCTGCCGCCTCTCCCGCCTCCTGCGCTTCGTGACGCCCTGGCCCGAAAGCCGCCGGGGTCAGGGCCGATGCCAGCCAGCGAGGCTGCGGGGCAGGGCGGGGCCGCGCCGGCCGCCGTGTGTAGCCGCGCTCGTTAAAGTCCATCCCACCGCCCCGCGCCTCCGCCAGTCCTTTCGCCGCCGGGGGGGGACGGGCCGGGGGGAGCCGCGGGGGCGCCCTGCGCACGCGCCGCGGGGAGCGCGGGGGGCGGGTTCCGCTTCCGGGTGATGGCGGCGGAGGGACGGGGAGCGGGGCCGCGCCGCGCCGCCGCCCCTCAGGTACCGGCGGGGCCGCGGGGCTGGCGGGAGGCGGCGGGCGAGGGGCCGGGGCTGCCGCGGCCCGTTCCCGGGGGCTTCCGGCGCGGGCAGCGGGCCGCTTGTGTCTTGCAGTGAGCAGCGCGCAGCGGGGGGGATGAGCCCGGGGCGAGCCCGCGGCAGCCGCAGCACCCGGCGCTGAGCCCGCGGCGGAGCCGGAGATGGCGGCCGACTCCGTAAGTGTGCGGCCGGCAGCGCGGGGCCGGCCCCCCGCGGCTCGCCAGGGGCCCGTCCCGGCGGAGCTCGCAGACCCGGCCTGAAACACCGGCTCGGGAATCGCAAATGCCCCTGCGTGGGGCCGGCGGCGTTCGGGCCTTGTGCGGGTAGCGCGCCCCGGCAGGCAGGAACGAATCGGTCTGGTGGCGGACTGAGCAACGATAACCCGATTGGGTTCCAGTTCGTCATCGTAGTCGCTGCCCAGAGCCTCGTGCCCCCTCCTGTCGCGACAGGCAGAGAGGGAGGGAGCACTTCACCTTTCAGAAGTATCCCCGAAACGGTTGATTTCTGCAAACGTCCCCCAGGACTGTTCCCATCAGCCCTCAGCTGGGAGAGACCCCGAGTGCACCTGTCACTTGGCCCGTGGTAAAGGTCACGTGGAAGCAGGAGTGAGACTTCCCTCTGATTACGGCCTCAAGCTGCCCCAGGGCAGGGTCAGATCAGGCGTTAGGAAAAGCTCTTCAGTTCTGGGGCACTGGCACAGGCTGCCCGGGGAGGGGGTTGAGTCACTGACCCTGTATTTAAAAGACTGGGAGATGAGGTGCTCCAGGGATGTGGTTTAGCACAGGACAGGAACGGTTGGACTTGATGATCTCAAAGGTCTTTTCCAACCTGGTGATTCCACGAGTTCTCTTATGGCCGCCTCATGTGACACTTTTTGGCTCTTTTCAGTGTGTTTTCTGTAGGAGCTCACTGTGGGTTACTGAGAGCTTCTAGTTTTTGGTCCTGCAAATACTACACCCGTGTTTAAAGTGCCCCTTAGGAACTGACTGGTGTTCACAGACGTTCAGCTGAAACACAGTTTTGTGGAATTAGGACCTTAGTTATTAGCAGGTTCATAATTAAAAGCATCACTTCACAAATAAAAAGTCAGAAATGGGAGCTCTTGAGTAAACTCTGCAGGACAACTTCCAGTTTAATACGTTTTAAGAGGGCAGCTGACTTCAGATATTCATTCTATCACGTGGCTTCCTGCAGACGATCCCCATCTGGCAGAACAAACCCCACGGCTCCGCACGCAGCGTCGTCAGGAGGATCGGCTCAAACCTGCCCTTGAAGCCCTGTCCCAGGGCCACCTTTGAGGTGAGCAGATCCAGAGGGACGTGGTGATGGCACCTGCCAAGCTGCTGTTCTTGAGCGAGGCTGTCATGAGCTGCTGTTCCATCAGCCAAATGTCTCTGCTGAGTTGTATCTGCAGAATCCTGTAGTATTAGTTAGTTTTAAGGGGCTTTTTGTCTTTCTCTTTTTGGAAATTCAGTTCTTTTAAAAGATCGTTGGCAATTGGAGAAAAATACCTCCTCAAATAGTGTCTGTGGACTGGGCTAGAGGAAACAGAAGCATGGAGGGGATGAACAATGGCTCGTGGTGTACAGGGCCTGTGTTCCCTCAACAGCAAAGCAAGGTTTATAGAAGCATTTACATCACTGCTGAGCTCAAGGGGGGTGCTGGGACTTGTCGTGGCAGTGTCACACGTGGCCTTGGCAGCGTCCTGAGCTGTATCAAGTACCCTTCACCACCTTGCTGTTCAGTCTCAGGGAGCACAGTAACACACCCAGGAACACATGCAGCAGCCAGCACACATCTCTGTGAGCCAGACGGTGTTGCTGTCACACATCTGACAGATCTGCCAAGCTGGTGCAGAGTAGAAAGGCTCTGGCAGCCAGCACAGGATATCTGGAGTGGCTTCAGGAAACATTAATTAACTTTCTTCATTTTAGGTCTTACCAAATGTGTCAGACCTCTATCTAAATGACATCCCTCCAGTCCCCACCTTAGCAGACATTGTGTGGATAGCAGCAGATGATGAGGAAACATACGCCAGAGTCAGGTTGGTGTTCTCTTTGCGTCTGCTGATCCTGATTTTTATGTGCTGGTTTTATTTCACATGGCATAGGCCAGACCTAGACCGAATGCTCACAACTTCCAGCCCTCTTGGGGTCTGATGTGCCTCTTGAAAGACATTTTTCCACAAGGAACAGGAAAAAATAAAAAGAACTGGACAAAGGAATTCCTTCAGGAATTGGCCTCTGTAAACCAAGAGCCTGTGTCATGTTGTATTTTACTCACTTGAAACGACTGTGCAGAGTAACACCTGTAATTTGTGGTATTTTCTAGTTAGAAAGTTGAGTTCCCATGGGATTGGAACGTTCTGCCCCCAGGAGTTTGGTTCTGATCAGTTGAACTTTTGTCCTTAAAGCAGGGCAGTAGTGGTAGGTATCTCGTGAGAGGGAAAACGGACTTTGAAACCAGAGCAAAGGCTAGTGGGTGAAGGCCATTTCCCATGTGCACCCAGCACACTGCCCAGCATGGAGACAGAAACTGGGAGAGAAATGTCTTGGAGCTGTGTGAGCACACCCAGACTTCTGCCCCTGTGTCCTCCTCCAAATCTTGTGCCGTTGGGTTGTGCTTTCTGGGACAGGCTTTATGTTCCTTGGAACGCAGAGAGAGCATACAAACCAGCATGGCACATCTGTGGTACACAAGGCATAGTGATGCAGGGGCTTAATTCATTGTGTCAGAGCCTTCTGCTGTCCTCAGGTGGAGGCAGAGCGTTCCTGGGCATTGTGGTCACAGGGGTCTGGACCTTGTAAGTGACCAACAAGTTTCTGTCCTGTAGAAGTGACACTCGCCCGCTGAAACACAAGTGGAAGCCAAGTCCCTTCACCGTCATACAGAGAAATGCTTCGGTCCCCAACCTGAGGAAGCAGGAGGAGAAGCTGCTGGCCTTGAAGAAGCCTGGTTTACCAGCTCTGAGCCGAACAACAGAGCTCCAGGATGAGCTGAGTCACCTGCGGAGTCAGATCGCTAAAATAGTCGCTGCAGAGTCAGGTAGGAACACAAGAGGCTTTCTAAGGGCTGGATTAGTGAACGTGATATTTCCTCCATACAGAGCAGACTTCAGCTCAGTGCTGGCTCTGTGCTTAGATGTTTGCGTGTGTTTTGGTGGAGGAGTTCTGCTTGGTGCTCTGTGACTGCTGGTGCTGTGTCTGATGTGGAAGCATACCATCCCCAGTACCCTGGGGTGTTAAACACAGGCTGTACTCTTGCTACTCCTGCTCCGAGTCAGTGAGAGGGTTCCATCTTGATTTGGGTAGGAAGGAGATGTCAGTGTTCATTTCCTGCAGGAAAATGGCACTAGCAAATAACATGTTTGGGGAAAAGCCTGGCTGAGCTGATTCTTTATTTCAGTAAATTTACATACAACTAAAAGCTCTGGTTTAGGCACAAATCTGAACCATGAGGAAGGATTTCTTCTCTTTCACAACTTTTCCTGTATACTCAGCTCTGACCCAAATCCTGGTGGCTCTACAAGGCTTGATGCAACAGTGGCTGGTTTAGAGTGTGGCAACTAGTGAGATAGAAATACCTGGGTACGTATCCGTGCCGTGCTCAGAGGTTCAGAGGAAAGAACCTGTAATTCTTCCTGTTACTTAAAAGCCAAACAAATCAGGATTGTCCCCCACCCAGAATGGTATCAGGCGGGTTAATTCCTGTTTATGATGGGTAACAGTGGCTGATGAAACCTTCCTTACCCTACATCTGAAAGCAAATAGGTTTTTTAATTCCCAGGTTGCCACTTTGTGCTGCAGCACATCGTGTGCACAGGGGACCAAATCTCTGGTGATCCACAGAAGATGCTGTGGCTGTCTGATCTTTGTAGCCCCAGGGGACTGGCCGCTTTAAACAACTGCTTATATTTAGTCCAGCTATCCATGAGCCATAAACACATTTGAACATGAAATGGAGCTGTGGTGGTTGATTCAGGTGAAATGCTGCTTCCTAGCTGAGAGATTCGGGGTTCGGTGAGATGGTCAGGGGACTTTCAAAATCTACTTGAGATCACACCTGGAATATTGTGCCCAGTTCTGGGCCCCTCAGCTCAAGGACACAGAACTCCTTGAAAATGCCCAGCACAGGGCACCAAGGTGATGAAGGGAGTGGAACCCCTTCCTGATGAGGAGAGGCTGAGGGAGCTGTGCCTCTTCAGGCTGGAGAAGAGGAGACCGAGGGGTGAGCTCATCAGTGTCTGTAAACATGTAAAGGGTGAGAGTCAGGAGGCCAGAGCCAGGCTGTGCTCAGGGGGGGCAGCGACAGGACACGGGGCAGCGGGTGCAGCTGGAGCAGAGGAAGCTCCAGGGGAAGGTCAGGAGGAACTTTGTCCCTGTGAGGGTGCTGGAGCCCTGGGACAGGCTGCCCAGAGAGGCTGTGTGTCTCCTTCTCTGGAGACATCCAACCCCTTGGATGTGTTCCTGTGGGATTCAGCCTGGGGGATCCTGCTCTGGCAGGGGGTTGGAGCTGAGAACACATGGGACCTTCTCAGCTCCAACCCCCTGCTATAATACTCTGCCTGCATGCAGAGTATTATGTAAATGAGATGAGGTTGTTTTAATGATCCATCCACATTTAGAGAGTTCCACCTCTTTGTGCCAGTGTTTCTTGTCCTCTCTGGTCTGGTCACAGTAGACAGGACCCTGTACACCATCTGCCTCAACTCTTAGAGCAGCATGGTCAAACGAAGCCTCTGGACACCACAGGGAACACACACAAAACAAGGCATCACAGATGTCCCCTTCAGAGAGGCTGCATGTGTCCTCTTTCTTCTTGCAAGATCAGAGGAATGACTGAATAAAGAGCAGGGGATATTGGGTTTGGTTTGGTTTGGTTTTTTCCTAAGTGTTGTCTCAGCTCTATAGTTGCTCAAGCTGTGTGCTAGAAAAGCCCATTTTTAATTCAGGGAGAGTAATAACAAGGAAAAATGAGAGATCCAGAAGGGAAAAACCATGATTTAATCATTTAATACCACCTCCTCTCCCTCTACCCAACAATGGCCCTGGTTGTTATCAGCTGGCATTAGAGAGCAGTTCTTATTGACTTTGCATCCTCTAGGTCAATAACAGGGAGCTGTGATTTAGGGCTTGGCTGTAGCTCAGTAATCTGATGGAGGAGATAACTATTTAGCAGGGTTATTTTGGAAAAGATTGATGCCAAAAAAGAAATATTGTGCAATCTACCTTACTATATACTGTTAAGAGAAAGCCCTTAATTGGAAATTGATAACTCCCTACAAGTTTACTCTTGAGGCCAAGGGCATTAGTGCTTTAAGGTACAGTTTGTTTTCAGTACAGGAAGGTTTGTTCCAGGGGATGCTCACTAAGCATTTTTCCAGGGTTTTGGTTGTTTTACACTGGATATATCCAACTCATTTTCACTTGGTAACACTCCTAAATTATACAGCTGTTCTTATCCTCACTGCATTTTAAATCTCCTCTGTGGAATAGGTGAGTTCTGCTCTCATTTTAGAGTTGGAGATGGACAGCAAAACAGGTCAAAGCGCCTGCAAGTCAGAGAGTGAACTGCTGTGACCAGCCAGGCTGGAAAGCTGCAGCTCCTGAACCAGCTCTGCCTTCTCACCAGGAGTAACAGTTACAGGGGAGGGAGTCTGACAGGGAACGAAAAGCAAGTGGTTCTGGAGGTGCTGAAGAAAAAGAGGAGGAAAGTTGAGGCAGTTAAGGCTGTGTTCTGACACAGGCTCCCTCTGTGACCCCGAGCGGCAGCTGAATCTCTGTTCTTCCATCTGTTATCCATAAAAACAGAGAAAGTAAACATGGCCTGAGTTCTGCAGGGCTGGGGGCACAGTGTTTGACCTGGAGAGGGTGATGGGCATGATAGGAAGAGAGATAAGGGGGTTGAAAGGTACTGGAGAAGGTCTTGTGTTGTGACATGGTGTGATATGGACATGAGGGGTAACAATACGCTGAGTTTGGGTTTATGGCTGATGATACATCTTGTTCTGTTGTTTGGAGGGAAAGAAATACCTACATGGTTTGGTATGAGTTTATCTATCTACCTATACTCTTTTCTTTTTCAGCTTCTGCTTCATTAACACCAGATTTATTATCTCCAGGAAGTTCAAATGCATCTTCTCCTTTACCTTGTTTTGGGCCCTCTTTCCAATCCACAACTTCCTTTGTCATTAGTGATATCACAGAGGAGGAGGCAGAACTCGAGAGCCCCGAGCTCCCATCAGTCTCCATGCTTTGTTCTGCAACCTCTGAGTGTTGTAAACCAGAACCAAAGGATCCTGATGAGGAAGATTCTGTGTCTCTTTCAAAGGCCAGCAGCTTTGCAGATATGATGGGCATTCTTAAAGACATTCATAGGATGAAGCAGAGCAAAGACTTGTAAGTGCTTCCTGAACTCTCTTGATTTTATTTTCTCTTTCAGAGTTTGCCATCTCTTTTCTTTTGTTTTGGTCTGTCAAATCATTGTAGACACTGTAGATCACACATTCACTGCCTGATGGTGCTGCTGATGCCTGATTTGCAGGGGGAAATACCTGTTCATAGCAGACCTTGCTGACACGTTGCTGAGGGGTTTTTAATGATGGATACTGCTGCTGGATACTAACCTGCCTGGATAGAAAGCAGCAGAGGGGAACTTAAACTGGTTGGCACAATACTTGGCTGGTTTCACTTTTTCACCTGAAAAAAAGCATCCCCACCTTGTGTTTGCCCTGATGAAAACCAGAACAGTGTGTTAGCAACCGTCAGGGTGAGGACCGTGCTACCCCCAGATCCTGGTGCTTAGACCATCTTGGAGACCCAGGCAGTTGGGAAGACCAGCAGCTTTCTCCTGGCACGTGCAGGAATTAACACACCAAGCTTTTCAGCTCCTCAGTGTTTGCATCTGGCCCAGCTCTGAGCGTGGGCAGAGTGAGTTTTCACTTGTCTCGTGATGAGTTTACACACTGGTCACGAGAGCGCCTCAAGCTGCCGACGTGCCAGCTGGGACAGGGTTCTGTGCAGCTGATAAAGGCTCTTCCTTGGTGTGAGCTGTGCTGCCTGCCTTCTGCTTGGGAAATCACAGTCATAAAGTTCAGTTTCCACCTTGTTTTTCAGCCCAAAGATCTATCCAGCCATTTTACTGTGTGAGTTACGATTCCCAGCCAGAAATACCGTGTTGTGTGGTGGCTGTTTGCAATTTCTAAGCATAATTCACTTTGAAAGAAATTAAATTCTCAGCACTGGAAGAATTATATAGGCAAAGGAGAGAAACACGTTCAGCTTGCATCCAGAATGTCAGTACAGTATTACATCCATAATTCACCCAGCCTACCCTTTGGCTCTTGTTTTCCTAAGTGTTAAATGCTACTCAAAGCTCAAGCACTCATTTGCTTTATATAAATACCTGTAATCTTTCTTGGGGGTGAGTGGGATTTATGTGCCACAAATTAATTGCTTCTTTCTTGTCTGTTACAAAGCAGAGCTTTGGGCACCCAAGTGTTACTCGGAGGGAGAGAGGGTTCTGTGGCTGTGCTGTTGTAATGGTCATTCACTGGCTCTGCTCCATCTAGAAAAGCTCTCAGATGCTTCATGTTGTGACATGTCGTGTTTTAACCTTATCAGAAAGGTGTGTGGCTCTAGGGCTGAGCATTCACAGGTAATAATGTAATTATCAACTCTTCTAATTAGTGCAGACTGGTATGTCAGCCTTCCATAGAAGCAGACTTCTCAGGGTAAGAAAACTGCTACCATCTGTGCCAGATGAAGACAGGGAAACACGGGCTGTTCAGGGGAAAGCAGACTGGTACCGATACAGATTAGGGGAGGGAAATCATGGATACCCTGGCAGGGCTCCTGCCAGCGCTGGCCGAATCACGAGGAGCCAGGTGCTGACTAGGCAAGGCTGTTTGCAAAGGCTTTGAGGAGGGATGGAGCAAATTTATGAGGCAGAAATTAAATGTGACTTGTATGCAGGAGTGTGTCTGAGCTGCAGCCCGGTTCCCATGCTGGGCAGTTAGTGGTTGTCGTGCTGAAGTGGGGATAATCCACTGTTGCATGTGGTAACTGGGGCACAAGAGTGTTCTCAGCAGCTGGGTGGCTGATCCTGTGTGAAAAGCAGCATGTGGGGGCCAGGGAGTGTTGTGGTGTGATGGGTCCTGATTTGACTTTGGTTTCCTCAGTCTGGTGCCAGTGAACAGTGGGTGTTCCACCTGGCTGCTGCCCTGGGAACGGAGCTGTGTCAGTGAGCGGGAGGGAGAGACAGCATGTGCACCAGGACTGGGTTTGTGGGAGATGCTGCCTAATCCCTCCTCACTGGGGTATGGTGGGCAAAGGAACTGCATCACTGGGACCCTCCTGGGATGGGTGATGGGTGACTGACGAGAGGAGCACGTGACACGTGCTGCTTCTGCTGCTGCTTGTGCCAAGGCTAGGGACACCACTCCAGAACAGCTCAAGGCTGGAGCTGAGCTGGGTTCCTCTCAGCTGTTCTCTCCCTCAGCCTCTTAACTTGCCTCCTGCACACAACAGTGACATTGCAGGGTATGGTTATTACAGCTTAATTAAAGCTGTTCAAGAAATCAGAGGTAGTTGAAAAAAACCTACATTAAATAAATCACTGATGTTCATTACTTGATGAGCTTTAATGTGGAGACACAGACCTCCAGCACTGGTGAGGTTGTGTGAGCAGACCCGAGCTCCTACAGCCGTGCTCACCTCGTGTCTGGCTGAGCAGAGCAGTTGAGGTGGTGGGGGTACACAGCACTAGTGGGGATACACAGCTGCCCCTTGAAATACTCACATACTCTTTAAATGGATGATGGTACCAAATGGTGCTTAACAAGGGGACTTAGTGATGCTTTGCTGAGTCCTGTCACACAACTGTGGGAGCCTCAGGAAGGAGAGGTGCCTGCAGAATGGCCATGTTTCAGCAAACTGGAGCCTGTTTGAGTGTGGTGCTGCCTGCAAGCCCAGGGTGGGGTTAGGAACAGGTCCCACAAGGACCTGCCTGCACTGAGTACACTCTTACCTCTAATGGTCCAGAGCTGAAAAACTTCATGTGCTCATGATGATTCCCTCATCCTTGGAGTAGAAGCTGAAGCTCTGGTCTGCTGCTGGCTGTGTCTTGCTGTAGACACTGTGCCCGTCAGTACAAGAGGTTCCTCTTCTCACCATGGTGTGGGGTTGGACTAGACAATCTCCAACAGCTCCCTTCCAGCCCCAGTCATCCTGTGATCTGTCTCTTGACTCGTCTTGTGAGTGGTTTTCCTCTGGCACAGCTCGAGGCTGTGTCAGTGCTGTCTGCTCTCAGTCTGTTTGCCCTCTCCCTCTTCCGAGGCAGCTGCCAGGTGCTAGGTGGGTACCTCCAGAGCCTCAGGTCTGCTTGTGTGGAAGGAGGAGTTTGGGGAGGGCTCCAGACCCCATATCTGGTCTTTCTGTGCACCCTTGTGAGAAGGATGGATGGAATCAAATGCATGCTGCTGGCTGCAAAATTGTCTTTTAAATAGTGATGCATTTACACACCTGTAAATTAAGAACTGACCTCAGCCAAATCTGATGTAGCACCAGGGTTTACCTATGAGCAGTTCAGTGGCATCTTACTAAAAGTTTTCAGTGCTAGTTGGAGAACAAGCTCCTTTCAAACACTTACAGAAAGATTTGGGGGGAGGATTGTATTTTTTTCTCTTTTGGGAATGTTTAAAACACCTGTAATGTTTTCTGACAGAACAGAAACACTTAAAATAATTAACAGTTACACTCTGCAATTATTATTGCTGGTTCTGAACAAAACCTTAGTGAGGAATTTGCAATGCCAAAGGAAAAGAACCAGGGTTTGGCTTCCTGTAAAGTAACAGGAATTTTCAGCTTATGATAAATGCTGCAGAAAAAATACTTAAAAGACTAACCCATGGGTTTTGGTGGGGTTTTGGCACTCCTCCCAACTAACACACTGTGCCTTTGGCTTCCACTTAGAACTAGAGCTTCAATGAAGGAGGAAGACCCGTCTGTTCTTATAGCAGAAGTTCTGAGAAGAAAATTTGCCCTAAAGGATGAAGATCTGGCTGTGAAAGAGAAATGATGTTACTGTCATCAAACTGTAAGCAAAAGTGTTATGCTCCACAGTAGCTGCCTTCCTAAGGATTGAGCCTTTGCCTCTTTTACTGATTAGAAGTGGTTTCTGCACCGGACACTTACCTAGGAAAGACCCTATGGATTTGATGTGTTTTCCATGTGTTGTTATATTTAAGAAAAAAAAACTTTTTAAGAAGATGGAAGTTCTTTTCCACCTGTGTTTTGATGTTGATTATTGATAAGGATCTTCTGAAGAGTGCAATGAGTGCTGCTGGATGATGTTCTTTGTACCTACCACTTTCCTTAGGTTCAGATTCAGCATTGACTTGCACCGGCCTTGTTACGATACGCCCAGTGACCATCTCCAGTATACAGGGATGTTGGACATCCAGTTCTTTCTCTGAGTGTGGTACAGAGCTACTGAGAATAAGCTAATTAATGCTTCCAGGTCATCAGTGTTTAGGAGGTTGTTGAGTCATGGTGGTGACTCCATCTGACCCCAGGGTAGGATGAAACCACAGTCAGTGATCAAACCACTCCCTCACCTCCACGGGATGCTGCCGCTTGCAGCACACCCTGGGTCTCTTAACTCACAAGTTATCCCACAGTTGCATGTCAGAATGGCCTTAATTTCTTGCCAGTAATTTAATGTTTCATTAATAGTCCTTGTATTCAGATAATGTATTTTATTTAGCACTCAAAAGGTCTGTTTATTGAACTGCCACTGCTAAGAACCCAGCACGCACCGCGAGAGCTGTGTGAGAAAAGGGAAGGAGGCTGCAGTTCTCACTGACTGAAGAGCTCTCCTTCAGCTACACGTCCTCTGCGATGTTCCTCATGGCTGTATTTAAAGTATGATTTTTTTCCTTTATATAAAATGGAGCCTTAATAAGAGAGTGGTTGTCCTTGATGTTGTTGACTTGCAGATGCCCAAAGATGGCAGCAGTGGTGCTTCTGTCTTGGGCAGGTTGGGTGGGACAGGTGGAATCTCAGCTGCTGATGTTTAACCAGTGCTGAGCCATTCTTCCTCCAGCCAGGAGCACCCACTGCTCTGTGCTTCCCCTCACCAAAGCCAAACTGACAGCACCAGCTCGTGACTCTGAGCTCTCCTGGGATTCCCTCTGCAGATTACAGGCCAGATTTACCCTGAAGAGATGCAGCATTAACACCTTCCTCTTCATCAGTCTTCCTCACTTTAAACCCTTGGTGGTCAGGTGCTGTGACCCCACTGCAGCTGGTTCACAGTTCCACAAGGTGGAAAATACAAGGTCACAGATGTCTGGCACAACCTCAGGCCTGACCTGAGCAGAACATCTTACCTCTGAGGCAGCTAATGGGAAGCAGGCAGTGTGGTTCCTGAGCTGAGCCTAGGAAGAGACCTTTAAATGTGAGGGCTTTGGGGATCCCAAGAAACAGACCTGTTGGCAGCAGCTTTCAGGGCAGCATGGTACATACACATACATGTGTGGGAAAACCAGGCCTTGGCCCCACTGACTGCAATCATGATTGAAACAGAGAAACCATTATAAATTAAGACCTTCCAAACTTTATTTTCATTAAAGCAAAGTTTTAGAGACAAAGATGTGCTGCCTGTTGCGTGGGTCTACTGCATACACTGGTGGGACCCCAGACACAGGAACAACAGGGACACTTACTGAACTCTGACACCTTCTCACCAAACAATGCTTTCCTGAGGCTTTGCAAGAGAGTGTTTAATCACCCTGTTCCCTTCAGAGTCCTGCGTGAACAGTAGATCATAGCACACATCTGACCACTGCTCCCCTGGTTTGCTCCAGCTCCTCTTCACAGCTTCACTGGGGCAGCCCTTGCAGGCAGAGCTGGGCAGCTGCCTGCCAGAGCTGCCGAGGTCTGAGAGAGGCGATGGGAGGTTCTGGCAGCAGTGAGCAATTACTCTGTTGCCCTCTGAATCCTGGGTGAACAGCTGCCTGCAGGGACTGCTGGGTCCCCTCTCGCTCCCCCATCGCTCCTTGGCAGAACCAGCACCAGCATTCTGGTTCCACGCTCTCAGTGGCTCTGCTCTACGTGGAGATGTACAAACACCCCCAGCCCAGGTACCATCTCTCACTGTAGCAGGATTTATATTCTCAGTATCAGTGAAATCAATTAAAGAATTAACACTACTCCTTTGTTCTGGTTTCTTATGCTGGTTTGCTCCGGGTCTCGGTAGGAAATGGCAGCTGGTTTTGGGCTCCTCTGGGGCAGCCTGGCCCTCTCCTTTGTTTATCCCACAACCTGCAGTTACGCTGCTGCTTGCTGAAACTGTCTCCCCAGCAAATCCATGGGATTTGTTTCTGTGACCAGTAACTCGATTGCCCTGTGAATCCTGGGTGAAGCTGAAGTTGCAGCTGTCTTCTCCCACCCTACAGGAACCTTCACCCTCACTGTGGGGCTCTGCGTGTGGCAACCAAGAGTCCAGCAAAGGAGGTGGCAAGGCCAATGCTTTCTGTGCACAAGCCTGGGGTGTAACATGCACCAGCCCCACCTCAGCTCCAAAGGATCTCTTCTGTGCTTCCTCCATCCCTGGCAATGCCAGTATCTTCACAGGGAAGGTGGCTGCAGAAACAGCTTTTACTTTACAGTCTTTATTTGGGCCAGAAGGAGACGGCCTGGAGTTTTCTTTGTCTTTTTCACCTGAAAACACCATGGAATTGGTTAAAGGCAGAGCTGGCACACACACTTCTCAGGGCTAGTCACTACCCCCAGCACCATCCCTTGATGCCTGACTGGGAACTGCCACTTTACTGCTCCTTCAGGCAGCACAGTTTGTGTAATGCTTCCTCTCATCAGCTAAACTAGTTTAACATCCATGAACGCGACATACAATAAACAAGGTTACCCAAAGCTATGCTGCTGTTTTCTGCATCCATTTAATCTGTCTCTCTGTTTGTTAATTTGAGACTTGCAGCCAGATCCCAGTTTCTCGTATTCCAGAGCACAAAAGCAACTTCAAAAGCACAGAAGTTCTGAGCTGGCTTAACTAGCCAGCCCTTGACAAAAAAGCTTTCCTCCCTCACCATCTGCCAATTTCCCTCACAGGGATGCTGTTTGAACCAAATACCATTAATTCTCACTTCCAGCTCTAATGTATCATTGAATTAAAAGAACATAAAGGAACATTAAAGGACTTTAACCAAGGTTTTGGTGCTGCCATTGCTTAGAACAAATCCGGGAGGTGCCAACACCGCACCCTGCCCCAGCCAAAGCTCTGTTCCCAACCTGACTGTCCTTTACATGAACCCAGAACTGGAGGTTTTGCCACCCAGGCAGCCTGTGCTGGCGCTTGGGCAGAGCCAGGCGTCCCTGTGCTCTCTGAGACCTCAGGAACAAAGCCTGATGCATCATTCAGAAGAGTTCCGGTTGCTCCTCAGTGAGCTCTGAATGCACCTTACCCTAACGCTGCAAGAGGCACATTTTCATTCACCATCACCATAACATTCTTCCAGGGAGTTCCAGCCTTAACCCTTCACCTTCCTCGCTAGAACCGCACTGGTTTCTGCCTAGTAAAGCTGCCGAGAAGCACAAGGAGCTGGGGGCAGCCGCCACCGCACGTTACCTGCCTGCGCGCTGAAGAAGGCCGGGATGGTGGTTTGCTTGGAGCCCGGCTGCGATGCTCTTGCCCGCGTGAAAGCGCCCAAGGCCCGCTGCCTCTCCAGAGTCCCACCGGGTACCCGGGGCTTGGCGACGACCGCCTGGGCAGGGACGGAAACCAGCGGTCAGGGAGCACGTCCCGCCCCCGATAAACGGCGCCATCGGGGAAGGGAAGGGAAGGGAAGGGAAGGGAAGGGAAGGGAAGGGAAGGGAAGGGAAGGGAAGGGAAGGGAAGGGAAGGGAAGGGAAGGGAAGGGAAGGGGCCCGCGGAGGGCACGCCCCGCTCGGCTGTCCGGTCCCTGCGCCGCCCGGGCCTCGCCGTGCCCGCGCCCTGCCCGCAGCCCCCGAGGCAGCCGGGCTCCCGCCGCTCCCGCCGCCGCGGTGTCTGCCCGGCCGGGACCCACCTGCGCAGCCGTGTCCAGCCAGACACCGCACGCTTCGGCCTGCGGGGCCGCGCCGCCTCTGCGCCTGCGCTTCATCCCCGCCACCGGCCGGCCCCAGAGGAAGGGCAGACCCGGGCAGAGCTCCGCAGACCCGGGGCAGTCCCGGGCCGCTCCCGCAACCGCCGGCCCGGCCCGGCCCGGCCCGGCTCGGCCCGGCTCAGCGTTCCCCCCTCCTCACGGTTCCCGCCTAACAGCAGCCGCGAGCGCTTGTGCTAGAGATGGACCAATCGGAGCGGCGGGGCGGGATGAGTGGCAGGCGGAGCCCCGCCCAGGTGCTATATAAAGGGCCAACGCCCCCGAGGGGCGCGGATGGCGGTGTGATGGGGGTCGGGGTCGGGGTCGGGGTCGGGGTCGGGGTCGGGGTCGGGGTCGGGGTCGGGGTCGGGGTCGGGGTCGGGGTCGGGGTCGGGACTGGTCTGTGAGCAGCGGAAGAGGGGCGGCCAGTGCCGAAGGCACCTCGAGGAGGTGCCAGCGAGAGAAGAAAGAGACGCTGCCAGTCAGGCCAGAGGGGCGGCAGCTCGGCCCCCGGGGCTGCTCCGGCCGCTCCTCGCACCCCGTCTTTCCAACCCGCAGCTGTGGGCCCGGCCGGTTCCTGACCCGCGTCCGCAGCCTCTGCGCTTCCGAGCACGGGCAGCGGGTGCGGCAGGGCCGGGGGCCGCGCGTCACCCGCGGCCAGGGGCCCGGAGGGCCCTGCAGCCGCCCTGCGGCAGCCCTGAGTTGTGTCAAGAGGGCCTGAAGCAGGACTGCGCTTGCTGCCCGTGTGCTTTACACCACGCCCGGGCCACCACCAGTGGGGAGCGAGGTGGCACCTCCTTACCTCTCGCTGAGAGACTGGGTGGCTGCCACGAGCCTCTCCCAGCCCGCTGCAGGGCACGGGGCTGTAGCACCAACGTTTAGTTCCAACCGTTTATTCAGACATGGATTAAGCCAGGGTACCACTTCAGAGCAAGCTGAAACGTAATTCTGAATTTAAAACAAGCAGAAAAAGCGGCTCTTGCTTTCCCTCCCTAGAGAGTGCTGCCAAGTAACAGTTTGCAAAGCATTTCATTCCTTTTCTCCTCAAAGTCTGTGGCCAGATTCATGCCAGCATGGGGCAGGGGGCTGCAGACCGGCTGGTTCAGTCAGCTCGCCTTCCTCTTCAGGGCTCTTACTCTTCTTTGAAGCTCAGCTTGTTCTTCACCTTCTGGGCCATGTAAGCAGCTGTGAGGACCGAGCAGGTCACAGTGAAGAGGCACAGGGCAGAGAAGTTGTGTGCCAAATCACCCTGAAGAGCGGAGTAGATCTGTCGCCTGGACTCATAGTCCAACACCACCGCCTCGATCTGCGCCAGCGTGCAGAGTACCAGGCACACGTGAAAAATCTGATGGCTTTGCCCAAAGAAGTGACATTTCCCAGGGAACCACTTCTCAGGGTAAGGATGTGAGAAGAAAAAGGCTCCGATCAGGAAAAACAGCACCTGACACTTGTGATACAGAAGGGCCGGGTCAGCCTGTGCTAAGGGGGATGCAACGCAGATGCGGTGGACCACGGGGCTGATGTCCAGCATGTACGCCAGGCCAGAGGGCAGCTCCTGGCAGAGCCGGCTCAGAAGGTGAGCGGACTGATGGTAGCGGTACTTGGCATAGCAGGAGCCAGCACAGGACAGCCACGCTAACAGGACAGCTGCTGGCATGTAAAACCCCTTGATCTGCTCGTGCCAGCTTGGCTCGATGGCGTAGTAGTAGTGCCCCAGGGCGCTGCCATACTGGTAAATGGCCACCCCCACATAGTCCATGAAAAAGAAGCTGTAGTGCCAGAACTCAGATTTGGCCTGCAGAAGGTGAGCGAGGGTGCTGAACGTCAGGTAGGTGATGGATGCCACGATGATGATGAGGAGGGGTTGGGCGTGCTGGTCCTGCCCAAAATCCACCCTCTGGGAGAGCTGCTGGAAGCGCAGCAGCAGGATCAGTGCTGCGACCAGATGGGTCCAGACATTGATGGCCTCGTTGTGCTGCTGGAAGAGTGTCGAGAAGTAGTAGCGCCAGGTCTGCTGCAGGGGCCGGTACCCGGTGTGGATGTAGGGTTTCCAGAAGATCTTTGGCACCTCTGAACTGCTGACAGTGGAGGGAGAGAGGGGGCCCAGCAGCTGAGGGACCTGCCGCACGTTGAAGAAGAGGCGGCTAAGCTTTTCGGTGACGACTGTTGCCATGATGCAGCTGAATTCCTGGTCACTGTGTGTAAAACAACCTTGGGGACAGAAAGAAAGTAATGCTGTAGGGATGAAGAGTGACTTTACACCCACACCACCCCCCAAAACAGCCAACGAGCAGAGGCTGTTTGAATGCTTTGTTGGGCTGCTTTCCCCCTACAGATACATTAAATCTTGCGTGACTAGAGAATGGCCTCATTAGAGCTGAAACAAAGGAATCACCAAAAATAGTAATAGGAAGGAGGCTGAAGGGAGATCTAAGAGCCTTGGAGGTGCCCCCATGCTGTACAGGCAACAGACTGTCTGGAGGAGTAGAGAGGTAGAAGATAAGAGGGTGGGGTTAACTGACACAAATACAAACACACCAGGATGCATCATCAATTCCTAAACCCCCCCTTTCCAGCGGTTTGGGAACCTCCAAACAAACCAAACAGCCTCAACAAACTTCCCACTCCAGGAGGGGCCCCATTCTCCCCCTTGTAAACTGTTTGTGCTGACCTTACAAATAACAAGCCGCTCTCCTGCAAGGAGTGGGACAACCTGCTCCCCCCAGGAGAACATAACTACCCACAACACCACTACCAGCAAGAACAACTTCTGTGTGTAAGAGTTTTCACCATCTTTTTTTTCCAGCTCCTGATTTTCCATGTGGCTTTGCATGAAAACAAAGCAGCTCGAGTGAGTTCATCCCGTTGCATCAGTGAGGTCCAGCAGCATGATCTTTACAAGCCTTTCCATATTTACATTTTTTTAAGCTGCTGTCCTTCCCAAGATAAAGGCAGCCTTGCTGGCTTGCTCTGCCTTTTCCCAGCAGCCTTAAAAACACGAACAGAACACATTGGAAATGAGACTTTCCCCCCCAAGTCTCAACCTGCTCTTGCTGAGACAAGTTCTGAAAAAAACAGGTCAACTCCTGTCCAGCTCTGGTGCTGATTTGCATCTTAACTCCTGGCAAAGCGCAGCCATTTCAGGGGCAGCTCAGACAGGAAAAGCTCTTCAAAGTTTGGGAACAGGAGGAGGGGATGGGACTATTTATCTTAAAATTTCTGTCACTTCCTCAGCAAAATGGAGGAGATTTGGCTGTGACTCGCCTGCCTCAAGCTGAGGAGCACGGATGCGAATAAAACCAGGCTGTCTGCTGCCCAGCTTCCCTCTTAACGCTCTTTTCCAACCTCACCTGGTCAAAAAGGACCCACGTTAAAAAACCAACAGCCTGGCTGGGGCAGCACCTCTCGGGGGGCAATGCTGACCCTCTCTTGGTCTCCTAAACCCTCCCGTGACGCTGCACCGTGCACAGGCTGCCAGTGAAAAATTAACTTCATAAACCTCTTCCGGAGCCGCAGCTAAGTGTGCTGAACTGAAACAGCCTCCGGTCCTGCTGGGGAGGTGCTGGGGGAAAAGCAGAACTTGCCAGTTTAAGCTATTTTGACCGAATTTCTATCGAAAGCTTGGAAGGAAACCTTGTCCTTCTGCCGGCCGGAGAACTTGCCTCTGTGCCAGGGCTGCCCACGCTGGCCGGGGTCCGCAGGGCGGGGGGAGCTCAGCTTCAGACCGTGTCTGATCCCGCGGTGGGTGCTGGAAAACCGATTCCTACAGGAAAAGCACCTCCGGTTCTGCTCGGGAGAGATGCCGAGGCACGAGCAGCGGGGAAGAGCTGTGCTGGGCGCAGCCAGGCAGGAGGCGGGCCAGGGAGCTGTGTTTACTTAGGGTCCTCCAAAACTTGTTGGAGCAAG
The DNA here is from genome assembly GCF_964237585.1 of Gallinula chloropus. Classification (NCBI taxonomy): domain Eukaryota; kingdom Metazoa; phylum Chordata; class Aves; order Gruiformes; family Rallidae; genus Gallinula; species Gallinula chloropus. Next base: position 9,835,434 of record NC_140107.1, read on the forward strand.
ACCTCGTTTACAAAGCTCTCCCGAGACAGGCAGCCTTGAGCAACGCTGGGTTGCAAACATCCTGCGCAGCGTTGGAAATCATTAATCCGGCTGGTAATGGAAACAATAACCTCCACACGCCACGGAGATGTCAATAACGACGCCTCAAACGCCCGTTATTTCCTACGGCGCCTTTTCTCTCTCAAGCTCCATCCACCCTCCAGCTGAACGACACAGACTCGTCCCCCGCGGCTGTTTACATGCCCGTTTGCCCCCACGCATGCAGCTGGTATTTATTTTAGCCTTCTAAAGCACAAATAGGTTGGAGTTTTTACCGGTTTCTTCTCAGCAGAGGCCCACCGAGCTCCGGGGGGTGCAAACCCAGCGTGTGCGGTGCCCGGGCTCCAGCGCGCCCCAGGCCCGGGCTGCACCGCCCTCCTCCCGGCAGAGCAGCGGCACCCAGCCCTGCCACCCCCCTCCGCGGGCAGCCGGGGATCCAGCACCCCCGCCCCGCCCCGGGAAATCTGCTTCCGGGGGTGTTTGGGGACGGGGGTGCAGGTGAGGTGAGGGTCGGCCTGGCCCCGGCCCCTGCCCGCCCCTCTCGGGGCCCCGGCAGGACGCGCCGCCCCCTCTCCGAGCCCCGGGGAGCTGCCGCCTCCCCCCCCCCCCCCGCCCGTTGCACCTGCTGAACCCGCCCGACCCCCCGCCGGACCCGCCCTGCCCGGCGCTCGGTCCCGTTTCTACCCCCCCCCCTCCAGCCCCGCTTACCCCCCCGCGGTTCCCTGCGGAGGATGCGCCGGGCGCGGGGCCCCGCCCGCCCGGCCTGACCCCTTCACCCACGGCCCCTTCTGCCGGGAGGAGCCGGCCGGGCGCAGCCCCTCACCGCACCCACGGGCCTGCGGCTGCCCCCGAACCCGCCGCCGGGCCGGAGCTGCGCAGCTTCTCTCCTTCTGCCTCAGCCTTTCCCCTCAGAGGGCTTTTTTTCTATTTTCCTGTTTCCTGCTCGAGCAGCAGCTCTGCGCTGGAGCTCCTGGCCCCACACCCCAGGCTCAGGTCGCTCCCATCCTCTGGGCACCCCTCAGAACCTCCCCAGCAGGAACCAGACTGGGCTCAGACACTGGGCATTAAGCTCCAGTTAACACAGGCAGCTGCGTAAAGCAGAGCTCGGGCACAGCCCTGAGCATCCAACAGCTTTGACAGGACCAAGCCTCACATTTCACAGCTCTTTGTGCTCCTAAGGCACTTGGGCTTGGGCAGTGCTGTCCCCCCCTCTTACCGGATGGGGGAAGCCCCCCCAAGTTCAGGACACTTGGTTTTCCCTCAGCAGAACTACAGTGAAAGGAAGAGCTGGGGGTGTTGGGGGGATTGCTAATTACACCTTCTCTAATGCGTGGGAACAGCTCCAGTGCCTACAAACCTCCATGATGCGATACTGGAGCTTCCTGAGCTTTTTGGGAAGCTCACTGTAAGGGGTTCATGCTCTTCAAGTCCAGCTTGGTGCTCCTGCAGATCCTGGCACACATCCCACCGCGGTGACAGGCACCCTTAAACCCCAGAGCCCGCATTATGGCCCATGGCAGGCGGGTGGCTGCTCCCCCACAGCTCTCAGCTCACAGTCTGTCTTACCTTCAATCAGGAAGCATCAGAACCACCTCTGAACTCCTTCAGGCACAGGACTGATCCCAGCCCTGCAGCACATCATCCCGGCTTTATCTCACCGCTCCTCTTTCATGGAACAGTGTAGGATGGGGAGGGATATCGGAATGTGTGCTGGTCCCTTCTTCAGCCAAATCCTACCCCCTCCCTGCTTTCCCACCCCCAGACCTGTCACCTGGCCAGCACCAGACCCTCCAGCCATGGACTTGGCCTAAAAACAAACGCAGCAGCCAAGCCTTAGGCTGCAGGACGCAGGAAGAGCTACTTCAGACACACCCTGCAGCACCCTCTGCTTATCCAACACCTCTGCAGCAGACATCAAACCAAAAATGATTCTTATCCACCACAGTGCTTTCAACTGGGGTAGGTTCACACTCCCAGTGCAGGAGGTTTGTGACTCTGCTCCAGCACTGCAGGACGTGGCACAGTCACCATTCAATAGCACAAGTCATCTTCTAGAAACCCTTACCCCCCCCCCAAAAAAAGCAGCTCAGATCAGAGTCATGTGGAAACAAGGCCGTGGTTGTTGAAGTGTCAGCATCCAATGGGAGGTGGTTCCAAACTCTTTTAACAAAAACACACTGAGCAGCTGACAACTGCTGAGGTGTCAAACAAAGCTCTTATTGTAACACCAAGACAATGAGCAGGCTCTAGGGAGAGGCAGCCACACACCCAGGGGTGCCAGGCCCCCAGCACCGGGTAAGGATGCCTGCTGCAGACCTCAGATTTTCATTTTCCACTCTTTTTCCCCAAATAACTCTCATGATAACAGCACTGTGCAGCTTTATTTAGTCACTCAGTTACAGCAGGGTTTTAGCAGACTGGGACAGAGTCAGATTTTTGAAGTGTAACAGATATTCAGCATGGAATCTACATATTCCTTTCACAAATGTCTTACAGAGCTGATACAGTACTAGCCCATCAACCCAGTAGCAAGAGCACTGGAGTAGAAAAGGATGCAACAAGAAGATAGCTACACTGGAAAGACAACACTTTAGAAAAAGTGAAACATGGAAGGTCTCCCCTCTGGCCCCCAAAGAAAGTGTACAGTTTGGATCTAATTTTACAGTTCTACATCAGTTTCTAGAAACTTAAAAGAAAAAACAAACCAAAGATAAAACCACTGGCCAGTACAGTCTTTGGATATTTAGAGGAGGGGGAGAGAGTCAGTTTCCAGAATGAAATCAGTCGGTTTCGGCCTCACCAGGGTCTTTGCCTTCTTTGTTCTTTCGAACCTCTTCAATATGCTTGTCCTGAACAACAGCCACAGGGAAGGGGTTAGTTACCCAGGCACAGAGAGGGGCAGGGTGGCAGAGTGAGCCCCAGTTTGCTTCCCACCCCCAAGCAGGAACCCATCAGCAGCAGTTACTGAGTGATAAAGCTTCAAGAGAAAGCCAGATGCTGCTCCAGTCCACCCCCTGCCCCCAAAGGGTAAAGTTTCTGCAAAGTCTTTAGCTGATTTAATAAAAATCTTTACGGATCAGACCCCACAGGGGGTCTCTCACAGACCCTCCTCACTTGGCTTCATGTAGCCAGTTCTCACCCAAGGGGCACGGAAAACCCCCTCCCAAAGGGGAGCAGGGACTCACCTTCTCCCTCAAGCGCTCCAGCTTCGCAGCCATTTGTGCCTCGCGGTTCTCTTTGTTCGCTTCCATTTTGTGGGTCAGCTTCTCCTCTGCCATTTTGCTGAAGTTGTTGTTCTCCTCAATGGCCTTCTGAAGCACTTCTTTCTCATGCTCCCGCTTCTCAGCCAGCTGCTTCAAGACTTCTGCTTCATGAGACTAAGAGGAGAGAGGATGCAAGCTCTGAGCAGAAACCAGGTAGCTACACACACAGCCGAGCTGAGCAACTCCCAAGAGAAACAAGACTTGTCTGGGGTTTCACTGGAGAACAGGGTAACTTCGAGATGTGGGATGGAGCACGGTGGAGCTTCCTCCACCCACACAACCTGTATTTCACCACTGCAAGCTACCCAGAAAGTCAAGTTTTTGTTATTACTCCCAAGTCTTGCTAAACAGGGTTTTTCTGGAAGAAAAAAATGTGGGTTTTTATCTTTTGATGTTAACATTGTTACATCTTTCCTACAGGATTCTTGCTTCCCAAAGCAGCAAAACACCCTGATTCAGGTGACACAAGGCTGCACCTTCACAGCTCTGCACAGCCAAGGGCTCCAAGCTACACCTCAACTGCAGTATCAAGTCAGACATTGTGTTGGAAACCTCACTGCACATTCACAGCTACATTTTCCAGGAGAAAAATGAATCGTTCTTGAAAAAAATCCCATCAACTAAATATTTTCTCTCAGTTTTTCCAAGTGACCATTCCCCATCACTTTGGGAACAGAACTATGACCTTAAAGACCATACCAGAGGTTCCTCAGAGCCCCAGAGATTCCCAAGTTTAATTAATATCCCCATTTACTGTAATACAAACTGCTCATCACTTGTCCCAACAACTAAGTTTCAAAAGGCACCACACAACTTGCACAGATGAGCTGAGCACAGCTCACTGGAGGCATTTTGAACCTCACCTTACGTCTCTCTTCTGCTGCTTCCAATTTCTTCTGAATCTCTTCCAATGACACATCCTTCTTCTTTGGGGGAGACAGGGGGAACTCTGGGACTGCTTCTTTTGAGCGGGGACTGAGGATCAGCTCAAAGGCCTGCCCAGAGGCACGCTTTTCCAGTTCCTTCACTTGAATATCTAGGAACGCAGGAAAAGAAAGCAACCAAACAGCATTTCAAGCTGGGAACTGGCTTCAGTAACTTGAAGGACAGCCTTCCAAAATTCAGTGCCACAAAGCTCACTGAAGGAGGTGGTTACTCAAAAGCACAGCAGGCAACCGTGTCTGTAATTCTTGCTTCATCTTACATTACCCCAGCACCTGACTTTTTATTTCAGCCTTTAATATCTAGAGGGGTGAAAACAAGTTTATTGGTGCTTCAAATGGAAAAAAAAAATATCATCATCCTTTCTCTGATGACGTCTGAGGATGAGTTCAAGGCATCTGACTAAGACTTGACACTGCCAAGAACTGAAACCAATTTTCAAAGAGCTCCACAAGGCAGCGTTCTCTCTTCAAACACCTCTGAACAGGCACGTCAGCCCTCGACAGTGTCAGTTGTACCAGCACACCAGTTTTGATCACCAAGATGTCTAGATGATAGTCAGTTCTGTTAACAGAGCAGATGGGCATGCAGATGAGCTGAATCCCATCTGCTAACAGCCTCATCTGAGAGAGCTTTGGGTACGTTTTCACACGCACCCGGTTCTAACAGCTTCTCTGAAGCAGCCTAGACATGGGGAAGAACCATGTGATGATGGTTTATTTTACTATATTAAAGATTATTTCTGAGGAACCCCCAAATAAACCACAAGAGTATTTAGTACATAATAATACATACCAGAAGTGGCCATGACCAAGAAAATACGACTCCAGGAGCCAACTCTGGGAGAGCTTCAATCGGTTGGATTCCTAGATAACAAAGAGACAGGTCTTTGAACAGCAACTAGAGGAATTTCCACTTCTTCCCAAAAAAATGTGCTAAGTGTAATTAAAGCTGCTGAACAAAAGACAGTTGGGTGTGTTACTGCAGTCAGAGGCTGGTCTGTCTGCGGGGCTGAGGCTGATGTAGGCTGGGAAGAATAGCAGAGGTTTAGTGATGGGTGGTGCAGTATCTGGATGTACGACTGCAGAGCCGGGGGGTTCAGTCCCTGCTTTAATCCACAGTAACTAGCACTGGAAGGGGCTGCCCAGGGAAGCGCTGGAATCACCATCCCCGGGGTGTTTATACGGCGTGTAGATGTTGTGCTTGAGGACACGGTCTAGAGGTGGGCTGGGCAGGGTTAGGCTGCGGTTGGACTCGATCTCCGAAGTCCCTTCCCACCCAGGCGAGTCTACGATTAAGAAACACAAGGACTCCAACTCCCGCAGCAACCCGGCAGCGGACAGCACTGGGGGCCCGTCCCCGACACGGCCGCGGGTGGATCCGGCACACAGCAGCTCTGCGCCGCCGGGACCTGCCCACCGAGCTCGCCGTAAAACCCGGCTTTACTGAAGCCCGATACCGGCACCGCGGCAGCCGGGGAGCGCAGGCCCTGCCCAGCGCCCGTCGGCTACACGAAGAGGAGCCGGGGACCCTCTGCCCGCCGCCCCTCCCCGCGGAGCGCCGTGTCCCGCTGCGGAGCGCGGCTGGATGCGCGGTCCGAGCTCAGGGGCCCCGCCCCTTGCCGGCGGCAGCCAATGGGCACCGAGCCCGTCGGGCGGGCGGAGGCCCCGCCCCCTCCCTGCACGCGCCTTCCCAACCGCACCGAATTCAAACCGCCGGGGAAAGCAGAGCGCGCGCGCCCGCGCGGGGGGCTCCAGAGAGGGCGGAGCCAACGGTAACATCCGGGCACCTGCCAACCCCCCCACCCGCCGCAGGTGCGGACACACGGACGGACACACCCGCCCACCCCCGCTTCCACCTCGGGGTACGGTGGGGAAGGCAACGGCACCCCCTCCCCCTGCCGCCAAGCGGGGCTCGGACGCGGGTCCCCGAGCGCGACGGCGCCAGGGAGAGGCCGCCCGGGCGCCGCCCCTTCCCCACTAACAATGGCGGGGTCCTGTCAGCGAGGGGAGGGGGCGCTTCCACAGCGGCGAGTAGGGCGTCGCCCGTCACGCAACGCTGCCCGGGACAATGGGCATCCCGTTTCCCGCAGGAACCAGGGGGGATCCTAGAGACACCCCCCCCACACCCCCCTCTATTGTCTTCCACAGCCCCCCCCCCCCGCCTTTGTCACCGCGACGCCCGAAAAACGGGCGGCGGGCGAGAACGCGACCGCAGCGAGGAGAACCGACAAAAGAGGCGGGCGCGGCGCCCCCTCCCCAAGCGGCTGCGGAGCCCCCTGCGGCCCCCCCCGCCTTGACACCCACCCCCAGAGCCCCTCCGCCGCGGCACCTCAGCGCGGAGCGCCGGACCCCCCGCCGATCACCACCCCCGGTTGCTCAGCACCCCGCGTGCCGCAGACGCCCGCCCCGCCCGGCCCGCGGCAGCCGCCACCGCCGCTCGCGCACCCACCTGCCCGCGCCGCCGCTCCGGTCCCACTCCGCTCGCGCCCGCCCCGCCGCGCACAAAAGCGCCAAACAATGGCACGTGACCCGCCCCGCCCCGCCCCCATTGGCCGAGCGCGGCGGCACGTGCCGCCCGCCGGGGGGCCGGCGGGGAGGGTGAGGCGGGGGGCGCGCGCTCCCCCTCCCCGCCGCCCCGCTGCATGCCGGGACGCGTAGTCCGCCGCGGGCGGGCGGTGGCGGCGAGGGACGGCGACCCCCGCGGTTCCGCGGGGCCCGGGCCGGGGGTGCGCGACTCCGCCGCGACGCCCCTCGTCTCCACGGGCCGCTCCGGGGCCGCGCGCCCCCCGCGCTGCGTTCTCCGCCCGACCCCGCGAGGGCAGCGGGACTCCCATTGTCTGCCGCCCCGGTGGTGGGGAGGAGCGGGGTCCCGGCACGGCCCCGCTGCCTCGGGGGGGGTGGCAGGAGCGGAGCCGCGCTTTGGATGGCTGCCTCAGGGCTCGCTGCTTGCCTCGGGGCCACCATCACCTCTGGTGCGTGGCCGCTTCAGAGCGGGGGTCGCCCACCTCAGGGCCGTGGCGCCTGAGGGCTCTCAGTCACCTCAGGGCTACAGTCGCCTCAAGGCTGCGGCCGCTTCTCTTGGGACCATGGTCACCTCAGGGCAAACACCATCTGCCTCAGGGGTTTGGGGCACGTCAGGGCCACGGCCACCTGCCTCCGGGCCCTCGAACACCTCATGGCCACCACCACTTGCCTTAGGGCCACAGTCACCCCAGTGCCGTGGCCACCAGCCCAAGGGTCCTTGGTCACCTCAGGGCCAGTCAGTTACCTCAGAGACACAATAACCTCGGAGCTTTCAGTCATCATCAAGATGCCCACCGTGTTCCTTCGGTCGCCTCAGGTTCCCAGCAACCACAGCCCGGCCCCAAAGAGGGTCTGACAATTCATTGGCCCCAGAACCCTTGGCCGTGTGTTCTGGGGGACAGCTACGTGGCCCCTTTGGGGCGATGCCATCCAGAGAAGCCATCCTTCACATGGATCCCGCAGTACGTGTATAATGGCCGTGCAAAGATTACCCGTCCGTGTGCCACAGGCTGCGTGGTGAGCAGTTCCCCAGATACCGCCATTGCCAAGCGCGGGCAAGTCGTTCGCTCACAACTGTGTTCTGAGTGAAAAGTACAATTCCTGTGGCAGTTCCCTTGCTACAGTCACTTGGGCTACACCAAAACTCGATACACAGAACAAGCAGATGGCTGAAGAACAAGCCCAGCCCAGCAATCTCCGCACCCTGAATACCAGAGAGGACTTTCCTGAGGGCACCCACTCTTGTGCACAAAGATTTTGCACCAACCCCCCCCCAAAATCCTACCTTGAGCAAGGCTAATATTGTGACAGAAATGCAGAAAGCTTTCAAAACAGAGATTATTTTAAACACCCCGTTGTTTTTTTTTCACCGATCTGACGTCTATTTCCATGGAAACCACATCCAGCCGCTGAGCTACTGGAACTGGGAGAGGTTTCTGCCGGAGTGGCTCACTGGGCATGGGAAGAGCTGTTTTCCAGCAGCGTGGTAGAGCCTTTCTGAAGGCTTGAAGGGATTTCAGATTCAAAACGGTTCGGTTGCTTGGCCCTGAAGGACCGTATCAGGTATATCCACGGAGTTCCTGGCTCAATACCGGTGGTATATGCATAGATATCACCTACACAGGATTTTAAATGAAATCTCTTCAATGCTTGGATTAAATTGCATCAAATGTGGCTGGAAAACAAAGCAGCCAACAGACCATACACCATCAGCCCATCCTTTATCATTTATTAATTATCATCCCTGTAGATCAACAGTGTGTGGATGCTTTAATATTAATGCTTTTTAGTAAAATCAATGAGCTTATCCTGGGATGATCTCAGGATTTCCCAGAGGAAACAAGGCTTCCCAGGCTCAGGGGCTTTTCATTTGGTACCTACCTGTGTGACTGCCTTTAGTCAGTCCTCACCCCCTGGAGACATGATGATGAAATAGCATTTACCCCTTTTGAAGAAGGGATGCAGGCTGAGATAAACTCAGCCTCTCAGCTGAGATAGACTCATGCAGGGGCTGCTCTCAGGCTTGTTTCCTGGGCTTCTCACAGGGGAAAAAAAAAAAAAGAGAGAGAGAGAGAGAGAGAGAAAAGGCTGGAATGTGACAGTTTCCTTCCCAGATTGGCTTTAAAGCCAAACCTATTTATTTTGGGCGAAAACTCACCTTTGGGAGAGTCAACTCAGTTTATTGAACAGAGGAGCTGGGATGGGAATCAGGTTTGGGATCTGTTCTCAGCTCTGACATTCTCCATACTGTGTCCCTTTGGTTGAGACTCTTTAGCAACCCCTTCACCAACACCTGCCACAACTGGTTTCAGTTTAAACTGAAATCTTTGAGTATTATTGTGATACAAAGAGAAAGAACAGCTCTCAGCAGCTGGAAAGGCACGCAGACGATCTCATTTCTGGCCTCATAGCAAAGTGATTATATTTTTGGAACATTTCATAAAACCCACTTGTTTATGTGGCATTTATTTTTGTCTGAGCTCAAGGCGAAGGGAATATATGAAAAGCTTTTGTTTAATTTGCATTTGATTTGTTTCTATTGACACGTTTACTGCGATTGGAAACAGATTCTTCTTTCGTGGAGCCCAGCAGCACGTGGCTGTGGTAGCTTTTGTCTGCTGGGTTCCTTGTCACCAACACGAGCTTTCTGCTGTAATTCTAGTTTCTCCAAAAAAAGAAGAGTGAGCAGCAGCATGAGAAATCTCCTTAATGTGTCACTGTTTAGCCCCAAAACAGGGCTGGTGATGGAAGACACCGTTTCAAACCCAACTCCAACCACATTTGTGCGTCTTGAGGAAAACAAAGGTCCACAGAAGATCCTGCAGAAGGCATTCCCGGAGTAGAAAGGGATAAAGGCTCTATAAATTAGGGATACAACCTACTCTTGGGCTCGGCAGCTTTGGCATGTCCGAGCCTGGTGATACCAGCTTAAAATCATCAGCCACAGTAACTGCCAACTGGTTGCTCAAGGAGGGGTTCCCTCAGCACAGAGAAGCCCCTCGGCTTCGCTTCAGCTGGCTCTGCTCTCAGTGAAAGATCATAGAATCCCAGACTGGTCTGGGTGGGAAGGGACCCCAAGGATCAGAGCTCCAACCCCCTGCCACAGGCAGGGACACCAACCTCCAGCCCTGGAGCTACACAAGGTTGCCCAGGGCCCCATCCAACCTGGCCTTGAACACCCCCAGGGATGGGGCACCCATCCCCTCTCTGGGCAGCCTGTTCAAGATATAAGCCAGGGTCTCCTCGGCTGGACTCCTGGTACGTGTGAATTCAGGACGTGACGTGCTCAGATTTAGCATAAAGATTCAAGAGTCTCTCCTCTGATGTGCTTATCAAAACACCCCACAAAGAGACTGACATAATTAGGTGACAACTCAGCCCACGGCACCTCTTTTAACTTGCAAAAATATTTAATCTGCAATAAGAAAATGTGCTTCCTGAGTATTAAATTGCCACCCTTAAGCAGTCGTGGTGGATGGACTGACAGTTTTATTTGTTAGGGAATGTTTTAAAGCACCTCAGTAAGTAATATTAGTGAGTATTTGCTAAGACTGGTCAAAGTCACCACATTAGCCAAGTTCATTTTAAACCTAGAAATCCAATACACTCTTTTACCTGAGTCACTCAGTTTAAGGGATTTAATAACCTGCTAGAGGAGACTGATTTAAAAGGAGCTTGTTCTCAGAGGTAGAAGGGCCATGCGATTCCTTTCTTCCTTTCTCCATCTTCCCATTAACCTTCAGCAAACATCTCCCCACGCTGCCCATCTTCACGCCTGCTGGACTGACCTGAAGGTCTCACAAGGCAAAACAAGTGGCTCCAAAAACCTCTTCCTGATCTTCATTTTAAATCCAAACACAGTCAGGAAGCTGAGGAACAAAGCTGAAGTTTTAGGGAATGTCTCCCACACAATGAAAGCTCTTCCACGGGCAAGAAATGTTTCAGGTGATTGATATTTGTTTCCTGGAGGTGTTTAGGCTGATGCTGCGTTTATCTTGGAAAAACACCATTAAGAAAATGTTCCCTTTGGAATAAATTTGCACTTCCCCATGTGCTGTTGGGAATGGTTTGGTTGTGGTTCGAACCGGGCAGGGCACCTGGCTTCCATTGCTAGTTTGGGGTTTGAGTGGTTCACTTGAACTCATCAAATTCCTCTATAAAATGAGACAAGTAAAAGCACTTCACCACAGAAAGTGATTAAAATATAAATGAATTGCTTTGCTATCAGGGCAACATAGCCCTAAAATGCCATAGTCCCCTCTTCCAGTGCAGCCGTGGGACGGTACAGCGTGATAGCCAAGTCCTGTGGTGATAAGGGCTGACAGGGCTGGAGAGTGGAAAAGTAATGTGAGCTCGTAACGAGCTAAAGACAAAGACCCCTGCAAGCATTCTGCCACCCTTGCAAAAAACCCTCCAGTGCCCGGAGATGGTGACAGACCCCAAAGCAATGGCAGAGGCTGCGGTACCCACATGTGAGCACCTCCTCCCTGGCAGCACCCAGGATGCTGAAGGAGATCCGGTCTTTCTCCTAAATGGTGAGCTCTGCCTCTGATGCGCCTTGGGCAAAGGAACAGCACGATTCCCCTCCCAGCTGGCTGTAGATCTCCTGGCATGTTTTTCATTCTTTGTTTCCTAAGAAAACGAGGTTTTACATGATCAAACTACTTCTCTAACTAGTCTCTGCCTGGTCTCTGCCCCTCCGATAAATAGGGGTAAGTGCGCAGTGACATGAATTCCACAAGTTTCTTGAAAACAGATGGCTGGGGAGAGGCAGGAGGGAGGAAAAGGCTTCAGCACCAGCCCAACTATTATTAGAGACCAGCGACTTCGTGCTGAGGAGAGCTGAGCTATCACAGACACTCCCAATGGCAGGGAGAGTTCTGGAGCTGGTTTCCTTCGTGGCACTGGCAGATCCTCCAAGATGCTCCTGAGCAGTTGTGCTCTCCTGGGAGCTACCTGTAAACGCAAGGACAGACCTGTGTGGGTGCTGGCTCTCACCTCCAGAAACACGAAAGGAAAGCTAAGCACAGAGCTTTCCCTCCCCACCTCTCATCCTTCCTCCTGCAGCTCCCAACCAAGCCGGGAGCCTCGACCCATTTCTCTGCATCCTCCTTTTGCTTTTCCCTCTCAGCTCCCAGTCCACGAATTTGCATTTCCCATATGGAGCACCAAGAGCTTCTCTATTCCCGGCAGCCTGTAAACAACCCAGGAGTTCAAAAATAACTCTGCAGAGCTGCATCACCCAGCGATAGCGAGTGGCTGGGGGAGAAGTGTGAAGGGAAGGGGATTTGTTGTTGGTTGGTTGGGTTGGGGGGGGAGTTGTATCTGAGCCAACGAGATGCACTAATTAGATTTCCAAGTGTCAGAGTCAGCCCTTTCAGCTGGGATGCTGCAAAGGAGACGGCGTGATTTTGACAACCACATGGAATAGCAATGCATCAGGAAGCTATAAAATATTCAAAAGCCACAGAAGATTTCAGTAAAGGCATTTGCTTTGGCTCTTTGAAAATTAAAAGGGGGGGAGGGGAAGAAAAGCTGGGTAAAGCCCTAATTATTCTCCAGTTCCTAATTAGTTCCTTGAATTTCAAATAGGGATTCAGCTCTACCAGCAGCTCAGCGAGCCCATTGTGCTATTAATACTTCCCTGGCGTGATAGAGTTAAAAATACTCCCACCCTATGGAGACAAAATGTAGCTTGGAAGTGTCAGGATGGGAGGAGTTCAGGGATGGAAATCCTCTTAAAGGAATATGACTTCTCTGGTGTCAAATATACAGGATGAATGAGCTTGTAGCAGCCCCCAGACTAAACCTGTTCCCACCAAGAGCAAATTTGAGAGGAAGGCTGGGTGTGGAGCTCTTGGGCACTTTGCAATCAAAGGGGTTTCACCGACAAAACCACCAACAGGTTTTTATACCTGATTTTTCAGTGAGGTCTGCTGCCTGGGGAGCAGGTGGGTTTGCAGTTCTCAGGAGCCTGCCTTCCTCCTGGTGGACAGCACAAGGTCAGATTCCCATCAAAAGGCAGGATTTTTTTAAGCATCCATTCCCCCCATCTCCTCACATCCAACCCCATGCTGAGGTGACACAGGAGACCCTGACCTGCCCCGTACAGCAGCCACAGCTGGTCACCCCACGGCGATACCTATGGATGCTGTGTAAGGATGAAACACGCCTCTTCCCACAGGATTTCTGAGCCAAGGAAACAAGTTTGTGGCTTTTTTTTTTTTTTTTAATCTGGCACTTTTTGACTTCGGTGGGACGAGGACGAGATCCTTTTCCCACTTGAGATGCTCCCAGGAGAATAAGCAGTTCCCCTCCCACCTCCACTGACAATTCTGCATCAAAATGGGTTAATTCTGGCTCTGTCCCTCTGCCTGGAATCACTCAGGAATACCAGCATGGAAGCAATACCTGCACTTAACATTTCCTCAGTGTTGTTTGATCCCTTTTCCCCCACTAATTTGAGTTCCTAATAGATCAGTATATGTATTAAAAGAAAAAGAGACCAGCCACATCCACTGCAGCTGTCGGAACAGCCAGATAAAGCCAGGCAGGAAAAAATGTGTCTCTCTTTTGTGCAATAAACCAGCAAACTGCTGCTGCATGCTAAAATCAGCACCCAGACAGACAGGCTTATGTTGGGGTGGCTTTGTTTTAATTAAAGGAAAAATAAATTAAAAAAAAAAACCAAACAAACAAAAAAAACAACCAACCCAGGCCCAGCATGATGAATGCTGTTAGAGAGCCATTATCAACGTGAGGAGGTGAAAGCATCCTGAAGCTGGTGGGTTGGGGAGTGCCCAGGGAAGGGTGACAGGCTCAGCACCTCCCCACAGCCCCGTTTTGGGATGAAGATGCAAGCCAAAGGGTTAAAAAAGAGGTTGTGGGATATTTGGGGCCTCTTTCCCCCCCCCCCCCCTACTCTGGTGTAAAGCATGAGCCAGCATCCATGGGGCTGAGCTCAGCCTTTCTTCCCTAAACTGGGAGAAATCTGGATTTAAGAAAAAATTAAAACTCCTTCCTATCCGTTTCAAGGGCTTCTTGGGGTTAACCTGGAACCAGAGAGACCTTGCACAGCTTCTTCCATCCTCCAGTGCCTCAGTTTCCCTTCTCAGCCCTTTTTTTCCCTGTTTATTCAGAGACTGTCTCCAGGGTCGCTGCTCCAGCCTGAACTGAGATTAAGAAATCCCATTTTTTTTCTTCTGAACTTCACCCAGAGCAAAGTTTTGATTTGCTGAGAGAAAAAACCCCACTGTAAACCCCAAGCAGATACTCACCAAAGGGCTCTGAGGGACTCAGCTCAGGACAGTGCTGCCCAGCTTTGGGTTAGGATCAGGGTCAGCATCCACGTCGGTCTTCGGGGCTCCCATTGAACCCCAAACTCCTCTGCCAGAGCTCACATGCCTGTCACTGCATGTGGTGGGCTCAGCTTGTGGGATGCACAGAAGCCAGTGCAAATTCAGGCCTGAATGCAAGAGAGAGGGAGAAAAACCCAAACACCAAACCACAGCAGCATTACAGTAATTACAATGAGGTTTTAACTCGTCTGGCTTTTCATTAATTAAATCAACAGGGCAGCTTCCATTGAGTAAATGAGAGATTTATTACTTTTCTTCCCTAAGCACCAGTAAACACTGTGGCAAACCAGTAACTCCAGTTCGCTGCCTGCGTTGTGCTGTGGGATGGGGAGGGATCTGCCGGCGGGAAGGGGCTTCCCAGGAGGCTGGGGGTGGGGAGGATGAGAAGAAGACTCTCAGCTCTAAGATACTACGAGCTCCGAGCTGGGTCTGTGGGATTTCAGCCCCGAGAACGGCAAAGCTTTGAAGCTGAAGCCGGTGGGAGAGGGGAGGTTGCTCTGCGGAGATAAGCCGTGGGTAGGAGGAATGCGGCCATTCATAGCCCAGCCAAGCTGCCAGCACAGCTGTGAGGGGAATATCAATGGGCAGCAGGTTGGGTGGGTGCTTTTTTTTGGTTTGGTTTGGGGTTTTTTTCATCTTTAAAGCCACCATTTCAAATATTTATGCAGCTCAGCCCCATTGAAGAGAACCTCCAACACACAACCCTCGGGGGCAGGGGACGGCTGGGCTGCCAACCTGCATCCCAGACACCGACACTCCCTCCATAACAGAGTCAGGATTTCCTTCCCATGTCTCTGAGAAGCAGAACCCCTCTGTGGATAAAACACGGAGGAATTTATGGATATAAACCCCAGTGAGTTCCCATTCAAACCCAAACCTCTGCGCTGTAAGGACATGGCAACAAAGAGCTGGTGCTGTCAGGCTGCTGCAGCGGATCACACACCGAGCTAACCCTTAACTCCTGGGTTATGCCAAATATCCTTCCAGTGTGGCACAGGCAAGCTGTGAGCAGCCCAGGCTGTCCCAAAGACCCTCTGGTCACTGGCCTGGGTGGGTGACAGGGAACACTGGCTGTGGCAGGGCTCTCCCAGCCCTTTTTCCAACCTCTCAGGCCCAGCAAAGCAATCGGAGCAAGCCCAGACACAGGGAAAACACCTTCCTTGTGTGCTCCACTGGGGATTTGTGCTGCTTCTTTCATGCACGCTGCCTCCGGGCTCCAGGCTGGAGCATGTAATGGGGAGCTGGAGGAAAGTGCTGCTTGCAAGGGGAGCCTGACTGAAGAGATGGCTCCAGGCTGGATTTTAAAGCAGATGCAGTGAGCCAGTGGAGTAGGAAAGCACTCGGAGAGAGCTCCTGCACCACCACATCCCACAGGGAGTGGAAAGGGCTGGATGGAGCAGAGGAAAGAGGCTGTCTGTCCTGCCCAAGCGACACCGGGGGCTTTTCTGAACTCTCCTCTTTGTTCTGGTGAGGTTTTCCTCAGGAGACATCGACAATTGGGAACGTGTTTCTGTCTGGCTCCAGAGCAGGGAGCAAAGGGATGCAGGGTCAAGACAGGACATCTGCCCGCTCCTCCTGCTCCTCCAGCCCCACAGACACTGGGGATGGGAGTTGAAGTGACTTTCCTTAAACCAAAGGGTTAACGAATGTCAGAGTCACCCTCTGAGCACAGTCGGTTTCTGCCACCCTCTTCCAGAAAGCCTTTACGTAAGACTCTTGCAGAATTTATAGCCTGCCTCAGCTGTGCCGTGCCGCAGCCGCGACCGGGCTGCTCCCCGAAGCTGCCAGCACAGATCCCCGGCCGTGCTAATTCGGGGAGGAAAATGGGATTTGATTTCTGCACCAGTCACTGTCTCTCACTGTTAAAACGGGACCTGACGGGCTCTGTCCCCTCCTCCCCGCCGCAGTTTGCCCACAGGATTCATTGTGTTGACCTTAAATATCCCCCACCCACCCTCAGCATCTCAGCAGAGCGGTCCTGAGGGTCCCTGGGTTGTCACACCCCAGCCTGCTCCCAGAGCTAGAAATGGGGGGTTTGGTGTAAAACAGTTACAGAAAAATAATAATCTGGAAGCGCCAGAAGCACCGGGGGTGGGGTGGGTGTCTCGTCCTGTCCACATCCTTTGTGTCACTGGAGAGCTGAGGAGACATTGAAGGATGACATTGTCTCTGTGGCTGCACAGCACCTTTCCCCTGAGGCCATCCCGGAGCATCCTCAGCCCTAGAACTCACCCTCAACTAAGAGGGGCCAGGGGCCATTGGAGAGACGAGGACGTGGGCATCACAGCGACACAAACAACTCAGGCACTGGCGTGAGCTGCTGCTTTTCCATCCCTCTCTCTGTGCCTGGGAGAAGGGCTTTGCTGGCACCCGTGTCACCTGCTGTCCCTGGGTGAGGAACAGCACGTGCCAGCCAACCACCCCCCCTCCTCCTCCAGTCTCAGCACCCCAGGAAATCCTGCCCTGGGCACTGTGGTCTGCAGAAGCTTCTCTCTAAGATGGCAGGAGGTGAAGCAAAGGCAGGGCTGCCCTGTGTCCCCCTGCACGTCCCCCAGCAGCAACGCCGTGCCGGCCATGGCAGGGACAGCGTGGAAGCAGATGGTGCAGGAGGAGCCCTGATGTCCCCACAGCTGCCCGGGCGGCGTGTCCAGCACTGCCCACCACCCCTCCTGCTGCAGAGCCAGCGAGGACCCCGGGGAAGGGCTCTGGGAGGGTAAATCTGTGCAGCTCTGCTGGCTGCAGCCCTGCTTTGGCATAGCCAAGGATCACCCCGCCCTTAAAAAGCACTCCTTGCTCTAACAGCTCCGGTGGCACCCAGGGATGAGCTGTAGGTCCTTCCACAGTGCCTTCTGCCCACAGCCAGCATGTGCCCGTTCGCAGCAGCGTCGCTCTTCGTGCAGCAAAACCAGGCTGGGCTGGTTCCTTCCATCCCCGGGCTTAGTCCCCGTTTCACATCCCTGTGCTGCTGGGGGAGCTCAGAGCTCCTTCCAGCCCCTTTTTTAAAACCATCCTCCTTCTTTTTACCCCCTACAAGTCAGGCACAGAGGCAGCAATCCAGCCAGCTTTCCAGGATGATGGAGAAGAGGTTTTCCTGACCTTGGTGCTTGGAGCCCCTGATGCTGCATCTCTCTGCGCTGATTCTTTTGGCTGTCGCTGAACTACCCCTGACCCGTGAGGTACGATCCTGCCTGCTCCTGCCAGATGTGCCACAGCTGCAGCAGCCCCAGCCAGGCCCAGCAGTGGATCAATGTCCACCTACCCCCTGTGTGTAAGAAGGGTGTCGCCTCAAGCCCAAGTGACAGCCAACTCGGTCTTTGTCCCCGGGGGTTTTATTCCCTTGGCACCACAAGGCAGCACTTGGGCAGGGAGGGCTCTCCTGGCACGCTCACAGAGCACCCCAGCCACCAGACATCCTCCAACCACGGTCCCCAAGTCCTGCTCTCCCCGTGGGTCCTTGCTGGGTCCCTCATGGCTCACGCTGGATGAGCAGCAGCTGCATTCCCGGTACCCAGTTCCCGCCAGCGGCCTCGGATCAGGCTACAGGTTGGAGCGGCAGAACGGTGCTTCTGGAACAACCGAGTCTCCAATGCCTTCCAGGAGATTGTCCCATTGGTGGAACTCCTCTTCCAGATCTGCATGGGGCAGAGATGGTGGTGGGGTTACTACAGAGGTCATCAACCCAGCTCCAGGCATAACAAGGAGCAGCCACCGGACCCCTTTGCTTTATGCAATGGGATGGGAGGCACCAAATCCAAGCCCAGCAGCCCCCTGCAAGCGGGGGGGGCTCTCTTGCCTTCCCAACCCCCCCCCACCAACGTGCCCTCCACCCTCCAGCGTACTGAGATGCCTTTGCAGGAAGGCCAGAGCCGCCCTGCTGATGATGTCCAGACCCTTGTAGGGGTCGAGGGTCCCTCTCGCGTTGAAGATGCGGTTGAAGAGCTTCCCAGTGAGAAAGGTGAAGTCGGTCTGGCTCTGGTGCACGGATCCCCTGGGACAGGGAAGGGATCTGCCTCAGTGGGAGCTGGGGAGGGGATGTCCTGCTGGGCCACAGCTTGTAGGAGCTCCCAGAAGGGCACCAGTGGGTGGGTGCCCCCAGCCCCTGACTCACAGGACTGTTATGATCTTTGTCTGGCTGTTCCTGGAGCTCAGCCTCTTCATTTTACCAATGCTTTCTGGTGTCTGGAACTTCTCAGTGTTGATGAAGAGGATGGGCTTGGGCACCTCCGGGTACAGCACATTCTCCAGGGGGAACATCCAGGCATCGAGAGCCACCGCGCACCTGCAGCAGGATGGAGACCCGGCGCTGCCACCCACACCACAACTTCCCTTCCCACTGGGATGAGCCACGTGCCCTCAGAGATTCCCACAGCTCCATGGCCATGCTGAGGCTTACCTGAAGCTGGGCTCTTTCACCAAGGCCAGCACTGCTGTCACCCCACCGAAGGAATGGCCCATGACAGCGACTTTGGTCAGATGAATGCTGCCCTAGGAAACGGAGATGGTTGAGGAGCCTGTGCTCAGACTTGCTGCAGCAGCTCCCTAATTAAGGAGGGAAAAGCCAAGGGAAGATCAGCAAAGTTCTGCCCTCTGCAAGGGATGCTGTGTCCCCTTCTCACCACCGGTGCAGTGGGACCCAGCTCCCCTGGTGTGCATGGAGGAGAAAGAGAAGAACCAAGAGGGCGAGACGCAGAAGGCTGTGGCTCTGCACAGAGCCTGCATGTCCCAGGAGGGAAACTCACACACCAAGGACTCATCCTGCCAGCCAAGGGCACCCAGCACCCTGCCTCAGCCCCACCATCCCCTTGGCTGGCCCTTGGGCACCCACAGACCCAGGTACCTTCAGCACGGAGAGGTCAAAGTCCTGGGGAAGGATGTTGGTGACAGATTTACCACTGCTGATGTCTTTGAAGAGCTGGAGCGCTCGCACACATTCCTCTGCTCTCTGATGAACCTGGGAGCCAGAGGTGCCCCGTTAACCTGCCTCCCCCACAAATTTGGGGCAGGATCCTCCCCGTGATGTCCTCCCCATGCTCATCCCTCTAAAACTGCAGTGCTCAGACAAAACCTTTCCCCCTGTTTATAGCTTATTTCTCCCTCACCCTCAACATTTATGCTCATGGGTTCATTTTTATAGGAAAACTCTCATTCTTGTGTGTGCCCTGGGCTGGGAGTACAGGAAAACAAGAGCCTGTGAGGGGATTCAAGGCTGCCAAAAGCACCTCCAACTGCTGTGTTCCCTGGAGAGCTTTCCTATGACAAATCTTGACTTGATGTTGTGTTTTTAAATGAGGCCGAAATGAGCAAGTAGTGGGGAACATGGCTCTGTAGGGAGCTCCCCAGCAAGCAGCTGTCCAGAGAGACAAAAATAAGCATGAACAACCGCATGGAGCCTTGGCCAACCCGTGGGTGCAGGTGACATTAAGGATGTGGGGACGTGGCAAAGCCCAGCCAACCTTCTGCTGGGACCAGCTAATGCTGGAGAGAGAAACCCCATAAAATAGAGATAAACTGGTTGAAGAGTTTTCTTGGCTCGCAAGGAGCTGGCTCAGCCCCAGCATCGTAGTGGTACAGGTTTGGGAGGGGCAGGAGATGGAGTCTCCAGGTCTGGGGGGCCAACTAGGCTTGCAGGAGGGATTTCCTGCTTCCAGGGTTGCCCATCCTTAACCCCCCCCAACCCTGGTACCTGCTTGTTTCGGAAATAGAACTCTTTCTGCCCTTGGGGCACAGGTCGGTAGGGAATCCACTCCTCCCTGCCAGCCTCTGCCGTGCAGAAGTACGTCATGGAGGCAGAATGGTCCCTGCAGCGTCGGGAAGGCAAGTGTCACATCATGGGGGCACCACAGCTCCCCAGGGCCAGTCCCCTGCCAGTCCAGTACAGCTGCTGAATTCAGAGGGGGCTGGGGCACCCACCTGTGCTCCAGTGCCGCCACCACGAAGCCCCAGGACGCCAACTCAGAGCAGACTGAGGAGTACAGGGTCCTGCCAGGAGGGGAGGGGGCTGAGGGCTGCCCCACCAATGCTAGGCGGGTCCAAACAGGGCTACGGGGGGCCCAGAACACCCATGTCCCCATCTCAGCTCTGGCCCCACGCAGGAGCTCAGCACCCCCAGCCCCACTCAGGGCTCATCCTACCGAAAGGCTCCCAGCCCGTGGGAGAAGATGATCAGGGGGTACCCACTGCTGCGGGGCTTGAACGGCCCGTTCCAGCTCACCGGGACTCTGCAGGAGCCTGGGGGAAGAGAAACCCCCAAGGGAGATGGGGGGGCAGGGGGAAGCACCGGGCTGCTGCTGCGGATCCCTGCTCAGCTCCGTCCCTGCCACCCGGCTTCCCTGAGCACAGGGGATGGGAGTGGGTCCTGGGAGCACCCAGGTTGGAGGGTGGGTGAGGTGCCCACACCCCCCTTACCGATGGTGACGCTGAGCAGGGGCGCGCACCAGCGCCGGCTGTGACGGGCGAAGTCGGCCAGGCCGCTGCAGTACTCGTAGCGCGGGATCCAGAGTGGCCGCTCGGCCCCTGCCCCGGGCAGGCAGGGGTAGAAGAGGCGGAGGAAGAGCCCCTGGGGGAGAGAGGGGACGGGGAACACGGTGGTGACAGCACAGGGCAGCAGTGGCCGTGTCTTTGGCAAGCTCAGGCCTTGCAAATCCCAGGTGGTGCAGCCACCCTGCTGCCCGTGACAGCCTGTCCCCAGTGCCCGTCCCCAGTGCCTGTCCCTGTCCCCAGTGCCCGTCCCCAGTGCCCGTCCCCAGTGCCCATCCCCAGTGCCCGTCCCCAGTGCCCGTCCCCAGTGCCTGTCCCTGTCCCCAGTGCCCGTCCCCAGTGCCCATCCCCAGTGCCCGTCCCCAGTGCCCGTCCCCAGTGCCTGTCCCTGTCCCCAGTGCCTGTCCCCAGTGCCCGTCCCCAGTGCCTGTCCCTGTCCCCAGTGCCCGTCCCCATCCCATACCTGCTGCGTGTGTCCCACCATGACATCCGTGCAGCCCACGTGATGGGGTCCCTTCCCCAAGGGCAGTGCCAGAGACTGCGCTCCCCCCATGCTGCTGAGGCTCAGCCTAGGTGGAGGCACAGGGTCAGCACCCACCCTGGGCCCAAGGGACGCCAGCTCAGCCCTTCCTCCTCCTCCCAGCCCTCTCCCATGTCCTAGACCCACCATCCATCCCCCCAGCACCGTGCCCAGCCAACGCACTGGCACCAAGAAGACAAACGTGGCTCCAAACTCCACACAGCCCCCAAATTCCCACAGGAACAGCCCCTCGGGGCTGCTCAGGGGTCAGACCCAGCAGTGTCTCTCTGGTGAGGTTCAGCAGGACGTGTCCTATGGCCTCCCAGTACCCCCCTTGCTGTCCCAGGACCCCCCTTGCTGTCCCAGTACCACCCTGCTGTCCCAGGACCCCCCTGCTTTCCCAGTACCCCCTTGCTGTCCCAGTACCCCCCTGCTGTCCCAGGACCCCCCCTTGCTGTCCCAGTACCCCCCTGCTGTCCCAGGACCCCCCTTGCTGTCCCAGGACCCCCCAGCTCCCAGGGATGCTGAGCCTGGCGGGAGGCAGTGGCTGGTGCAGAGCTGGGCTGTCACAGGGTGCGGGCGAGCGAGGCGTCAGTGTGGGGCTGACACGGCCGCCTGCCAGCACCCAGCACCCACGGGAGCCACCCAGGACACGGGGGATGGAGCCCTGTACCCTCCCAGTGCAGAACTACAGCACCCAACAGCCCCCGGGGTTGGAGAACCACAACTCCCAGTATAGCCCTGGCCTGGGACTACACTTCCCAGTAAGCACTGGGTCCCCGGTCTACACTTCCCAGTATCCCCGACTGAACTACAGATCCCAGTGCTTCCCAGTGCCTGCCTTCTGGAGCCCTACCCGCAGCCCCCAGCGCTCCCCCCAGTGCCCCCAGTTACTATCGCAGCTTCCAGTGCTCTCTCCGGCTCCCAGTGCCCCCAGGTCCACCCCCAGCTCCCAGTGCCCTCACATGGCCCCGCAGCTCCCAGTGCTCCCCAAGGGCTCCCAGTGCCTCCCCTCCCAGCTCCGCCTGGGGCTCCCAGTGCCCCTTCCAAGTTCCCAGTTTCCCTGACTCCCCCAGTTCCCAGCTTGCCCAGCACTCAGTACTTCCAGTTCGCTGCCCAGTCCCACCTGCGCTCACCAGTGAACCCTGTCACAGTTCCCAGCAAGCACCAGTGCACCCTGCACTACAGCTCCCAGTGCCACCCGTGCACGTGGACTACAGCTCCCAGTAACCACCAGTACAGGACACAGATCCCAGTGCCCCCAGTGCGGGACACAACCCCAGTCCCGCCACGGCCCGTCTGTGGGGTGCTGTGTGGGGACCGGGACCGTGGCCAGTGCCCTGACCCCAGTCTGCACCCCAGCTGGATTTGAGCTCCCCACTGGGGCTGGGGACTGTCCCCATGTCACCCCCCAGAGTCCCTTAGAGGCCCCAGAGGTGTCCCGGGGCTCCCGCTGTCCGTCCCCACGTTCCCTGTCCTTTGGTTAATCCGCTTTGGGCAGCTAAAGCGGCCGGGCGGGCGGTAATCCCTCCCCAGGCCCGCAGTAATCCCTCCCGCGGCCTGGGATTAACTCCCTGCAGGGCTGAGGCACCCCCTGGGCAGGCCTGGCCCAGAAATACCCGGAGATTTGATCAACCACGTCCCTACCAAGCACGCAGCCCCATGCCAGGCTCCCCAGTGTGGTCCCCTAGGTGCACGGGGAAACTGAGGCACAGGTTGGGCACCAAGTGAGGTGCTGGGGCTGTCGCTCTGTGTGTGGCCCCTGGGTCCCACCTGGCTGCAGGGGCAGGGAGAGGGGACTCCAGCCCAAACCCACCAGCCCAGCCACCCTAGGGCGCCCTGTGTTTTCTCTCTCAGAGCTGAGCACTTAGGCTGAGCCTTATGCTGAGCACCCATCCTGCCCCGGGAACAGCCCAACTGCGGGCTGAGGCTGGTCAGGTTGTTACACCCATGGCTGGGATCCAGCACCCTGGTTGTGTCCCAGCTTGCCTGGCTGGCGGGGCAGGGCGGAGGGTGGCTGGCATGACCAGGGATTCCAGGGCTGGGTGGGAGAGGCGAGCCCCGGCCTGCGGCTGCTGCCCACTCCAGCCCACGCCTGACTCCCCATGGTGGGGCTCAGCCCCCCCAGCACCCCCCAGCACCCTGGAGGAGAGGGGTCTGTGTGGAGATGGTGGGGGCTGCTCGAGGTGGCGAGTCCGGGTGCTCAGGGCCGCCCTGCCCTCACCTCCGCTCGCACCCCGCAGGACACAGGTGGGAGGGTCCCACGGGGGTCCCGGGCTCCGTGGGTGCTGCTGGGGGCCGGCTGCCTTTGCTGCTGCCCACAGCCCCCTGCGCTGGGCTCACACCAGGACTTTCCTTGGAGGACTCACCCATCCCAGGGCCCCACTGGGCTCCAGCCCACCCCAGCAAGGGCTTCACAGCCCCGAGCTGCGTAGAGTGGATTTGGGGCGGTGAGGCCGGGCTGGGAGCCCGTCTCTGTCCCGGCAGGGTGAGCCCCCGGCCCCGCGCCGCGCCCCCAGCTCCGGCAGCGGGGCAGGGCGGGGCCCGGTCCCCAGGCTGCAGGAGGGGCCGCTCTCCCCGGCCCGTGCCCGGGGTCTGTCACTGGCAGGCGACTCCCGGCCGCTCCCCCCGGGGCGCCCCGACCCCCCGCGCGCCCCGAGCCGCCCCCCCACCCCCGCCCTTCTGGCTCGCGGGGAACCCCCGTCCCACGTGGGTGCTCTGCGGCCGGCGGCGCGCGGCCAATGGGAAGGCGCCGCAGGGGGGTGAGGGAAGGGGGGGGGGCTCCACCGAGGCTCTCTCGGGACACGCCCACGGGAGCGCGGGCAGCCAATGGGAGACGGGTGGGCGGGGCCAGGGGTGAATATTATGATAGCGGGGCTGGGGCGCGGAGTGGCCGGTGCGGGCGGGGGAGGCGGGGCCCGGGCGGGGGGACAGTTGGCCGGGCAGGGGGGACACACGGGCGGGCGGACGGGAGACTGGCAGCACCGGAGAGGGGGGGAATAGGCATCCCCGGGGGGCGGACAGGCAGCCTCGGAGTGGCGGGGGGGGACAGGTATCCCCGGCGGGTCCATAGGCAGCACGGAAAGGGGGGCCCCGGGGACAGCCCACCCAACGCGGGGACAGCCGGACAAGGTGCCAAGGGCGGGGCGACACCTTCAGTTGCACCCCCGGCCCGGCGCGCCCCGCCGCGGACACCCCCAGGACCGGCTCCTCCCCACGGCAGCGGCTCCTCCGTGCGGCCGCGCACCGGGAGCTCGGTAGGGCGGCACGGCGGCTGCTCCGCCGCCTTCCCCCGCCGGGAATGCAGCCCGGAGCCGCGGGGAGCCGCGCCCGGAGACTTTGGGGCACGGCGGCCCGAAACCCACCCGGGGCTGCGGGTCCCCAAAGGTAACGGGGGGACCGGGCTCGGTGGTGGGGATGGGGCAGGTTGGCAAGAGATGGGGGAGCAGGAGGGGCCTGGGCAGGGGTGTCCCGACGTGGGGAAGCGGGGAGCTGCTCGCGGGGACACGGTTGACAGTGATGGGACGGCGACGACGTGACCTCTCCCCTTCTCCAGGGATTTGAAGCTGGGCCAAGCGGCGATGGAAATGTCATTGTCGTGGCACGGGGGCCCAGAGAAGTGAGGCTGCGCCAGAGGGACGGGAGCGGGACGCTGCTGCGCCGAGCTCCGCAGAGCGGGACAGCCCTGGTTGGAGCGGGCAGCGGGAGGACCGTGGGGTTCATCCACGTCCCACGAGCAACGAGGACCACGGGGCAAATACCTGGAGGCTGGGAGCCATCCCACCTCCTGCTCAGGGTTTGGGACGTTGGCATTGTGACCGGACTCTGGTGTCTGCCTGAAGCTGATGAGGAGCTGGAGCTGCCCGTGAACCTATGCAGACCAGGAAGAAATACATTTTCCTGACTTTCCTTGTCTCTTGGCTCCTGCTTTTCTTCTTTGGAGGAGACCACCTGCGCCGTTTCACTTTCTTTCCTGGGAGGAAAGCTGAAGCCCAGAGGAACTGGCCCCTCTGGACTGATCGGTCCCTCCTCAAAAGCTTTGCAGATCCCGAGGAGCTCCAGAGCGATGGGGACCCCTCAGTGCCATCGCCCCAGGAGCGACGGGCAGCGTGGCTGAGCATTTACAAGAACAGCAGATGCCGGATGGAAACCTGCTTCGACTTCTCCAGGTGTGAGAAGCATGGCTTCAAAGTCTTCACCTACCCCCGGGAGAGGGACCAGCCGCTCTCAGAGAGTTACAGTAAAATCCTCACCTCCATTGAGCGCTCCCGCTACTACACCCCGAACCCTGAGGAAGCCTGCCTCTTCATCCTCAGCATCGACACGCTGGACCGTGATCACCTCTCCAGTCAATATGTCCACAATGTTAATGAGAAAATCCACAGTTTCCCACTCTGGAACGGGGGCCGTAACCACCTCATCTTCAATCTCTACTCAGGCACCTGGCCCAATTACACCGAGGACCTGGGCTTTGACATTGGCCAGGCCATCCTGGCCAAAGCCAGCTTCTACACTGAGAACTTCAGGCCTGGCTTTGACATCTCCATCCCTCTCTTCTCTAAGGACCACCCGCAGCGCGGTGGGGAGAGGGGCTGGTTGTATCGGGACTCAATCCCCCCCAAAAAGAAATACTTATTGGTGTTCAAGGGGAAGAGGTATCTGACTGGCATCGGCTCTGGCACGAGGAACGCCTTGCACCACATCCACAATGGGAAGGACATCATCTCTCTCACCACCTGCAAGCATGGCAAGGACTGGGAGAAGCACAAGGACACCCGCTGTGACAAGGACAACGTGGACTACGAAAAGTGAGTTGGGGATGGGCTGGGAAAGGGGGTCTGGTTGGGTGGGGGAGAAGGTGACCACCCCATTAATGTTCCTGCCTCTGTGTGGGGTGCAGCCATGCCCGTGGAGCTCCGGATGTGGGGAGAAAGTTTTGGGCTCTCCCAAAATAGAGGGTTTGGTTCCCATGGTGCTGGATGTTCAGGGCTTTCCTGTTGTGTATTAAAGTTGCAGCAATCTGTCCAGAGCGGCTCTTATCTGCAGTCACGGCGGCTGCCTCTAATACGCTTTCCCTCCTTCCTAATGCTGATGAATGATGCTTTTCTTCTCCCCCCCTTCTCCCCTCCCCTAATGTAAATGTTTCTCTTGGAGATGAGCCTGAAACATCCCCCTCTCTCCCCCCTTCCATGCTCGCTGGCTCTGCTAAAAGTCCTGCAAAACTGGCAGGTCCTTGGGCATCCTGGTATGGGCAGCTCTGAGCTGACCCAGATTGGGGGGGGGGGAAGGGGGGGAGGGATCCCCCTGCATCTCCTCTCACAAATGGGGATGGTGGCAGCAGGGTGTGATGGACCTTGGCAGAAAAATTGGTGGGCCAAATTTCTGGGAGTTTGGGAGGGCTCCACGCTGCAGGGACGTGTGCCAGCTCCTCACCTCCCTGTCCTGCGGCTTGGGACCTGTCACCAACTGCCCAGGCCAGTGCTGGTAAGCGCAGACCCTGTCCCACTGGTGATGGGCCAGTCCCCATCCTGCTGCGTGGGGACATCCCACGGCCAAGCAGCTGGAGAGCAGATGGGGAGAGGCCACATTGGGCATCATCCTCAAAGCGTCTTAGGAGGTGCTGGGAGGTAAAACTGGAGCCAGGGTGCTGTGGGTACTGGGATTAGCCAGAGCTTCCTGGTGACTTGGGTACCATGTGGCCCTGTCTGGCCAGTGCCACCAGCCCAGTGGGGTCAGCCCCTGCAGTGGAGCCTTTTTGGGCACAGGGCATCGCAGGATGGTGGGAGATGCTGTGGGGTGGTGGGACAGGTGGCTCAAGGTCAGACCTGTGCTGTGCCAAGGGGTGGTGGGATGGGAAATCCCCTCCTGCCCGGCCCAGGTAATCCCCTAATGCTGTTTGCAAGTACAGGGAGATTTGCACCTCACCCCGGGCAGCTTTGGGCAGCGGACAGGGAGCACGTGGGGAGCTCATCATGACTCCAAGCCTCTGCCGTCCTGCTTGTCCCCATGGGACACACCAGTGGGTGTTTATCCCTTGCACCAGGCTGGCTCTGCCTGACCCTGTGCTGGGGGTTTAAAGCCCCACTGCCCCGGGGAGATGATGTCCCCTGACCTGGGACAGTCCGAGTGACAACGGGAACGGGCCAAGGTGGAGGGGACACAGCGCAGTTGGCAAAGGGACACCCCAGCTGCCCTGTTTGCCTGTGCACTAGGGACATCCCTGTGCACTCGAGGGCAGCACAGGGAGCAGAGGAAGGCCTCCATCACCCTCCTCACACCTTGGGGGATGCTGCCTGGAACAAACCAGCCCTGTGTCCAGGTGAAGGGTGGCTTGTGGCAGAGCCACGGTCCAGACTCACTGCCCTGTGTTTAAAGCCATCAAAGTGGGCTGGGAGAGGCTCTCTGGAGCCGACGGGTCCCCTGGTAGCACCGTACCAAACCGGAGCTGTGGAGGGGCCAGGTGAAGGCAGCAGGGCGGGCGCCTGTCCCGCTCCTAACAAAACAAGGAAGTCCCGATGGCGTGACTGCCCGGAAACCACAGAGCCCCGGGAGCAGCGTGTTTCCATCCAGAGGTTTCGGCCCCGCAGCCCGGCCGGCGCCAGGCTCCCGCCACAGCTGCCTGCGAGGGGAGGATGCTTTGCCCCCCTGGGATCCGTCCTGCCGCCTGCCCAGCTCGGCGGTGGGAATGGCCCCACAGAGATGCTGGGGGTCATGGCCGGGCTGGGGTCCCTGAGGAGGGGGTGGCAGCGGGGCTGCCCCAGGGATGTGGCTGTTACTGTGGTTTCATGAAGGGTCTGGGTGGTGTTTGAGCCACCCTTGCCCCTTTGACAGGTCACTTGGTGAGGAGTCAGGGTGCTCACGGGGTTTTCCAGCATCCACTGGCAATGTCAGGATGGGGGGGTTGATCATGAAACTTTGGGCCCTGGCATTAGGGCCCATTTCCCACATCCTGGGGTGCTCCAGCCCTCAAGGAGGGGACATGTTATCCACCAACCCCACATCCCCACTGCAGGGAGACCCTTCCCCTGTTTCAAGCAGCCCTTTTGCCTCATGGAGTGTCCCTGTGGCCCCCAGGCTGGACCACACGTGTCCACCCCATGCAGGACACAGCTGCCCCATCCCTCCCTCCCCACGGGCAGGAACAGACAGGGTCTGTCCCGACCTAATGTCAATATTGGATTTTCCGGTGCGGTGGCGAGGTCCCGGCAGCGGACGCGCCTCTCCCCACGGCTGCACAGAAGGGGCTTTCATAGCCCCACAGGACAGGCCCCAGCTTGGGGGGGGGTGGGTGGGCATCGCTGCCTGCACCCCTCTGGGCAGCCAGCCCTCTGTCCTCACCGAATCGCTGCCAGGGCAGGCAGGGCCAGTCCTGCCCAGCAAGTCTGGGCATGGCAGAGGAGTCGCCCGCCGCAGTTTCAGCCTCGGGGGGTTTGGGCGCTGCCTTTGTGTGGGGTTTCATCACAGGCAGGGGGGAGGGAGCTGGGTAACAGCATGGAGAGTGCTGCCTGGGCACTGGGGTCCTATCCTGACCTCCCCTTTTCAAGCCAAATTTGGCTCCTGGCTCTGCTGTAGGTTCCCTTTCTGGCCGTGGATTCACCCCTCCGTCACTGCAGGCATCTCTGGACCACCAGCCCCACGGAGCCGGGGCTGTCCAGAGCCAAAAGCATCCCTGACCAATCCTAATGCTTCCCTGGGGTGGCCCCACACTGCCTGGGAGGGATGCTCAGCCCTGCTGGGTGCCAGCAAGGCCCCCTGGGATAGCAATGGATTGGGGAGGGGGACATGCCTGACCCCCACCCCATCTCCCATCCCAGGTTTGACTACCAGGAGCTGCTGCACAACTCCACCTTCTGCATCGTGCCCCGGGGCAGGCGCTTGGGCTCCTTCCGCTTCCTGGAGGCACTGCAGGTATGGGGTGAGCAGGGGGATGGGGAACCTCCACTCTGGGCTGTGGGGGGCTCTGTCCCATCCTACGTGGGGTCCCATCACAGGCTGCCTGCATCCCTGTGCTGCTGAGTGACGGCTGGGAGCTGCCCTTCGCCGAGGCCATTGACTGGGGCAAAGCTGTCGTGGTGGGCAACGAGAAGCTGCTGCTGCAGGTACCATGGGCTGGTCCTGCCCACGCCTGGCACAAGGGACACCCCCCCCCCCCCCCAGTGTTGGTGCCAGTGCCCCCAGTGTTGGTGCCAGTGCTGGGGGAGCTCCCAGTCAAGATCAGGGGGTGAAATCCCCACAGCTGAGCCTGGTAGCCTTCCGGCAGGCAGATGAAAGGGGGTCTCATCCAGCTCAGAGGGGGGGGTCCCAGCCCAGCCACAGCCCTGGGGCACTGTTCATCTGGGGGGGTGCTGAGCATCTCCCCAACCCCAAAATCCCTTGGTGGGTCCTGGGCCAGATCCTGCCCCAGGAAAAGAAGGTGGCAGAACTGCAGCAAGGCAGGGGTGCAGCATCCTTGGGATGACACGGGGGTCGCAGAGGCAAGGCAGCCCTGCCTGGAGAGAGGGGGGTGGGGGTGTGGTGTGGTGCTGAGCTCTCCCCCTGCTGCCTCAGATTCCCTCTGCTGTCCGGTGCATCCATCCCGGGCGAGTGCTGGCTTTCCAGCAGCAGACCCAGTTCCTCTGGGATGCATACTTCTCCTCTGTCGATAAGATTGTGCACACCACGCTGGAGGTGAGCCCCCTCCCCTGGCCCCATCCCCAAACTCCCCACACACTCCCCCTGAAAGCCCCCAGGATCACAGCCAGGGTGCTGAGAGCATCTCCCTGGTCTCTGGTAGATCATCAAGGACCGGTTGGTCCCACACCGCTCCCGATCCCACTTCCTCTGGAACACGCTTCCCGGGGGGCTCCTGGCCCTCCCCGACTTCTCCACCCACCTTGGG
Organism: Gallinula chloropus; assembly: GCF_964237585.1. NCBI lineage: Eukaryota > Metazoa > Chordata > Aves > Gruiformes > Rallidae > Gallinula > Gallinula chloropus. The sequence goes on from NC_140107.1 coordinate 9,865,436, forward strand.
GACTTTCCCTTCTACTACCTGCAGCACGGTAAGACCCCACCTGCCCTGGCTGAGCACGGCGAACTCAGTGCATGCCACACCACCTTTCCTCTCCCCCCCTTTTCAGGCTCAAGCCCCTCAGAGAAGTTCACAGCTTTCATCCGGGCTGTCTCACCAGCCAGCTCCCTCTCCCAGCCCATCCTCAGGCTCATCCAGGCGGTCTCTGGATCTCATTACTGTGCCCAGGTGGGGGGGAGCTGAGTCCCACACCACTTGGTGCAGCTCTCGGGGATGAGGAAGGGGGTCCCTTGGGCTGGGAGGGGTGAGGGTGGGGTTGGGGTGGGATGGGGTGGCTGATGGTATCACCTTTGAGTGGGCAGAGCTGTCTTCCCAGCCTGCTGGGGTGGAAGTGGGACCAGCCATGGGTTTATTCTGGTCCAAAGCACCATGAGATGGTTTTGGGATGAGCTGGGCTGGAAGTCTGGCTGTGGAGCTGGGGAGGACTCAGCCATGGCCACCCTATGAACACTGATGCACCAACACACCCTGATGGGTCAGCCTGGTGTCCCCCCTGCCCCCCACAGATCCTGGTGCTGTGGAGCTGCGAGAAGCCACCGCCACCGAGTGGAAAATGGCCCCAGACCACCGTGCCTCTGACCATCATCCAGGGCAGGAGGAAGGTGAGACGAGCCAGGACGTGGGCAGTTCGCTGGGACACAGGCAGGGAGCTGCAGCACCCGCCCCAGGGCACATCCCAACCTGTCCTTCCCCTCCTTGCAGCTCAGCGACCGCTTCTTCCCCTACGCAGCCATCCAGACAGATGCTGTGCTGAGCCTGGACGAGCACACCAGCCTCTCCACCAGCGAGGTGAGGCTCTGGGGGCCGTGGTCCCCAGCCCCATGGAGCCAGGCAAGCTCCATGCTGAGCCAGGAAGGGTGCGCAGTAGTCACTGCAGCAGTGCCCGCTGTCCCCACGTCCCCACACGCTCCAAGGGAAGGCAGGGGTAGCACGGAGCCCCCTGCCACGGGTTCCCACAGCCTGGTGACACCATCCCCCCCATCCCATGCCAGGTGGACTTTGCCTTCGTGGTGTGGCGCAGCTTCCCCGAGCGCATCGTGGGCTTCCCTGCGCGGAGCCACTTCTGGGATGCCGAGCGGAGGCGCTGGGGTTACACGTCCAAATGGACCAACGAGCTCTCCATCGTCCTCACCGCCGCCGCCTTCTACCACAGGTACCCAGTCAGGGAGGGGGCAGTGGGGCAAAGGGGGCTCGGGCGCATCCTGCCCCCCACCTCACTCCCTCCCCCAGGTATTACCACAGCCTCTTCACGGAGTACCTGCCCGCAGGGCTGCGGGAGCTGGTGGATGGCCTGGCTGCCTGTGAGGACATCCTGATGAACGTCCTCGTGGCTGCTGTCACCAAACTGCCACCCATCAAGGTCACCCAGAGGAAGCAGCACAAGGAAACCGTGCCCCAGCAGGTAGGGCATGAGGATGGGGATGGCGGGATCCCCCTGAACGGGGAACAGAGCCCCTCATCCCCACACTCCCCTCCTGCCAAGGTGAAGGGCACGGCAGGGACAGCCAGCAGCCAGCAGCAGCAGGACTGCCTCCACCAGCTCGTGGACTGGTTTGGCTACATGCCCCTCGTGTCCTCCCAGCTGCGCCTCGACCCTGTCCTCTTCAAGGACCAGGTCTCTGTCCTGCGCAAGAAATACCCACGTTTGGAGAAACCCTGAGGGTTTCCAGAGATGGGGGTCGGGACCAGCCCCCAGCATCCCATTCCCGGTGCACAGAGCCCTCCCTGGGGCTGGTGGTGGCTGCTGATGGGGTTTTACTCATTATTGGGTTTTACCAGTACAATAAAGGTGTGTGGAGAGGCAGAGCCCAGCTGGCAGCTGGAAGATGCAGGTGAGTAGGATGGGAGCGCTGGGAGCGCTGGCTGCTGGGTGCACTGGTGCTCCTGCCATGGGTGGCCACCCTCGTGTCCTGGGAATAACCTGTGTGGCACCCGGCTGTGCCTGCGGCTCCCCCGCCCCCCAGTCCTGAGGGAGGGGTGAGTTCCTTGACTTCCCAAGGGCAAATCGAGGAGTGATAAGAGGTGAGAGCAGCATGATGGTGTCCTCCCACCCCTCCTCCCAGCTGGGATGGGTCCTGCAGCCCCTGGGCACCGCAGCAGTTTGTTGCCTTGCAGCACTCCCTGAAGAAGGGAAAAGGGTCATTTTACCTGCCTTTCCCCCCACCAATTGAATAGAAACAGGGAAAATGAAGGCTGCTGGCCTCCCACAGCTGCTGTCCTCCAGCCAGCACAGCCACGGGTCCGTCCTTGCTGCCCTCACTTCTCGCAGACACCTGAGATAACACCCCGACGCCGCCAGATCCCACACCCGGCCCTTTGCTCCGCTTTATTTTCCACACATTAGAAGTCCGTGTCCCACCCCCCACCCCCCCCCCAGCCCTCCCCAGGACGAGGGGGCTGCAGGCAGAGGCTCAGTCACGAGGGGGCTGGCACTCCTGGCAGTCCCGCATCTCCTCGGAGTAGCTCTCCACCTGGATGGTGGTGGAGTGGAAGTGGAAGGTGCCCTGTAGCCGGGAGCTGGCCTCCTCCAGCACCTCCTGCGCGCTGGCAGCCGCGTCTGGAAGGAGCGAGGGATGGAGGGGGGGGGGGTGTCTCAGGGTGAAGCCCCAGTCCCTCCCCTGCTCCATGGCTGCCCCGGGAGTGCCACTCACTGATGGCGATGTGCACGGAGAGCAGCGGCTGCGCCGCCGTCAGCGCCCAGATGTGCAGGCTGTGCACGGCCTCCACCCCCCGCACCGCCAGCAGCGCCTCGCGCACGGCGTTGAAGTCCATCCCTTTGGGGGTGCCTGGGGAGCGAGACCCGCGGGCGCTGGGGGGATGGGGACCACCACACACGTGGGTGGCCCCACAGCCCCAGCCTCGGGACGGGTGCCTGCCTACCCTCCATAAGGACCAGGAGGACGTCGCGGAGGATGGTCAGCGTCGTCCCCAGCACCAGCGCAGAAAAGAGGAAGGTGCAGATGGGATCCACGTACTTGTACTCGGGCTGCAGTGGGTGGGAGAGGGTGAGGCCCCTCCTGGCACTGGCACCCCCACTCCAAATCCCCTCAGGCAGCAGTGGGGAGGGGACATGTTCCCCTCCATCTTGCCCCTGTGCCTGGCCAGGGGTGGCTGAAGTTGCTGTCCCTGCATCCTGATCAGCCTTGGAATCCCTTTTGCCCCACCCATCACCGCCCAGACCTTAAAGAAGATGATGTAGGATGCAATGAGGACACCGACACTCTGCAGCAGGTCCCCCAGGACGTGGACAAAGGCAGCTCGGACGCTGGCGTTGGGCTGCTCGCTGGCTACCCCATGGCTGTGCCCATGGCCCGTCTGGTGCAGAGCCACCCCCATCCTGTGGGCAAGCAGCAGTGACGCCCCTGAGGTCACCGGGCACGGGGTGGGGGACACCCAGGGAGGGTGAGCGCTGGCTGTACGTACACGATGTTGACGGCCACGGCGCAGGCAGAGGTGATGAGCATGACGCCACCCTCTATGGCGTAGTCAGCTGAGAGCAGGCGCTGGGCAGCCAGGTAGACCAGGACACCTGTCACCACCCAGATGGAGAGCACGGAGAGCAGGGCGCCCAGGATCTCTGTGGAGAACCCCCCCACCCCGCATTGCTGCTTCGCCACTGTGCCCCAAGCCTGAGTAACCTCCTGGTTCCCCACACCCTGGCAGCGCTGGGGTGCCAGGAGGGCACCCAGCACCCATCCCCGCAGGTATGGTGGTGCCTCTGCCCTGCTCTGCCCATGCTGGGGCTTGGCTGGGGCTCCCTATGCCCCCCGCCCCCCCCCGGGCTCCCCAAAGCACCCAGTCCCTGTGGGGAGAGCACCCCGGGATGCTCTGAGTGCTCCCCGGGGTCTCCGGGACCCAGATGGCAGCCCTGGGGGTGGTGCTGCCCTGTTACCTGCCCGGTGCCAGCCGAAGTTCATGGTTTTGGTGGGGGGGCGTGAGGACACCCAGAGTGCAAAGAGGCTGATCATGATGCTGGCAAAGTCTGTCAGGAGGTGGGCTGCGTCCGTCAGGATGGCCAGGCTGTGTGCCAGGTACCCGCCTGTGAAGAGGCAGTGGGGACACGGGGGATGCCATGGCAGGGTCCCATTGGGACGTCCCATGGTGGGGGGGTCCCATGGGGGGGGGGGGGGGGGCCACCCCTAACCAGAGCCCAGCACAGCCCAGGTCACCCTGTGCTGCCCCACTGGGCGCTCTGACCCACTGAAAAAGCCACAGGGACCCCTGCCCACACCCCGCCTGCACCCCGCAGGTGCCCCCACGGGACCGCCCCCTGCACCCACCACTCACCCACAGCTTCCCCCACCATGAAGACAAGGCAGATGCCAGCAGCCAGGTAGAGCTTCCTGCGCGCCCGCTGCTGCTGGCCCGGGGGGCCGTGGCTGTCCCGGGCGTGGCAGTGCCGGCTGCGCTGCGTCCCCATCTCCAGGGCGGGCGCCTGTCCCTGCGCTGAGTTGTGCCCGTTCTTTTGCACGGCCCCCAGGTAGGACCTGCCGGGGAAGAGAGGCCGGTCAGGAGCCGGCGCAGGGAGCCCGGACGGATTGCGGGGAGCACGTTAGACACCGAACACCCCCCCACACACCCCCCGCTCCCCGCCCCCAGCCCCTTCCCCCGGCCACACAGCTCCAGGGCACCCCACCAGGGAGCCCCACGGGGAAGAGGGGACCCCAGTCCCCTCGTGCACCCCCCTACCCGCCTGCAGCCTCGCTCAGCAGGTGCCGTTTCTCGTCCCCGGCTGCCATTCCCCGGTGAGGGCTGGGGGGTCGCGGCGGGTGACCCCGGTGCGTGGCCGGCGCTGGCGGCAGCCGGTGGCCTCGGCCCGTGTGAAGTGCCGGGACTCGTGTGCAAAGCCGGGGGAGGGGAGGGGGGGTCAGGCCGGCTGCAAAGCGCCGAGGCCGCCTGCCCCGGGGTGGGCCTGCTCAGCCGGGCCCCGGGGGGCTGCTGGGGGAGGCGGGGGGGTTGCTACAACACCCGCCCCACCCCTCTTCCCCCGCTGGCATCCCCTGGGCCGCGCACACCGAGGCACGGATGCAGCCCGCAAGGCAGAGAGGGGATGAAGCATCCCCCTGTCCCCCCTAAAGGCACAGGGTGACCCCCCACCCTCCTTGCTCCGGGCAGCCCTCCGCCCCCTCCCAGTTTAGATACAGCCGCAGAGCAGCCGTGTGACAGATAAGCCAGGGACCAGACACCCCACCCCCCCCCCATGCCCCCAGCAGTGACTCCTGCCGATTGCCTCAGGGGAGCAGCTAATTAGAGCCCTGGGGCTAATTGCAACTGCAGCACAGCCCAGAGCAGGGCTGTGGGTGCTGCCTCAGTTTCCCCTTGCCCAGGCACCAAGCTGGGCTCACATTTCTGCAGGAGAAACCCCATTTGTGGTGTGTTTCTGCACTCACAGTCCATCTTCACCGTCACACCAGCTCAGATGGCAGCTTGATGTTTAGGCTGCTTGCAATTTGGGGACCCAGAGCATCCTAAAGCCCCCTCCCACATCCCCAAGCCCAAGCAAACACTGGCCCTGGGCACCCCATCACCAAGAGATAAATCCTGTGGGTGCCAACCTGTTACATCCCAGGCAGGTGGCCAGGCACCGTGTGCCAGCGCTGCTGGAGGTGCTAATGAGCCTGAAAATTAAGCTTTGAACTGGGAGGTTCCCCTCTCTGCTGTGCTGGGGATGGCACCAGCTCAACAAACCCAGCTGTATTCCCAGTTTCCATGACCGGGATGGCAAGGGAACCAGGGATGAGGGGGGGAAAAAAACCACCCAAAACACCAGTTTTCTTTACAAAATACAGAGAATTCAAAACTGTGACAATTATGTACAAAACAGAGATATAAAACGTGCGGAATTGTCCCGTTTGCACCCGTATAGAAAAGTGTCTTGTGCTGGAGCAGGTGCCAGTTCCCAAGGCCACCAGCCCCTGTGGTGTGTCATTGTCCTGTCCCCCACCCCACCCCACCCCTGTCCTGCATCCTGTCGCTGGACATCCTGCGCCCGCGGCGTTTCTCCTGCGCTGGCAAGGTCACTGCGGCTACTGGGGAGCTGCTGGGGGGAGAGGATGGGGGGAGATCAAGGGGGGGGTCCAAGCCCCTGAAGCTCCCCCACAGGTCTTAGGGAGGTGGGCTTGGCTGTGCTGCCCCTTACCCGTCACTGTCCTCTCGGGCACCACGTTCTCCTCCACCTCTTCTTCCTCCCCATCAAAGTACTCCTCATCTTCCTCAGCTGCAGACAGGTGGCCAAATGTCACTGTGGGGCCACCGGGGAAGGTGATGGGTGCCACCAGGTTGGTGGGAGTTGGTAAAGGGGCATTGTGAGGGTCAGGGAATGAATTACCAGGGTCAAAGTCCAAGGCGCTGACCGCCTCGGTGAGGTGGTCCAGGCTCACTGAGAAGGCATCCATGCTCTCATAGCCATGCTCGATCTTCTCCAGCCTGCCACCCTTGGAGGCCTCCACGATCCTGGGCAGAGAGAGCACAGCTGTGTGTGTCCCCCTGTTCCCTCACTGGGCTGGGGGCCCACGGGGTGCTGAGGTGGAGGGTAGGGGCACCCCCACGCTCACCACCTGGGCACCCCATTGCTGAATCCTGTTGGGCTCTGGGGCAGGGGCTGGGGATCACTGAATGTTCTGCGATTTGGGCACTTACGTTTTAATGAGCTGCTTGGCGTTCTGGGGGGAACAAGAGGAGAGGTGAGTGGAGCTGCGTGGCAGCCGCTGGGATGTCCCCAAGCTGGAGGGACCCCATGGGCCAGGGGGAGAGGTTTAGGGGTCTCACCATGAGGAATGTGGCTCCCCCGGTCTCCTCCATCGCCTGGATGGCCGTCTCCACGAGCCGGCTTGACTTCTCCAGCTGCTCCTTGTACCGGCGGATGAGGCCTCGGACAAAGTCTGTCTTGTCACTCTGCTCGTGGGTGATGCGCTGCAGCAGCTCTGTCTTCTTCTCCTCCAGCAGCGCTGCCAAGGCATCGAATCGACTGCACAGCTCCCGCTTGGCCGCCTCGCTGTTCTCCTGCAGGGACCAGAGGCAAAGGATGCCACATGTGTGACCCTCGGCATCAGCAGCGTCCCAGGGGCTTCCCTGCTCCATGTGCTCACATTCCCCCCCCCCCCCCCAGCTATCCCAAACACCTCCACACCTGAGGTTTCACACCCTTCCCCCAGTTCCTTTTCCCTGTTTCCTCACCTCAGTGCTCCGGCACGAGTCCTCCAGCTGGGAGATGATGGTCTGGATGCGGTCGTTCCCTGCCACCAGCATGGAGATGCAGTTGTTCAGCTCCGTCTGGGCAGGGAGAGAAGAACAAACCCAGATTGAACCCCAGCGGGGACAGCGACGGGGACACCTCCCATCCCAACATGGGGATGGGACGGGCATTGCCTGGCCCCAGCTCCACTTCCCCCATATGCCCCCCAAGCCACGACCACTCTAAATATAGACTGTCTCCTGGGTGAAGTCACCCCAGGGGCTATTAATACCCTGTGAGTGGGTCCCAGTGCTATTTGTGGCTGCCCCAGCTCAGCACATCGCCCTGTGTCCCCCGCGACCCCCCCTTGCCCTCCCTACACGGCACCTTCTGGCCCTGGAAGATCGTGTCCAGGGGTGCGACCTCGCATTCCTTGTGGGCACCGAAGACCTTGCACATGGAGCAGGTGGGCACCTCACAGGTGATGCAGTAGATGTTGATCCGCTCGTCCTCGTGCTCCTTGCACATGGGGTGCTCCCCCTTCTTCAGTGGCCTGCTGGAGAGGGTGGCACGGCCACGGTAATGTCCCCATCAGGGTGATGTCCCCGTTGCAGCAAATCCCATGTCACAACGATGTCCCCACTGCAGCATCCTCCCCACCGTGGTGACAGCCCCACCAATGCTGCACACCCGCCCCCCAAATCAGGTCCCCAGATCCTGGCATAACCCCACATTTGCTCCTTCAGGGCCCCCCGACACCCATGCCTCTGTAAGTCCCAAGCCCAGTAAGCTCCAGTTTAAACCAGTCCAGCACTGGGCATGGCAGCAGTCAGCACCAGTGGAGGGGGGGGGGGGGGCAGGCCCACACTCCAGGGACGCTGCACAAGCACCTAATTTTAGCCTTGGGCTGCTGGGATTTATCATTGTCACCCGACACGTGATTGGGGTGGGGGTGCCCAGAAACACCCAGGGTGGGGGTGTCACAGCTGGGGGCTGCATCTGAGCCACCCCCCTCTGCAGCGAGGGCAGACATGGGGACAAGCCACCGCTCTGAAGCAAAGCGAAGGCTGGTCCCCCCAAGCACCCCCCCGGCAGCCGCAGACACCTGCCACGTGCCATCGTCCCGTCCCCATGGCTCTCAGACAATATTTACAGCAGTTCAGGGAATTTGGCCGGGGCCGCTGCTCAACCTCAAGAACCTGTGACACCCCTCAGTGTGAGTCCCTCACACCCCCTCCCCAGCTGCCCCTCTGCCCCTTATCAGCCTGCAGCACCCGCTGTCATGAGCAGAGCTGGGATCTGTCCCCCCACACCTCTTATCTCCCACTGAAGGCTCCAGCTGCAGAGCACAGGGGGAACAGGACCTACCGTGCTGCCACCACCCCCCAGGAACCCACCACCCCCCCAAGCCACCCAGAGACAGCAACTGCTCTGGGGATTTGGGTCAGGGAAGGAGGGTTTGGGTTGGTGACCGTTTAGCCAGCAGAAAAGACCCACGATTTGTCATCCAGATGCAATCTCCTGTGGTTGCAATGATGGTGCTGAGGATCAGGAGGTGGCATCCCCATGTCCCCCCATCCCTATGTTCCCCCATCCCCATATCCCCCCATCCCCATGTCCCTGCATCGCCGTGTCCCCGCAGGAGCAAGGCACAGGCGATCGGTCACAGCTGCCCATGCCCACCTGGAGCACTCCTGCTTGTAGATATCGATGATGTTCTCCACCAGCAGGTTCCTCTGCAGCCCATAGACACCGTGACGGTCCAGCAGCACCTCGTGGCGGCATGATGGGCACCGGAACCGGCCCCCCGAAATCACACTGCCCCGGCTCTGCCAGTATGGGTTGGCAGCCTGGGAAGGGGAGATGGACATTGGGGGGGGGGGTCTGTGAGCATCCCCGCAGCACCACCAGCAGCCCACTGATCTCCAGCCCAGGCTGGGAGGGGAGGAGGAACGGGTGCAGGGACCCCCCCCGCCTCTCACCTGGAAGACGTCGTTGGCACACTTGCGGCAGAGGTTGTGCTGGCAGGGCAGGATCACCACCGGCTTGCTGAACATCTCCAGGCAGATGGGGCAGATGAGCTGCTTCTCCAGGCTCTCCATGGGGCTGCCATCCTGCAGGATGCCGGCTCGGAAATCCATCGGCACAACAGCGCGTTCCTCTCGCTCGCTCCTGGCTGCTGGCAGCTCCCTCGTCCCGCTATTTATAAGTCGCTCCCAGGTCACGCGGAGCCAAATCCCGAAGCCGGGTCGAGTGTCTGGCGAAGCAGCACCTGTCACACGGGACTGAGCCATCGGGATGCCGCCACCAGCGGTAAACAAGCCGGGGACAGGCTGTTCGGGAGGCTCTGCCCGCCCGTGCCGCGGCTGCGGCGAAACTGGAGCTGGGGGGTAAACAGGGCCAGGCTTTGCCCCGGGTCCGAATGACCACACACTCTGGGGGCAAGTGCGGTCAGGTCCTGGGGCTGAACCCCACCATGCTGTAGCAGCAGGCGTGTGGAGGGGCAAACCCCAGGCCCCATGGTCATCCGGACATTGTGATGGTACTGGGAATTTGGCAGAGCCAGGGCCAGCAGCAGCTTATAAGGAGCATCTCCCTTTGTGCCCCCAAAATGCAACTGCTGCTGGGGTGCAAGCATGTGCCTGGCCAGTGGGACCCCAAGCTCTGCTTGGAGGGGAGATGCAGCACCAGAGAGGCTGAGTCACCATGCGCCAGTGTTCCCCCTCCCCCGGCAGGGGCTGGGGGACTCTTCTGTGCCCCCAGATCCGGGGACAGCTGCAGGGAGGGCTGCTCGGGCTGCTCCCCGCGCTGTCATGCCCGGCCATGACCCAGGCAGCCCCTCCACTCACTTACAAAACCTCACCCAGAAATGGCTGGGAGGGAGGAGAGGGAGGTGGGGGGACAGCAGCCAAACACAACCCCTCAGGACCTGTAACCCCCCAGAAAACAGCCCCACTGCACAGTGCCCACCTGGCACGGCGGTAAACAGGGTGTTGTGCCAAATGCCAGCGCCTGTCCACAGGGAGACCTGTAAATATTGGCAGCTGCACAAGGGGAGAGAGAGGGGGGTAATTATAGCATCCTCACCTCTGGGTCACGCTGGCGGGGGACAGGGTGGGGAGGGGATGAGCACCGGGGTGAAGGGTGCAGGGGCACATGGGTGCAAAAGTACAGGGGTAGGTGGGCGCATGGGTAAGTGGGTGCAGAAGGGCATGGGTGCAGGGGTACAGGGTGCAGGAGTACACAGGTGTGTAAGAGCAGGGGTGCATGGGTACACAGGGTGCACGTGTTCAAGGGTGCACAAGTAAATTGGTGCACAAATGCAGGGGCACATGGGTGCAGGGGCACAGGGGTGCACAAGCCAATGAGCGCAGAAGTCTGGGGGGACATGGGTGCAGAAGTCTAGGGGTACATGGGTGCAGGAGTACATGGGTGCAGGGGTAGGTTGGTACCGGGGTACATGGGTGCACAGGCAGGATACGTGGGTGCAGGGGGACAGCGGTGGATCAGTGCAGGGGTACACAGGTGGATCGGTACCAGTGTGCACAGGGGTACACAGGCCCATGCACGTGGGTTTAAGGGTATGTGCATGCCCGGGTACAGGGGTCTGTGGGTGCACAGGACCCACTTTCACTGCAGCCAGCTCCCCCCGAGGCAGGGCAGCTGTTTCGGGTGCTCCTTCCGGGCCGGCTCACATGTCGACCAAGTGACTCTGCTGCGACTGGCCAAGCACATCTTGCAAAATTGTCCCCATTTTGGCACTTGGGGCCCTGCCAGGGAGGAGCTGGCATGGGAGCGGGGCTGGCTGGGCTCTCAGGAGGGCAGCATGGGGGGCACCCACTGCCTGGGGCACCTGGATGTGCTCCCACACCCACGGGCTGGCCCTGCCTAAGGGTGGCATTGATTAACTAATCGCTTCTGGACTCGATTAAGGGGATTCGCAGGAACGGAGGGGGTTTAATGCCCTAATCAGCTTTGAAAACCCACAAGGGGCTTGTCAGACCCTAATTGGCTTGGGGCAGCTTAGGCGGGTCCCCAGGGCACTAATCACCATCGGGCTTGCCCCAGTTAATTGGGGAGAGGCAGGAGCACCCATTGCTCTGACAGCGGCGTATCTGGACGGCCTCCGCTTGGTCTCTGAGCAGCAGCAGGTCCTGGCTTCTCCCCAACTGACTGTGGTGGCCCCATAGGCTGAGGGGGCAGCAGGGACCACAGCAGGAGCCCTGTGCCCCCCAACTTCTGTGCGAGGGAGGCACCTCCAGCCCTGCAGAGGACAGGGTGCGACGGCAGGGCCCCGTGTGCAGGGAGGGACAGCAGCGTCCCACCAGAGGCTGTGTCACTGGCACACGAGGCCAGGGTGCAACCCAAGCTGCGCGTTACTGCTCAAAGCCGAGCAGCAACTTACTGACCTAAACCTCAGATTAGAACCCTGCACCGGCCCAAAGCAGAGAGGGGCTGTCACTGCACGGCGGGTGAGGGCAGTGGTGAGGGGTGCCCAGGGCAGGATGCACAGTGGGTGCAGGGGGGCAGAAGGGGATGCGGGGGGGATGCGGGAGGGGATGAGGAGTGGGGTGCAGGTGGGGATGCGGGGGGGGCGCGGGGGGGCGCGGGGGGGTGCGGGAGGGGCGCGGGGGGGCGCGGGGGGGCGCGGGGGGGCGCGGGGGGTGCACACGGCGGCGCACCCCGCGTGGCCTCGCGGCTTGCGCGGGCGGCACGCGCCGCCGGGGGAGCACGGGAACGGCGCGCGCACACACGCACCCCGCCGCGCAGGGGCGCGCGCGGCAGCTCCCCGCGCCCTCTCGCCGTCGGCCAATCAGAGCGCGGGGGCGTGGCACGCGCCGGGAAGCGGCGGCGGCGGCGCAGGGCGGCGGAGCGCGGCTCTATAATGGCGGCCGGGCGGAGGCGGCGCGGCGGCGCTGAGGTAACGCGGCGCAGGGCAGGGCCCGGCGGGGAGTGCGGCCGGCCGGCCGCCCCGGTGCGTCATAGTGGGGTGGGAGGGGAAGGGCTGCGCCCAGCCCCGTCGGGTGGAGGGTCCCGGCTCAGGTGTGCGTGGGGGCCGTGAGGGGTCCGAGTGGTTGTGAGGCGGCCGCGGGGCCCGGCGGGCCGGGCTCGCTCTCGGCCTCGGGGGTTGGGCCCCGCTCTCGGCCTCCCCCGAAGCCTCGGTGATTCGCCTCTGCAGCGAGGGTCTCCCCGGTGCAGGTGGGGTCCCGGTTTGCCAGCCGCTTGTCAGGCCGTCCCTGGAGGAGCAGGGCCGAGAGGAGGGAGGGGAGTTCGTTTTATTCTGTAATTAGCGCTGCCAACGACCCGGCCGGGGCGGGACGGCGCTTCCCAGGCCTGCAGGAGGGAGCAGGGGCAGCCCCGGCCTGTCAGCCTGGGCCCAGCCGCTTGGCGTGAGCGGCCCTGGGGAGCCGGCGGCGCTTCTCCTCTGCTGAGGCAACAAGCGGCCCTGAGGTCTCCAGAGAGCCTGGCTGGCTGTGGGGCGCAGGAAAGCAGGTGGCAGCCCCAGCGCAGAGTGAGAGAGCCTGTCTGGTAACAGCACGCTGATAGCTGACTCCCAGCACGGTGGGGGGGACGTGACACACGCTTCTGCTCATTTTGAACGTGATGTGATGGTGTCTGAGTAACGCAGCCCTTTCCTTAGGAGTTAATTGGCCCCTGCTGAGGCTATGGGTCTTGCTCCCCTTCCCTGAGTGAGAAGGACTCTTGGCCCATCAGATCTTCATGTGTAAGCTGTAATCTTAATCTGGTCCTCATAATCCTGCTACAGGTGCAGGCTTGATGCACATTGTGAGCAGCATCTTGGGGCAATATGTTTCTTGGGCGCATCACACTTCAGTTCAAAATGTTCTTGTAGGTGTGCATCACAGAACTTTGCTGTGAGGTTAATATGTTTGTGTAGTATTGCCATGAGACTGATGATACCTCTTTTTCTCTCTCTCTCTTTTTTTTTTCTTTTTTTTTCCTATAAAAAAATAGTACCTAAACCAGTGGAAATACTTGAAAGCTTCCTACTAATAACAGGCTCTTTCAATGTGGTCCTTATTGCCTGGTTTACTGACATAAAGAGCACTGCATTTATCACTGGCAATCTTACAAGCTGTTTTAGTTCTGATACACTGGCTGTGATGTTGTTTATTTTATTTTTGTGTTTCGTTCTGTTTGACCAGTGATAACTGGCTATCCGAGTCCTGTGGGGTGGTTTATTCCCCCCGCCCCTGTCTATACTCAATGTCCTGTTTTGGTTTCGTTGTGTGAAGGTGGTGCTGGTGTGTTTTGGTTTGTAATCTTGCAGGGAAGTGTGCAGGGAGGGTTGTACATCTGTAGCAGTGTTTGGTGGCGCTTTGTGTGTGTGTGTGTGTCTTGTTTTACTTATAGAGCAATATCTTAACTTTTGTCTGTGCCCTGTTGAGCAAAAGTGAAAGTCAGATGCTGGGTACAAGCTTCTGTGATCAGTTATCCTTTTAATGCTTTGTAGGCTCCTCATTCAGAGGAGACTAAGTGAAAAATACCTACTAACATTCACAAGTAAATTGGAAGCCATCTGGAGCATCCTCTTGTCTGAGCATCAGTAACAGATTTTAATTACTAAATTATAACAGAAACCCTTACCTCCTTAAAAGGCAGCGTTAATCTGTTCTTGCCCAACCCCAGGCTTCAGCTAGAACCTCTTCTCTGCCATCCCAGGCCTGCATGGAGAGCATGATCCCGTACTGTTATTCCCACAGGTGTTCACGGAAGACACTGAGGGAAAGGAGCAGGAGCGTATGTGATAGTCCTGGCTCGGCACGATACCAGTTTAGGTTTGAACTGTTGCCACCTTGAAAACTGGGCTGTGTTTTTGAAACCTTAATGATCCCACCAAAATGATGTGATTTCACCTTTAGTCTGTGGCAACATGTACAGGTTTAAAGAACAGCTTCTGGAATGTTCTAGCACTCGAATGCAGAGTTCCTTGCAGCGTAACGCTTGGAGCCGCTGCCCTGTTAATTGCAGGGCTTTGGAAGGCCTCACGTTGCCTCACCGAGCCACGTGGGGCAAAATGCAGCCCAGTTCTTGTGCCTAAGTTTTAGTTCTGTGGGTTTTTCCCCCTTCCCCAGAACCCTTGATCTTGAAGATGGTGAGTAGCCAGCCTAAGTACGATCTAATACGGGAGGTTGGTCGTGGCAGTTATGGTGTGGTGTACGAAGCAGTCGTCAGGAAGACCTCTGCACGGGTCGCGGTGAAAAAGATTCGGTGCCATGCTCCAGAGAATGTGGAACTAGCTCTGCGTGAGTTCTGGGCACTTAGCAGTATCAAGAGCCAGCATCCCAACGTCATTCACCTGGAGGAATGCATCTTGCAGAAAGATGGTATGGTGCAGAAGATGTCCCATGGCTCCAGTTCCTCCCTTTATTTACAGGTACATGAAGCTGAGGTAATTGCGTGGAAGTAATTAACATGGATGTGTAGCTGGGAGGGAAGGAGGTGGGCAGCTAAGATTTTTAAGATCTTTATTTGAGGTATGCTCAGTTAGGAGAGGGGATTGTTATTACTGTGTATCTTTAGAAGACCATATCTATTGAGCAGTCACCTGTATCTCGGAATTCGAAGCCATCTCGCTCTAAAAGACTCCAGGATATTTTTAAAATGTGGATCTGCTCTGCTAATTTGAGGAAATACCTCAGGTAAAGCAGAAGGGAGGTGCAGGCTGTTGTTTTCCTTGGTAGAAGCCCTGCTGCAGGGTTAATGAACAGATGTGTACCAATGTCTTGAGACAGAGCTCTTTCTTCATCTCCAGTGTCCTTGGAAGAGGAAGTAACAGTCTCGATTTAGGAAGCCAACACTTAAAATTCTTTCAGAAATAATAAGCAATTGGTAGCATGTGAAGAGCCATTTTCTTTTTTGAATAAATCACTTTTTTTTTTCTCTAAGAGAGGTAGAGGTATGGTACAGGGGAATAAACATCACTTCCCTTACGTGACTACTGGAAGTGACATTTAAGTTTGAACATGGATATTTTTGAAGAAGTAGCAGCTTTGGAAAGACTTTGAAAGGTAACCTGTATCATTCCCTTGTCAGGAAGCTCTCCCAACTGAAAGACATTCCCTAGCAGAAATTTGTGTCTTTGGTTTAGAAAGTCAGTAACCTGCTCAGTGTTTCTCGTGTTATCCCTAGTCAGCTTTTTATCATTTCAGTTTCTATTGTTGTCATTCTTGCATGTCTAATACAGGACCTTTTGTTCCTGAATATTTATCTGACAGCCACTCATGGCTGTCCAGATCCTGTTGTGCCAAGTGCTGTGCGAGCCTGAGGAAGGGGATTCTTGCCTTTGTAAACTCGTTGTAGCTTGATAGTTGTTACTGACCTGCTTTCAAGAAGGGGTTAGGGGAAAATAATACCAGCCAACTCATGTGGGAGAAACTAGTGCCTTGCCTTCCTAGTGGGTAGTGGATCTGTGAGAGAGAATGTCAGACTTGTGCAGCTGTACAGGGAGGAGATTAAAAAAAGCCCAAACGAGTGTGGAACTGCAAGGTGGGGAAGAGCTTCCAGATCACCCACAGCACTGGCTTTTGGTAGTAGTGCCTCTTACCAGTGCCTGTGTCAGGAGCAAGCACTACAAATTGTTTCCCTGCTGCAGTGATGGGCAGAGCTGGGCTGAGTCCGAGGAGGCTGGGATCCCTTCAAAGCAGCATATGCTACAATAGAGGAAGTCAGGTCTCCCTTGGCTTGCCCTCTCCTCACCTCATGCTGGGTGATGCGAGCCTGGTTTTGGGGGCTTTGCCTCTGTCACAGTTGTGACAGTAAATTCTGTGGTCTTCCTGCTCTGAACTGAGATGCAGGTACAGCTTCTGTACAGGCGTGTGGAGGGGGAGCTCTGTGTTGGGGCTCACTAGCCAAAGGAGACTCCTGCTGCCCTGAGATACCTTAATCTCACTGTCACTGACAAGAAGCCCTAAATACATAGGGGTTTAGCTCTAGCATGGATTTAATCTTTTAAGTTGGTCTGGTTTCAGTACTCACTGTGCTTGCAATTACTAGCAGTTAAAAGCTATCTTTAATTTTGCTCTTGGATGGAAAAGGTCACATTTTTAAGATGTTTTAACATACCTCTCTAAATATTACAGCTACCTTAATTTTTGGAAGCCTGTAGGAGCTACCTTTGGGTTAGTTCACATTGGTTTGCTACTAACAGCAATAACTGCAAGACTTACCTTCCAGAGCATGCTATGAGCTGCCTCAGAGGAGCTGAAGGGGCGAATGTGTAGTTGTGTGAACAGGGTCAGTAGAAGTGATTGCTGGTTTTACTTTGCTTTTTGGATAAAGCAGCTATTAGAACTGGCTGCTTGAGCTACTCACTGCTTACACTTGAGAGAACAGCCAGCAGATGATGATGGTGGGAAAGGTGCTCCTTGCAGCAGCTGTTGGGTTAGCTTTCTCCTGAGTTAAGGGATCCTGTGTTAACACTTGGAAGGATATATTCAAGCATAAGGAATGGAGAATGGGCTTTAAAGATCTATTGTGGTGCTGCTTCATTAGCAGAGGACAAATACAAGCTCCTGGCACTGTATCCAGCTACTTATATAAACAAAGTCTCGACACTGAAGCTGTTAGCAGAATGGGTGGGACAGGGTTTGTTGGGGTGGGACCCGTCCAGCTGAAACAGATGGGAGTGCAATGGCCACTTAGTATCTTGCAAAATACCATTATCTAGCTCCAGCTTATGGGCAGGAGTGTGAACTTGATATGCTTCTCTCACATGAAAATGAGGAGGCGTGGAAGACATTGTGGGGTGTTTTGTTTTGGGTTCTTTTTAATCAGAAACTATACAAAGTTCTGTTTTCACCAGTTGCAATGTTTTGCCCTTTGTTGAGAGGAACATCCAAACTTCATGCATTTTCCCATTGTCTCTTTATATTCTTGTGCTCATCAGGTAGTTATGATATTTCTTTTCCTTCTTGCAGCTTGTAGAGACCTCGTTAAAAGGAGAAATAGCCTTTGACCCCAGAAGTGCTTATTACCTCTGGTTTGTGATGGATTTCTGTGATGGAGGAGATATGAATGAGTATCTACTGTCCCGAAAGCCAAACCGCAAGACCAACACCAGTTTCATGCTCCAGCTCAGCAGCGCGCTGGCGTTCCTGCACAAAAACCAGATCATCCACCGTGACCTCAAACCTGACAACATCCTGATCTCTCAGAGCAGGGTGGATGCCAGCGACTCAGAGCCTACCCTGAAAGTAGCTGATTTTGGGCTGAGCAAGGTGTGTTCAGCCTCAGGACAGAATCCTGAGGAACCAGTCAATGTAAATAAGTGTTTTCTATCAACTGCATGTGGAACTGACTTCTATATGGCCCCCGAAGTCTGGGAAGGACACTACACTGCCAAAGCAGACATCTTTGCCTTGGGAATTATAATCTGGGCAATGTTGGAAAGGATCACGTTCGTTGACACAGAAACAAAGAAAGAACTGCTGGGGAGTTATGTCAAGCAGGGGACAGTGATTGTGCCTGTGGGAGAGGCGCTTCTGGAGAACCCCAAAATGGAACTGCTCATCCCTGTGAAGAAGAAATCCATGAATGCTCAGATGAAACAGCTGATCAAGGAAATGCTGGCTGCCAACCCCCAGGACCGACCTGACGCTTTTGAACTGGAACTGCGATTAGTCAACATAGCTTTTAAAGACAGCAGCTGGGATACGTGACCTGATAGAGCTGCTCCTTACCCAAAGGATGGTGCAACTCCATGGCAGTAAAAGAAATGAGCCCGAACTCAAACCTGGGGGGTGTGTCATTTCTACCAAACAAATCTCTCTGAGTTTCCTAAGTGACAGGGATGCCAGTTCCCCGTTGTGTTCACAATGCGTCAGTGTGTATAATACCAGCATGTTACATGCAGGTGTAAGGTGATGTTAGTTTGTGTATGCTGGCAGTGGGATGTCTTAAGTGCTGAGACTTGTTTTCCAGCCCTCTCATGGAGTATTTAATACATTCCAGTTTCCTATGTCAGTATTAGGAACTCATGGAAAAAAGATTTGCATGCTGGTAGTGCAAATCTGTGGGCTTTGCAGAGAAATTCTGTGTATCTGTGTATGTACAGGAGTGACTGGGAGTGTGTGCTGCTTTTCTTAAATTATTTGCTGTGGGTCTGGATGATTGGGGTCTGCTAGAAAACTGGGTGTGAAGAAGATAGCTGAGAAACATTCCCTCTTCTCCAGAATAACTTTATTTTTGGTATCTAATGTCAAGGATGGGGCCCGAGACTTGACTTTGTGTTCAGTGCAATGGGACCAGCAGCTTTTGAAGTGCTGATGTGGCCAAGCTGAGCACTTAGAGCTGAGTGAGCTTGTCATGGAGGGAGTCAAAAATGGGTGCACTCAGGTGCTACTGTGTTGGCTAGTTCAGTCATCAGTCAGTTTTGTTGTCTTTTAGTTATCAAATACTTCAATCAGTTAATCTAAAGTCTCATGAATGCTTCTACACTTGAATCTATAATCCAGTAGCACCTTGAGCCTTTCAAATAGGACAGCACTGTGAGTGTAGCTCATGGAAGTGTGGATGAGGGAATCCAGCAGCACAGAGCATGGCTTTCAAGACTGTGAACTGAATCAAGTGATACTGGTCATGGTCTCTCTCTGGGGCACTGCCTCTGACCTGGCAGTGATGAGGAGACAAAAGGGTGACTGTTTGTCTTGTGTGGGAAAGGTTTCAGTGACGGGGAGGATGGGAAAGGTACCTCCAGCTTGTGTGGCAACCTTGGCTGTTTATTTTTATTTGCTTTCTTCCTATTAAAGAAGTAATATTTATTTAAAAGCACAGACAGCAGGATGGAAAGCTTTGAAGTAGTTGAAAGGCTGCTTATCCCCAGCTCTTCTTGTAGAGAAGCAGAGTGATACACTAAGAGAGGCCATCTGACACTGTGGCAGACAGAAGCTGCTTTGTAATACATGACACTTCGTTCCTTTGGGCACAGGACTGTGACCTTTCTCATCAATTTGACCTTTTGGGAAAAGTAAAGAGACTTTAAAGATTGTCTTTGAAGCTGGACCATGGACCAGTTTTCTTAATTTAATGTGTTTTTTCCTAAATCTTACCTGAAAACTACTGTCTGTGTAACTTGCCCCTGACATACTGTTCCCTCTCAGTGCTGTGAGAGCAATTCCCATCACTCAGTGTTTATCCTGCCTGAGTGTGAATACACAGCACACAAAATAAGAGTTTCTTGTTCTTCCAAGAAGGAAGGATTCTGATTCTGCCGAACTCCTGGGGTGTTATGGACTACAGCTGCTTCTTACCCCCTGCTCTACAGAGCTGGTGGCCGTTACCCACGGGACCATAGTCCTTAGTGTTTGTTATTTGGCTTCCCTTTCTCATATAAGGCAAGCTGTCTAAGCAGTGATTCTCAGACAAATACAAGGCACTCTGAGTCAGTGGTCCCAGGTACAGACTGCTTTGCTTGGGCATAAATTATCAGGGACAGAGGTGACCACATCACATTGTACTGAGGATGCAGCCTGGTGCCTCTGCAGATGTCCCAGTGTTACTCCTTCCCTGCAGGGAGATTAGTCTGGAAAAGAAAACTTGGCGTCTATCTGTGAGTAGCAATAAAGAGAGATTTATTTTTTTCCTTATGTTCTAGAGGCAGAGATCAGTTTGTTCTCATATTTTAACCAAGTTCAGTACAGTTGAAGCCTCAGCTTGTTACTGGAAGGAGGAAAACAACCCTCTCTCTGTCTGTGCCAACACTGTTTCACAGGACTTAAATTTCAGTGTGGTCATTTGATGAATAAAGTTTTAAGAGGGGTATATCACTTTTCCTTGTTAAACTTGAGAACTTTTCAAAAACACACTGCTGACTTTGAAAAGTCAGAATCAACTGTGTTATCTCAAAGGACAACTCTGCCACAGAACACTGCTGTTCACCTCTGAGGCACTCTGCAAATTACCCCATTCTGCTCTGAAGTGCTTCAAAGAATGAACACCAAACACGCTGCCCACCTCCAGTGCAGAAATGAGTGAGTGGGTTTTTTTTTGTGGGGAAGGGCTTTTTTTTTTTTGACTCCCAAAGTGTTTCTTTGCACTGATTGCCACTTTAAAGGGTGGGGGGTACCTGAAAACCCCTCTCATGGTGCTTAGCCTTGCTGTTGAGTGACACTGAGTGTTTCCTTCCTTAACACTGAATGCTATAGTCCTGGAGGTCTGTGTTCTGTTTGATTTTTGTTGTTGTTGTCGTTTGAGGTCTTTGTTTTACAACCTTTGATGAATCAAATGGCTGTAGCAGCTATGGAGCTATTCACCAGCGTGACACAAAGTCAAGATACTTTTCAGCACTCAGAAAGGGCTTTTTTTTTTTTTTCAAATCTTTCTTTAAAAGCTGTAAATTATATTTTGTGGAGAATTTATAATGAGGAAAATCGTGTAATTTATTAAGTTCTTTGAGTTTCTGAAATAAAATCTGAATTTCAGTGGAGTCTTTGAACTTTCTCCAGAGAAATGCTTTCTTGGTCGGTGCAATGTCATCTCACTGTCAGCAAGGCTGATGTGGGGAAGGTTTATTTGCTGTGCCAGGGCAGAAGCAAGCTGTAGTGCTTCATCACAGCCATATTGTGAGTGAGCCTAAGCTTGTAGAAGGTGCTAGGTTGGCTAATAGCTGTGCTGCTCAGCTTCTGTGCTGTACTTTCACTCCTGCCTTGTGCTGCTGGGGGATTTGACAGGGCGAGGCCAAACTGAATGTGAAAACTGAGTGGGCTCCTGGACCAGCCATGTCTGTGGGCTCTGCAGAGAAGGATCAAAATGGTGCTCTTCTGGCTGCACTTCATTTTCACAGTGGGGATTAGACTAAAAGCAGCATTATTGCCTCCAGTACATGCTTAGAATTGTTATTACAAGCAGCTTGAGTACCACCCTGGGCTGTAAGGAAAAATCTGTCAGGCTCTGCCTACCCTGCTACTGGTACTACTGGATTTTTGAGGCTGCAAATAGCTGCTGCTGCTCTCCTGGGGCCATAACGCTCCTCCCTCTGAAGGGAACCTTTCCCCCTCTAGTTCCTGCATGTGTTGGGATAGGATTTCACCCAGAAAGCTGCCAGCTTGCTGTGAGTGACCCTTGTTTCGTTGTGCAGCAGGGCTGAAAGAAGCCTGGCCAGCATGTGCTCTGCTGTTTTCCCCCTGCCTCTGTGGGCTGGTGGCTGCTGCCTTCAGCTGGAGCTGGTGGAGGGAGCAGACTGGAAATGCTGTAAGTTGTCTTGTCGTGCCATTTCCTACCCCTGTAACAAACCCAGGCCCACTCATCTCTGTGCACTATCATCATCAGCTGTAGGTTTCTGTGGATCCTGGTGCTGGCACTCAGCAGATCCCCTCCTGGCAGGAGTTGTGGGGCCCAGTCAGTGCAGTTGGTGCAAAAAAGGGATTGAAATGTCAGTTCTCTTTTCATTAAAGGATTACTGCCTTAATCAAAGGAGAAATCACACCTCTGATTAGCTGTAAGAGTTGAGATTTTAAATACAGACACAAGCTTGATTCCTCCCCCACAAAATGAAGGAAATTAAACCTACATCCTTGAAATTTATCTAGCCCGTATTGGGAGGGGGGAGAATCTGCAAGGAGGTGTCCTGGTGCAGAAACTGGGTGTAAATACAGCCACAACTTGGCTCAAATAACCCCTCTCTGCTCTATTTCCCTTGTTCTGCAGAATGCTAAGGCCATTTTGGGCAGGGTTTGGCTGATCCACCCCTCTTCTCCTTGTTGATATTTTCACTTTCCCTTGGCTTAAAGGGAGCTTTCCCTTGGTGCCAGCCCCTGCTCCAGCGTAAAGGCAGATGGTGCTTTGTGGTGGAGATTAAGTCCTGCTGGAGGAGCCTGCAGCCTGCCCGCCCCTTGGAACGCTGCCCCACTTTGGAAAAACAACTTTCCTCCCCCCCTCTCCCCAGCTCAGGTGCCCTTTGGACTGTGCACAGCATGAACTACACCTTCTGTTGCTTTTCCCCTTTGCTCCACCGGTGAATCCTCCTGTGGGGTATCGATCACTGGGTGGTTTTTACTCTTTGCTGAGGATTTCTTTGGTGAAGATGAGGAGTTTTCCCAGGGAGAGCTGGCCAGCAGAGTTTAAAAACAAGCTCCATTTAACAGGCAGGGCTGAGTGGTGGCTCTTCCGTTTCCCCTTTGGTCTGAGGGGCTGGGGAGTGGTTTATGCAAAGTGCAATTTCTATCTTATACGAAGGAAGAGGGGTATATCTGAAATGCCATGAACCATGCAGCATGTCTGCACTGTTTGGGGAGGGGTGGGGGTAGAAATACAAGACCAAGCTGCTGCAGACCTCTGTCTGCTAGTTCTGGAAGGGTTTTTAGGGTATTTTTATGCTCTTAGAAGCCAAGTAACCTGAAGGATGAGCCAGCACCACCACTGAGTCTCTGTGGGAGAAGCTGTAGAGCCAGGTCCTTGTCAAATCCCTTTGTTCCCAGATGAATTTCCAGATGACCGGGGTGCCTGAAGCAGGAAGCAGTTGCGTAAGGGCGGCAGCTCTCCAGGAGCAGCCAGGGCTGGAGCAGGGGCACAGCCTGAGCTGTGGGGCTGGTGTGGCAGGTGGTGTTGGGAGCTGTGGCGGTTCTCTTTGTTACAGCCCCATGTGCCCAGCTCCATCCCACGCTCCCCTGGTGAAGTGAAGCCAGCTCGCTGGCTTTGTGCTCTCCTGAGAATCTCCTGCTGGAGTTCCAAGTGCTCAGAGGCCTCTCTAATCTCTGAGCTCTAAGATAAAACCAGATGCAGAGTGAAAACCTCCACAGGTCCCTTGCAGCAGCTGCTGGCTTTAGCCCAAACGCTCCTCTCTGACCCTGGGGAGGCTTCCTTCAGCCCTGGCTGCTCCTTCCATCTCTCTGTCTTCCCTGGGGACCCAGTAATCACTTGTTTTGCTTTGCAGACTCCACACAGGCAGCAGAAATCAGGATGCCCGTCACCCATCGTGGGGTTTGAAGCCCCTGTTGACAGGGTAGGACCATCCACAGGAGCCTTGGGGTCTTCTCCTGAGCCCACCTGCTGCCTGGTTCCTACTTGCCCAGACTTGCAGGCATCTGCCTTAGATTAGGTGGTGGTTTCAGGTTTATTCATGCCCGTTTGAGCGCTCGGTATATTTAAACTTGAACAGCAAGCCTTGTGCTCCCACCCCTCCCAAAGGACAGCGCTGCACCCTGGGCCCTCTGCAGCCACCCCGCTCCCACAGGCTGCTCTCCAGGTGGTGGCATCTGCATGGACCTCAGACCCAGAAAGAGCTTTTGTGGCATGTGAGAGCAGAAAGGGGGGGGCTGTGTAATCAGGTGCCACAGTCCCCTCAGTACCTGTTAAAGTTGTTGTTGTTGTTTTCAAAGGAGAAAGGTGCCCAGTGAGGACCAAATGGGATGTGGGACATTCAGCTGCTGCCTGGATCCATCAGAGGAGCGCTGGGAGCCTCGTGCTGCTCTGCTGCTCCTCCAGCCTGAGGGGTGGGAGCTGGGGCTGTAGTTAGCAGGGCTGAGGGCCGTTTACGTCCCCTTTATCTCCCTCCAGGAGGGAGTGGGGATGGTTAATGGGCAGGTAGAGGAGTCTGAGGATCCCTGTGCTGGGACTTGTGACCTTGGAGGACTTTCTCCAGAGTTTCCTTGCCTATTGGAAAGGCTGCAAGTTTCCCTGACTGGGTTCTGCCTGGGGTTGCTTTGCTTCCCTGGCACTGTGCTGGCTTCTCAGTGAGCCAAGCAGAGCCCCACCGATGAGCAGAGCAGCCCTTGTGGGAGCTCTGAGTAACCTTAGGTAAAAACAAAGGGCCTGGAGCATCCGTGTGACTAAGCAACACGAGCTGGTGTGTTCACAAGAGGCTGGTTAATTGAGTAAATCCGATTTCCCTGGAAACTGAAGTGACAAAATCCCCAACACCTCCTCAGGGAGTGGGAGCCGCCAGGAAGGGCCCCTGGAATCGTGCCTCTTCCAATCCCATAGGGAATCTGCCCTGTCTAAGCAGTTCAACAGTAAGTGCTTTGTGGGTGCTCCAAGGAGGAGCTGGGGAGGAGGGTGATCACTCTAGGGCAGGTTTGCTTGGAGCATCCTGTGGGAATACCCTGCATCTTGGCAGAGAAGGGTGAATCCCAGGTTGCTGTTACTTGTGGCTTTACCGGAACGGCTGCTGGGATTCCAGCTTGGAAAATAAACCCCATCCCCATAAACAGTGATTCATGTTGCCTGGAGTTCAAAACAAGATCCTGTTGGCTGCGTGTCTCCTGTGTGGGAACCCAGGTGCTTTCTTCCTGGGTTGGATCCCAGTGCTGCCACACGTTTCTCCATCATCCTCCATCCTTTTTCCCCATCTTCCTCTGGAAAGGGTTGTGTTGCTGTGGCACAGCCCCGTCCCTCACACAGCCCGAGTGCTGCTGGCAGCACGGCTGCCGCTGTCGCTTGGCTCTGGTTTTATTGGAGTAGGACAGAGTGAGGTGCTTTGTCCCTTCCTTGTTCTTTTTTTTCTGGTGCTGGCAGAGTTCAGACAAGGTCTGGCCACTCTTATCCTGCTCAGACTGTTTCCCTCAGCCCAGGAATCCCGGCCCCTTCCCGGCACCGCTGCCATTGCGCAGGGAGGTGGATGCTGACCCGACCCAGGTTCCCGGCACCCGCTCCCCAGCACCAGCACCGCAGGAAGGAACTGGGGTGGGAGCCAGCAGAACTGGGGGCTGGTTTCCCTCTAATCCAGGGACAGTGCCCTGGGCTGGGCGTTTTAGGATGAATGCAGTGGCTTTGTCCCTGCTCTTGGTCCCCTGAGTCCCTGCAAGCAGCCTGGGCTGGGCTGTACCCCAATACCCCAGCTCCCCATCCAGACTGTCTGCAGGAGGGATGGGGGGAGCTGGCAGGTCCCTGGGGGCTTTCTCCAACCCCACACCAAGGGGCTAGGAGCCTAGCTCAGGGTGAAGCATGTCCTCCTTCCCCCAGCTGCTGCAGTGCTGGTGTCACAGCCCCCCAGGCAGGCTCTGGGGATGGTGGGGGTCCTGGGGCTGCCCTCACAGGAGTGCTCAGCCTTCGGGAAGGGGAGAGGGCAGCAGTAAAAATAACCCCTGGGCTGGCTCCAGCCTGTTGTGGCTTCCTGCAATTTACAGCCCTTCCCGGGGGGAAGGGGAAGCAGGAACTGGCCTGACTCGCCAGTGGAGAAGGTGCCAGAAGGACCCTCCTCCTCATCCTCTTCACTGCCCAGGGTAGGATCAGGGAAAAGGGGATCACTGAGCTGCACCCAGCATCTTGGGGTGGCTGTAGAACGAGAAGCTGCCAGAGTGGACATGGTTTTACTGTCCCATTTGTGATGCCTCGTGTACTGGGGGCACGGAGAGACTCACTCCTGCCTGGAGGAGACAGAGATCTCTGCCTCGGATCCTGAAATCCCAGTGGGGCTCCCATAAAGAGGAGGAGGGAGGAGACACAGGGGTAGAGTTGAGCTGGAGCTTCCGGGGAAGGAGGGTTAATTTTCGCTGGACAGGGGCAGGGGTCCCGAGTATGAAGGTTGCAGCTGGGGCAGGAGGTTCACACGGGCAGGGTGGGCACAGGGCAGGCTCCTGCTGACGGAGCTGGACTGGCAGGGGTTAACGGGGTGGTTCTTCCTCTTCCTCACACTCTATATGAGGCTCCTGCCTGCTCTGGGTTCAGTTTGCTGCTAGCAGCCAGAGGAGCAGGAGCTGAGTGAGACCAGAGCATCCCTGCATCCCATCCCTGCATTCGATCCCTGCATCCCTGCGTGGGCTCAGGTGAGTGTGAGCATCCTGCCCCTGCTGAGTCCAGTGGGCTGGGGCTGGGGCTGGGACTGGGCTGAGGAATGCGGGCACATCCTGGGCACGTTGGCTCTGCCAGGGCTGGGTGATGGGACCACATGCCAGGCCACCTTCCCCTGAACCATGTGAAGCTCTGCCCCACACCTGGAGCTCATCCCTTGGGAGCACAGGACTAGGCAAAATGTGTGCCTCAGTTTCCCTATCTGTGCCCCAGGGTCGATGTGTGGGGGAGCCTGTGGTCTGTGTGGGCATGGGCAGAGGGTTGATTGCTCTCTGGTGTGCCCTGCTCTGCCCAGCCCCACGTCCCTGCTGTCCCTGGGGGGGGGTTGCAGGCAGTGGGATGGCTCTTCACTGCCATCCAAGCCTCTTCTGCTCAGCAAACACAACTGCTTTGGGCATTTCGAGCCCCTGGATCAGGCTCCAGACCTGCCCCCACTCCATCACCCACCTCCACAGCTGGATTCACAGCCCCAGTCCTGCTCGGGTGCAGCTGAGCAGGAGCCATCACAACCCAGGACTAATAAAACCCCCTTTTCTCCACGCTCCCCTCGCAGTAACCCCAGAGGGACTTTCTCTCCCAAGCAGACATGCTCACCCTGGGTGCAGGGAGCACAGCACAGAGAGACCCCAGGAGCCCCCAGCCCTGGCCCTGGCCCCAGCCAGCTCTCCTGCACACAGGGCCGAGCTGGCTTTGTTCCCCTCTCCCTGTGCTCTGAGATAAGGCGACCGGCTCTGGTATTTTTTCCTGTTGGAGCCATTCCTGGGATGAGAGTGAAGCCGGAGGATGCTCGGCGCTTCTCTCTTCCTGCCTGGGCTGGCAGCGCTGGACAAAGGCAGCTCAGCTCTGCCTGCGGGCGGTTGAGGGGACCCCTGGCTCCCCTTTTCCCCTCATCCTCCTCCTGCAGCATCCCTGGTGTAACTCCAGCTCTCCTCTCTCTTCCCAGGGCTGAATCCAGGACCCAAGCGAAGCTTTGGGAGACCCTCCACCCACAGCCACCCAGGGAGCAGCAGAAGTGACCCAGGGTGTCTTTTTGGGGCTGGGGAGCAATGGTGCCCCTGGGCAGCCCCTCTCTTGCTGTCTGTGCCTCCAGCAACCTGCGCCTCATGGCCCCTGGCCGCGGCTCCCCCCTGGCCTGGCTGAACCAGGGCCCCGACTGCCCGCGTGAGCCGGGGGGCGGTGGGGGCCGGATGCCCAGTGCCGTGGAGCGGCTGGAAGCTGACAAGGCCAAATACGTCAAATCCCAGCAGGTGATCAACAGCCGTCAGGAGCCAGCACTGCGGGGCTGCACCCCTCGGCTCTCCCCCCGCAGCCGGCGCCTCCTCGTCCGTCAGCAGTGTAACGAGTTGTGTCAGGGCTCGGAGCTGAGCCGGGAGGGCTCCTGGAAGCTGTCATGCCCCCAGTCTCCCGTGTCACGCCGGGCTGGCAGCAGACGCCTGCTGAGACCTGACTCGCTCATCATCTACCGACAGAAACGGGACTGCCTGGGGGGGGACAAGGAGAACACCAAGGGCACTGGGCTGGTGCGACGCTTCTTCCAGGGATATCTCAGAGACAAGCCCCCCAGCTCCCCCCCAGTGAGCCCCAAGCCCCCCATGCTGTGGGAGGCTGCAGAGAAGGAGAAGGCGAGGACACCAGGTACCGGGGGTGGCACGGGTGGCATCTTCCCTCTTCCCAGCAGCCCGTCGGCGCAGCACCCCCGGCCCCCTGACAAGCAGGCGCTGGCTCTGCGTGTCTCCCTGCCGCTCTCGGAGCAGGAGCGGTTCTTCAACTACTGCGGGCTGGACCGGGCACTGGTGGAGCTACTGGGGCAGGAGCGTTTCGGGCCGGTGGGCTGGGACAATGCCTCGGTCCGGCTCCCAGGATCCTGCGAGTCGGAGCCCGGCCGGGCTTCAGGACGCAGCGAGGGGGACGTGGGACCAGGCGAGGAGGAGTCGGACACCCGGCCGGGCGCTGCTGTCTCGGTGGTGGAGCGCAACGCCCGTGTCATCAAGTGGCTCTACAGCTGCCAGAGAGCCTGGGCGGCCGCCAAGGAATCCACCATCTGAGCCGAGACCGTCTGCTTGGGAACGGGGACCCAGGGGCTGGATGGGGCCCCTCGCTGGTTCTTGCCGGTGGCATCAACCGGGCTGCTGCTGGCCAGGTGGGCCACTAGGTCTACCCCATCCCCCTCCCCTTCCCCCCCAAGCCCCTAACTCTAGCCTGCCCCAGGGCTGAGCACCCAAGGGGTGCACAGGGAGGGTGCTGCCCTGGGGGAGTTTCTCCATGTCCCCCAGGCCAGCAGGCTGCTGTCCCCTTCTCCATCCTCTGTCACCAGCATGGGGTGGTGGGATGGGGCTGCACCCCCCCCCCCCCCCCCCCCAGCTGCTCGTGTCCTGTACCAGCTGCAAGCTGGGGGGGGAGTGGGTGGGCAGAGTCTGAGCCCCCCCCCCCACGGGCAGTGGCCACCCCACAGTCCCATCCTCCCCAGGAAATGGGCTGCTGGGGCTGGAACAGTGCTAAATAAACCCATTTTCTTGTCTTTTCTCTTTTTTTCCTAGCCTGGCAGTGTGTGTGTGGTTTGTGCGGGCAGAGTCCAGGCTGGGTGGGGGTGATGCTTCAGGGCAGGGGGTGGCAGCACCCCATCCTACCGTGGGGACCATGCTGCGCCAGGGGTGACGGAGCTGCTGGAGGGCAGGGTGGTGAGGGTGGGGGCGGCAGGGGCAGAGAAAGCACCAGGCAGGGCTCTGGGAGAAGGGGCATCTCGGGGTCTTTAGTGCAGAGACATCGCTGAAACCCACCGCGGAGCCCTTGGGAAGGGCTGGGTGCTGCCCACTGGCAGTGGGGGCACTGCCTATGCTGCTGGAGGCTCCATCCAGCCGGCGCCTCCTCCTCTAGTTGCCCTTAGAGGCATTTTTATTCCGGATCTCGGCCAGTTTGCCGGCCAGGAAGCCCCAGTGGAAAGCTCCTTCCTCCGGTTCCCGCAGGTCGTTGTCATCGTTACCCGGTGGCACCCCAGGGCTCTCGCCCAGCTCCGGGGGAGACACCTCCTCCTCCTCCTCCTTCTCCGGACCTGACGTCTGCTGCCACTTGGTAGCAAAGAGGTCCCAGAAGCCAGGTGCCTTCTCAGAGGGTCGTGGCTCGGGCGGCTCTGCGGCCAGCGGGCTGGGGAGAGAGTGGGGATGAAGTGGCTTCCCTTCCCGACGGGACTGGTCACCCTGAGCCCCACCATGTCCCCGTCCCACACCAGCTCTCCCACTGCTGTCGCCCAGCCCAGCCCAGCGGGTGTAGGCAGGGGAGAGGGATGTGGATGACGGGCTGGGGGGATGTGGGGGTTTGGGTGGATCCAGGCTCTGGGATTTCCCCCCCAGCCTAGGTGCAACTTACTGGTCTGCGCAGGGTTCTGGGCTGAGCAGCTGGTGCTCGTCCTCACGAGTGAAGAGGGACGAAAGCGTCCGCCAGCCCCGGGCACCCACCCCCTGCACCTGCAAGGGAATCAGCACCAAGCTCACTGGGGACCTCCAGGTCCCAGCAGCACCCCTCCCCCCCCGCCCCCCCCGCAGCCCCTCCGCGCTTCCCGCAGCCCCCTCCTCACCTTCCTCGCCAGCTGGGACACGGGGCTGGGTCCCTCCTCCATCAGTGTGGAGGGCTCGGCTGTCTCCATCAGCTCTGGGAGGTCTCCCTGCAATGAAGCCCTCATGTGAGGACAGGGGTGCAGGCAGGGAGGTTGGTCACCCCACTTTGTGGTTCCCAGGCGTGCCAGTACCCCCTCCCCTACCTCCTCCTGCAGAGCCCCGTCTGCCCGCGCCCCCCCCAGGGTCTGCAGCACTTTGGCTTTGTAGAGCCGCCAGAAGCCCTGGGTCATGGTGAGGGGCTCAACAGGGCCGGGAACCGGTGGGTGCCGTGGGGAGCGGGAGGGGTGCAGGGATGGGCCCCCCCCCCCGCCCCCCCCCACTGCTCCGCCCCGGTGATCCGGTGGCTTCATTAAAGTTTTAGGGGCCACAGCCAATGCACAAAGGGGAACCTGAGCCCGGCCTGGGTCGAGGGCAGCACAAGGGCAGTTGCTCTGGTCACCTCCAGCCACCCCCTCCAGCCCCCTGCCCTGGTCCCCCAGTGCCCCTTAGCCCATAGGAGACCTCTCCCCCGGGCCGGGGCAACCCCAAGCCCACAGTGTAGAGCAGGCGTTGGGCCTCGGCGCCCCCCCCCCCCCGCGTCCCCGTGCGCCCCCATCTATAATTGATCACCCGGGGTGGAGGAAACACGATCAGCGCCGGGACACGGCGCGCTGAGCCCTGCCCAGCTCATCACTGCGGTGACCAGGGCACGGCGGGTCCCGCTCACGCCCTGCCCTAAGGCCAGCCCCCGGGAACAGCCTAGGGGCGGCTGCGGGGGGGACACCGGGGCCGCGGCTGCCCCTCCGGAGCCATTCACCAGCCCCGGCAGGCGGGACCGGGCACGGCCGCGGGACGGAGCTACCGGGCGGGGCCGGGGGCGGAGCTTAGCGCGGAGGGGGCGTGGCCTAGGGCCGTCCGGCCGTGACTGACAGGCGGAGGGGAGGTGCTGTCGGCCCATGGGCGGAGCCTGCCTCTTCGTGGGCGGGGCCTGCAGCTCTCCGCGCATGCGCATCGCGGCTCGGCGGCCTCGGCGTGTATCCGCCATGTCTCCGCGGAACGGCCGCCGCACCGGCGCCCACCGGGCGCACTCGCTGGCCAAGCACTTGAAGACGAAGCGGCGCCGGCGGGACCTGGATGAGATCCACAAGGACCTGCAGCCCGAGAACGCCGCCCGGCTGCTGCGACAGGAGCTTGACCCGGACTTGCCGGGATGCGCCCAGTTCTACTGCCTGCACTGCGCGTGCGTGGGCGGGCGGGGCCGGGGGTCTGCGGGGGGGGTGTGTGTCTGTCCCGGGAGTCTGGGGGGGGGGGGGGTGTCTGTCCCGGGGGGGTCCCGGGGGTCTGCGGGGGGGTGGGGGGTGTCTGTCTCGGGGGGGTCCCGGGGTCTGCGGGGGGTGGGGGGTGTCTGTCCCGGGGGGGTCCCGGGGGTCTGCGGGGGGGTGGGGGGTGTCTGTCTCGGGGGGGTCCCGGGGTCTGCGGGGGGTGGGGGGTGTCTGTCCCGGCGGGGTCCCGGGGGTCTGCGGCGGGGGGGGGGGTGTCTGTCCCGGCGGGGTCCCGAGAGTCTGTGGGGGGTGGGGGGTGTCTGTCCCGGGGGGGTCCCGGGGGTAGGTCTGTCCCGGGGAATCTGCGGCGGGGAGGGGGTCTGTACTGGAGGGCTCCCGGGGGGCAGGGGGGTCTGCCCTGGGGGAGGTCCGCACCGGGGAGGGTTCTGCATCTGAGAGGGGTCCCATGGTGAGTCCCGGGGGGCCTGGTCATTGTGGGGTGACCCTGAGGGGGGTCCAGACCCATGGGTGGCAGCTTGTCCTGGTCCTGGAGGGCGCCTGGTGTCCGGAGGGGGTTGTTGGGATCTGGGGGTCTGTCCCTGGCCCAGAGTGGGGCTGGCATGGTCCCTTCTCTTTGGGCAGAGGGTCTCTAACCCCAGGAGGCCTTGTGCTGCTCCCAGGCTGGAACCTGGCCCCTGAGGGGAGCTTGTTTTGGTCTCAGGAGGGATGCCAGCCCACTGGGGACTGGCCCCAGGGGTGGGGGGGAACTGTGTCCCCTCCTGTCTTGGGGGATACCCTGACCTCCAATCTCTTATCCCCTCAGGCGCTACTTTGTGGACCTGACCAGCATGAAGGAGCATTTCAGGTCCAAGGTGCACAAGAAGAGGTAAGGGGGGGCCCGAGTGGGGCCCTGAGCTGCCCCCTTTGCTCGTGCAGTGCCCAAGCAGGCCGTAGCCCCCTGACTTGTTTGGGGCAAGGGGTGGGTGGCTGTATTGGTTCAGGGTCAGTCTTGTTTTGAGGATCTGGGATGGAAGGTTTCAGCCTCCCTCTTTGCCTGCAGGCTGAAGCAGCTGCGGGAGGCACCCTACACGCAGGAGGAGGCAGAGCGTGCCGCTGGCATGGGCTCCTACATCCCCCCCAAGAAGGTGGAAGTGCAGACTCAGCTGCTCGACGAAGTCGTTGAGATGGAGGCATCCAGCTGAACGTGGACTGTGTGGGGCCGGGGGCTCTGTCAGGACAGCTTTGTCCGAAAAACACCCCCCCGTGCAGCCAGCCAGCACTGCTCCTGCCAGCAGCCCTCCCTGCCAGAGCACTGACGAGGAGAAGGAGCCAGCAGGGCCCCGGGTGGCCTTGCTGAGTGTCCCCCCGCTCAGGGAAGGGACAAGCCTCTTGTTCCCATTGCTCTGGCGTGACTGTGCGCTTGGTTCAGGCCTCTCTCCTGGGGTCAGAGCTTGGCCCTGGTGAGTTGCCCATTAAAATACATCAATATTTTGAGAGCTTGCTGTGAGTGCAACCCTGGCCCTGGCTGCCCCTCAGGCTGGGGGGCAACGTCTTTGGTGTTGGGTTCTTCCTGAGTGCTCGAAGAGGAGTAATGCCCTTGTCTGTGCCAGTGGGGAGGAATGGACTTGGCCCAGTGCTGCCCAGGCAGTGTGGCAAAGCTCCGTGTGCCCTCGTGGCAGGGGGTTCCCTGCTGATTGGTAGCGGATAGGGGTCTGCTTCTGGGGCAGGGTGAGCTTGAATGAACTCTTTGTCAAGTGAGCAGCTCTGCCCCTTTGGGCTGGGTGCCCCACCCCCCCCCCCCAGCAGGGACACTTTTAGGCTCCAGTCCCCTAAATCCCAACACCTGTCAGGTTGATGCTGTGAGTGACGTGATGCAGCCGCCTCCTCCCTGCTGCCCCTCATCCACCAGCGTGATGCTGCTGTACTGGAGCCGGTGAGTGTGACCCTGCCTGGCTCCTGTGTGACAAGCTGCAAATTCCTGCAGAGTGGATCTGGCAGATGGAGCCCTGGCAGCAAAACCCTGGGGCTGGGATGTTGGGTTGGAGGAGCAGAAAGGCAGCAGGACAGTGCAGCTGCGATCGGCAGGAAAAGGTTTATTTCCATGCAGCCTGTGTGGTTTGTTCCCCCTCCCTGCCCTCCCCCCCCCCCCCCCCCCCCGTCACCCCCAGCCCCAGGGAGATGGAGGGGACTAGCTTTGGGCACGTCTGCGCAGGTTTGGTGGGTGTGAGGAGGCTGGGAAGGTTGTAGACACCATCCCAGTGGGATGCACCAGCCCTGGGGATGCGTTTTGGCCCCATCTTTTCCCCCGCTGTGACACCGAACCCCCTCCCCACCCCCCCACTTCCCCCCCCTCCCCTGCATAGTTGCAGCCATCCCTGACATGTTACCTAACAGCACTGACCTCCTTTCTGCAGGGCCGGGCTGGCTGCAGCTCCAGCACGGTCCCTGTGGGGATGGGGTGGCTGTGTGGCTGCCAGCGGGGTGCAGGGGGCCCCTGGACCCCTCTGCTTAATGGGGGAGATGAAGTTGCACCCAGCACCCAGCTCTACCATCCCATCTGTGGGTCCGTTCAGCTTTTGGTCTCATGGCTGGATCCTGGCATCCCGCAGTGGCCAAGGGGTTGGGGGGTTCAGCTGGTACCTCTGGAGCCAGGACGTGGCTCCTCTGTTTATCCTGGTTGTTAAACTGGCTCCCGAAAGCAGGGACAGCTGGGGGACAGAGGCACGTGTCCCCCAGCCCCAGGGGCATCGCAATGGAGGGAAGGGCTGGAGGTGACGCAGGTCAGCTGGAAAGGATCCGCATCCGGCTGCTCCGTTGGGGTGGGGGCCAGGGGGTGGAGGGTGACCCCAGCACCCTCCTGGGGACAGGCTCTACGGCCCCAGCAGCCCTTTCCTCATGGGTCCGGGGGGGCCTTGGTGGGGCCAGCCATTCTCCGGGCGCTGTAGAGGGAGAGGCAGAGCCCAGCAGCTGCCAGCAGCAGAGCCAGGGGGGTCAGCAGCCGCCCCCCCGACTCGGTCCCCCGCCCTGCCGCCAGTTGCATCTGTGGGGGGAGAGAGGAGAGAAGGGAAGCGCTGTGAGACCCTGAGCCCCAGACCACCCGGGGGACAGGGATGAGGGACCCACAGCTGTGCCCTGAAGTCCCCGTGACGCCTGGCTGGGATGTAAAGGTAGGTGGTGGGGGCAGCTCTGGGGTGTTTTTGGGGTGCTGCATGCAATGCTCGCAGGGCCACCCCAGCAACATGCTTGCTGCCCGTCTGGAGCTGTGGTACGGCCAGACATAGCTTCTGCAGCTGGCAGGCCTGGTGGGCAGCGTGGGCAGGGCCCTGGGGGTCCTCGCGGGTTCCCCCCCACACCCCACTCACCCCTTACCTGGAGCAGACGGAAGTACCCCGGGGTTAAGCGTCTGGGGCGGATAATCATGGTACAGCAGGATGAGGCCCTGGGGGGCGGTCGCGAGGCTGGGACCCCCCACCCTGGGACCCCTGCCCCGCTCACTGCGAGGGGGTGAAGGGGTCTGTGTCCGGCAGCCGCCCGCTGGCCCCGCAGCCCGTTGGAACAGGGCGGCACGCACCAGGCGAGCGCGGAGCAGCTGTCAGCTGCGATCAGCGCCCGCTGCTCCCCCAAGCGCACACGCCGGGGAGGGGGCAGGCAGGCGGCGAGGTGCTGTCGGGGGGGCTCACTGCCAGCCCAGGGCAGACTGGGGGGAGCGGGAGAATTGGGGTCACCGGGAGCAGCCCCTCCCTAGGCCTGTGTATGGGTTACCCCCTGCCTCAGTTTCTCCACCTGAGAAGGAAGGGGTGGGGATTGTGTCTGGGGGGACTGTGACCCCCCCAAAAATATCCCCAGGTGGTGGGAAAGGGGCACACACACACATACCCCTTACCCCCAGCTCTCCCGGGGGTCTGTGGGGCCAAACCTCGTGCCAGTGGAGCCCACTAGTGTCATGAGCTCTGCTGGGACTCAGCCCTCACTGTGTGCAGGCATTGGGGAGCGGGCGTCTCACCTCCCAGCCGAGGGGCAGCTGAGGCTGGCGGAGGAAGGGGGAGTGGGCTCCCCAGGCGGGTGCCAGACCCTGTCAGCTGCTGTATTCCTGGGGAATTTCGGCGGTCCTACGTCACCGTCCGGCCGTGACTCACAGGGCGTGTTCAGGGCCTCACCCCACGAGCCAGGCAGCGGCGGGAGGCCACGGCGGGCGGCACGCAGGGCGTGCCAGCCGAGCCGCCCGGCCCTGGCGCAGGTGAGTGGCCGCTCCCACTGCTGGATCCGGCCGCCATGGAGCCCGTGGGTGCCTGGGGCCCTGCACAGGCAGCCGCCTGGCTCCGAGGTGAGGCCTCCCCCTTTCCCTGCTGCCCTCCACCTGCGGGCGAGCCCACTGCCATCCCTGGGGTGTGGGACTGGTGTGCCCTGTCCCCTGTTTAGGGAGGTGGGGGTGGGCTGGTGTGACTGGGGCGTGGCAGCCCTTTCCCATCCCTCACCCCTTGTCCCTGGGGGGGAGGGGTGTCAGTCCCTGCGTCTGGTGGGGGGTGTGGGTCTGTCTGTCCCCTTGCTATCCGCGCTGAGACTGGGCAAACTCATTGCACTGTGAGGGCCCTTCTGGCAGCCAGGCATGGGCGCCCCCCCCTCTAACCCGGGGTCACCCAGCAAAGGGTGAGTGGGGGGCGCTGGCAGGGGGGTGCTGTGCCCTCCCTGCTGTTCGGCTGGCACTAGGGCAGGGCTGTGGGCAGGGCTGGACGCGGCTGTGCAGGAGTACCCCTTCGAGGCCTGGGGGCTGGCGGGGCCCGACCTGCTGGGGCTCTCGGCGGGGACCTTGGAGGCCTTGGGCGTGTGGCGCCTGGGACACCAGGAGCTGCTGCTGGAGGCCGTGGAGCAGCTCCGTGCCCTGGTGAGTGCCAGCACCCATGGGTGCTGGAGGGCTCCCATGGTGGAAGGGGGGATGTGGGGCACCCTGGGCTGGGGGTTGGGGAGTACATGGGAGCAGCCTGGGCTGGGTGGGTGGGGGGTGGATGTGGAAACTCCCCTGAGTCCCCCGCTGCCCTCCTGTCTCCCTCCCCCAGGACACAGGGCTGGTGAGCACCAGCCTGCGGACGCTGACGGAGAAGCTACAGGAGCTGGCACAGGACATCCAGGGCATGGTGCTGGGGGAGCCGCCGGCGGGGGATGCCCCCCAGCCACCCTCCCTCACCCTCCTGGCCCGAGTTGTTGACCTGGTCGGGGCTGCCAAGGGGCTCTTCTCCTGGCTCAACAGGTCTGGGGCAGGCGGGGATACCTCTGGGTGCTGGGTGCCCCCCACAGCTGGGACTGAGCTCTCTGCCCCCCGCTTTCTCCCCAGGTACCTCTTCTCCACTCTCAATGACTTCTCAGCCACCCAGGACATCGTGCTGCTCTGCACCCAGCTGGCAGAGGCACTGCAGGAGGTGGGTGACCAAGGTGGCCATGCTGCCCCAAGGCCATGGTGATGGACATGCTGTTGGGGAAACTAGGGGGAAGGTGTGGGCACTCACCCACTCTCCTGTCCCCAAAGCTCTGCCTTCTGTAGGGGGGATGGAGCTGGGATGAGGGGGAGGATATGCTACAAGGGGTCTTGCCTCTCCCGCTGGGACGGAGAGGGGGTTGAGCAGGATGGGATGGCTCAGCCCCACATCTTGTCCCTCCCCAGGATTGCCCCGCCGCTGAGAGGGACATCCAGATCCTGCGGATTGTAAGCGCTGGGTGAGGAGAGAGAGGCAGGCATGAGGGTCCCAGTGCTGCCAGGGCCCTCCCTCAGCTTCCCCCTGTCACCCACAGTGCCAGCACATCGTGGGCATCTGCGAGAGCATCGTGGGCTGCAGCCCCCCTGCACTGCTGGACCGCAGGGCTGTGCTGCAGCAGGTGGGGCTGGTGCTGCCCCCCAGCCCACGGGGCATCCCCCCAGCATTCCCCGACACCCCGATGCTGCCACCTGGCCTGTGGGGGAGCCCCCCAACAACCCCTGACACCCCAACACTGTGCCGCAGCCCATGGGGGAGCCCTCCAATGTCCCCTGACATCCCAGTGCTACCGACAGAGCCCCTGGAGAGCTCCCTGCTGCTCCCCACCACCCCACTGGTGAGTCCTCAATGCCCCCCACTGCCTCTGGACCCCCTTACATCCCCTGCACCCCACTTACACCTCTCTTCCACCTCCCAGGGCCTTGAGATCACCTCCACCAGTTCCTGCCTGCACTTTGTGTCTGCAGCCACCTCAGAGGTGAGTGGGGGGCTGCAACCCTTGGTCTGGCACCAACCCCCCTTGCCACCCTGTCCCCCAGTCACCCCCTTTTAGCACCTGTCATGGGGAATACCACCCATTCCAACTGTGGCCTGTACAGCCAGATCCTACAACCCTCTTAGGGCCCCAATATATCCTCCCCCCCGACCCAAAGCTGAGGGCGGCGGCCTGCAGCTGAGACCATGCAACTCGTCTCACAAGTGAGCACAGCCAGGGCCATAGTGGGAGTCTCCCCCCACAGCCCGATCCCACCAGTGGCTCTGACTGCACACGGTCTGGCCACAGGTTAATGTTTAACCTTCCCTGAGGCCTCCCCCTGGTTCTCCCCAGCCAGGAGAGAGTTCTG
This sequence comes from Gallinula chloropus, assembly GCF_964237585.1. Taxonomy (NCBI): domain Eukaryota; kingdom Metazoa; phylum Chordata; class Aves; order Gruiformes; family Rallidae; genus Gallinula; species Gallinula chloropus. The sequence goes on from NC_140107.1 coordinate 9,902,858, forward strand.
GAGCACAGATTAGCTGGGGGGTGAGCACCTGGGGCTGGGCACCCTGCTCCCACCCTGTTTCTGCCCCAGGCCCTGGCTGCCCACGGGGGCCGTATCCTGCCTGGAGATGAGATCGTGCAGGTCAACGAGCAGGTTGTGGTGAGTCTGGGGAATGGGGGCTTCAGCAGTGACGTTATGGCCAGGGACCCCCAGCATGGCAGGGGACTGCAGGGCTGAGAGGGTTTGGGGGCACGGGACCTGCAGCTAGGAGGATTGGGTGGGGGGCAGGAGGGAGGTGTGACTGCAGGATGAGGGAGCTATGGATGAGAAGGGTCTGGGGGATGCAGGAGTCACTGCTGGGGGGATCTGCGGGAACTGCAGCAGGATAGAACCTGGGGGATGCAGGAGCTGGGGGTGTTTGGGGGATGCAGGAGCCAGGGGGGTTTGGGGGATGCAGGAGCTGCCACAGAGGTGGATTTGGGGGACATGGGAACTGTAGGTAGGAAATGTGCAGGACACGGGAGCCACAGGGAGTATGTCGGATCAGTGGCCAGGGAGGATGTGGAGCTGTGGGGCTGGGAGGGTGCCATGTCCCACGGCTCACCAGGGTGGGTGCAGGTGGGTTGGACACGTGTCAACTTGGCGAAGAAGCTGCTGGAGAAGGTGGATGGAGTGACGCTGGTGCTGAGGAAGGTTCCCCTCGATCTCCCCAGATCGCCCACCTCTCCCAGGCAGCAGGCGAGTGATCCCAATGCTCCCACTACCACCCCAGTGACACACTGGGCTGTGCTGGGAACTAGGCAAGGATGCTTAGAGCCGGGCATCTCCCACTGCATCGGTGTTCCCTAAAGTCTGGGGGGGACCATGATGGGATATGGTCTGGCCCTGACACTCCATCAACAGCTCCCAGGAACATTTTCGGATGCTACAGATCCCTCTGAGACCAGGAACAGCGAGTGCCCGGGCAGCCCTGTGTCCCTGACCTCCAGGTGAGTCCCAGCCCTGTGCCCTGAACCCCCCAGCACCCCAACCCAGCCAGTGAGGCATTTGGGTGCTCCTGAGGCCCCTTCCCAGCTCTTTCAGGGGGGAGAGGTGCCGGCAGCGCAGCAGCTGCCTGCAAGTGGCCCGGGAAGCTGCCAGGAGTCTTAAGGAAGGAAAAAAAAAAGGGTCTGTGTTTGTAATTCATTCACTTGGTAACGTTTTAATGGGGTTGAAACTATATTTAGACATGACCCTTCTCCTCTCCCGGAATGGAAAGGCGTGTGCAGAGCCAGTGGCAGCGCCGGGCAGGAGCTGTTGGGCTGGGCTCTGACCCCACTGCAGAGCGGGGAGGCTTGTGGAGCCCGTGCTGAGCCGCCGGTGCTGAGCCACTGGTGCCATAACGCCTCCAGCCCCGCTCCTCCTTGGCCAGGGAGAGCTGCTGGTGCCGGAGCGAGTGCAGGGCTGGCCAGAGCCCGACACTGAGACCCCCACAGCTGTCACGGGAGTTTTGGCTCAGGGATCCTTTTCCCCCCAGCGCTGCTGCTGACTTGGACTCGGGGCCGGACTCGGCACCAGACCTCGTCACTGACGAAGAGGACAGAGAGGACGAGTGGGGCTCAAGGCTGCCTGGGGTGGACGCGGAAGAGCTGTCGAGACTGCCTGGCCCTGGTAGGAGGGGAGCAGAGGGGGTGTCAGAGGGCAGAGCGGTTTTTCCTCCGGGATGGGGAGGCTGCAGCTCTGCTTGGTGCTTCCAGGTGCTGTGGAGGAGGAGGAGGAGGCAGCGACGTGGGAAGGGGCCACCCCGCTGGGTATCACAAGCTCTCCGGGCACCTCTGCTACCACTGGACCCTGCACTGCGGAGCTCAGCCCCACGGCATCCTCTGCCACGGGGTCTGGGGGTGTAGAGCCTGAGCAGCTCTCCTTGGAGGTGAGAGCTGGTGGGAGAGGAGCGCTGAGCCTCAGGGGGGGCTCAGTTAATGCTGCGTTGCCCTTGACCCCCTGCACCATCCCTAAATGCTCATCTCTGCCTCCCTGTCCAGGGCAGCTCCCAGACAGGACGCAGACCCAAAGGTGAGAGGGTACCCTGCCAGGACTGGGGTGAATGGGGTTGGGGACCTTCCTGGGCTCTCCCCCAGGTCCCTCTTCCCTGCTCTTGACCTTCCCTTCCAACGCTGTGGTTGGCAGGAGTGGCGACCAGGCTGAGCCGCCGGCGGGTCTCGTGCCGGGACCTGGGCCGGGTGGACTGTGATGGCTGGCTCTTGAAGAAGAAGGACCATGTGGGCTTCATGGCCCAGAAGTGGAAGCGGTGCTGGATTGTGCTGAAGGGTCACACGCTCTACTGGTACAACCACCCCAACGTGAGTGGGGACACCGGATGTCCTCTGTCTCCCTGCGGCAGCTGAGGGGGGTGGTGAATGGGGCTGTTTCTTCCTTGCAGGATGAGAAGGCTGCAGGTCTCATCAATGTGGCCACCTACGACCTGGAGAGCACGAGGGAGCAGAAGAAGAAATAGTGAGTGGTGTCTGTCTTGCCGCTGATCTCCCAGCTGGCAGTGGAGAGCAGGGTGCTGTCCCAAGGGTGCTGGGTACCACTTGCATATCCCTGTGATGATGGTGCGGTCCCCATGGGGCTGGTGGGGTCCTTGCAGTGGTGGCAGGACTGGCTGCTGTGTCATACTGGAGCCCGTGCTCTGATATGTGCATTGTGCTACTGGTGTTCTCGGGGCTGGGTGGGCAGGGGTGGGCTGCGGTGCAAGGGAGGCTGGATGGGGCTGGAGGTCAGCTCTGGTCATGGGTAGCCCTGGCAGCAAAGGCCTGTCCTCTTCCAGTGTGTTCCAGCTCTCCCATCAGAGGTACAAGCCCTTTGTCTTCGCTGCAGAAACTCTGGCTGATTTGAGCATGTGAGTGAAACACCAGCCAGCAACACCCCGTGTTGGTCCTGCCACGCTGGGCTGGCTCTGACCCTCTGTCTGTCCATCCTTTCTTTACCCAGGTGGGTCAGTCACCTGGTAACAGCCAAAACAAAGTATGCATTGGCCCATCAGTCGGTCCCGGACAAGGAGGAAGGTAACAGGCCCTTTCTCGGGTGGGAGATGGGGTTCATTCTTCCCCAGGAGATGGGGGACCCTATGGGGACACCCATGGGGCGGCCATGCCTGGTGTTATGGCCCCTGCATAGGACCACTGAGAGCTTTGCCTCTAATTTGGGGGCAATCTGAGAAATGGTCCCTGAGGGGGGCAGGGGGGCGATACTTACCCCTGGGGGAGGGCTGGTTTGGCAGCCCTGGAGTTCCCGCTCCCTCTGTTTCCACTGTCCTCCCCCTGTTCCTCCAGACTGCTACAGCGAGACAGAAGCCGAGGACCCTGATGATGAATCTCCCAGGCATGGAAGCGATGCAGTGAGTGGCCCTAGGGGACATCCCGGGGAGGGCACGGAGGATCCTTCTCTTGCTTCCTGCTCATCTCTCCCTCAGTCAAAGAAGAGGCTGCAAAAAGAGGCACCAGAAAAAGCCCAGCTCTTTCTAGCTGGCGGCGAACCCAGCAGCACGGCCAGCAGCCCCCAGGGCAGCCCCCGGCCCTGCTCACCCACAGGTAGGTAACATGTCACCCTGTCATGAGCGCACCCTTTAGTTGAAGTCAGGGCTAACCTTTGGGATGTGTGTGTGTGCCACAGGGGTGTAACTTGAGTTGATATGTATTTGAGCATGAACCATACAGTGTCTCAGGAGGCTCCTGGGGCAGGGTCGTGTGAAGGGGCAGCCCCATTGGGTTTTGGGGCTGCCTCCCACTATGGTGACCCCTTTCCTTGCCCAGACCCTGCTGGGGAGGATCTCGACTGCCTGATGCAGTGCCTGAAGCAAGGCGGGGTGTCCCTCATCGGGCGGCAGCGGTTCCTGACGCAGGAGCAGTACCGCAAGTCCTTCATCCGGCGCAACAAGAACCCTCACATCAATGAGAAGGTGCATACAGTACGAGCCCTGCAGAGCACGCTCAAGGTGAGAGCTGCAAGTCCTGTCATTCCCCCTCACTTCCCCAAGCCCCCTACCCAAGTACAGCCCCCGCAAAACCAAGCCCTTCCTTTTGGCAGGCAAAGCTGGCAGAGCTGCAGGCCCTGGAGAAGCTGCTCAGCGATGCTGCGCTCACCTCCAGGAAGTTCACATGCTGGAAGGAAGAGCACCAGGAGCTGTACCAGGAGCTGCGGGAATGGTGGACAGGGCGGCAGAGCCAAGACTCCAATGAGGGGCTTGGAGCTGCGTGCAGCCCACCCGAAGAGGCAGCTGAACCCTGACACCCTGTCAGGACCTCTCTGTCATGAACGGATGCCGATGAAAATCATAGTGCTGTGGGAGCAAAGCGGGCACTCTGGTCACGGCATGGGGATACTGATGACGTTTTTGAAAGCTCAGCTCCCAGCCTGGCCTTGGCACGGGAGAAACGGCTTCCACCACATACCCCCTCCCCGGGGTAGGATGCTGCAGTGACGCTCCTGGACATTTTGCCCCATAAGGGGCCTTTTTTCTGGAGGAATGTGCCCTGGCCACGCACATCAGCATGGTACAGCCAGCCAGCCAACTCAGGGTCTATTCCGCTGTAAATAAACCTGTGTCAGCCCCTGGTGCTGTGGCTTTTCTGGGGGCCTATACACCTCTGGCCGTGTGCCGCCATCTTCAAGAGCTTGTGGAAGCCCTCTGCACCCCGTTCTCCTGTCCCTGTGGGCACAGGGACAGGCTCCAATGGCACTGCGAGGCTGGGGAGAGTGATGGGACAGGGAAAGGTGCCTGTGGAAGGGCTTGGGTACTCTGGGCTTTGGCACAGCTGGCAAGGGCAGCATGCAGGGGGAAATGTGGTCAGCCTGGAAATGAAGGATGGGTCCCACTCCTCCCTGTGCCACTCAGCTCCTTGCAGCTGTGATGCAGCTCAGTCTGGGGGCACTTGGTCGGTGGCAGAGGGTGACCGCCCTGAGGCAGGAGACTGGTCTGAGGAAGGAGACTGCCATGAGGCAGGAGACCACCCTGAGGAGAGCGACTGCCCAGAGGACCTTAAGCTACTAAGCAAGCTAATACACTGGAGCGTTTTGAGGACACAGGACAGATATGAAAACAGTAATGCAACGTTCAGCTGAAAACACTTCATCTCCCAGGAGAGAAATACTGAGAAACAATACTGGGGGGCAATTGGCAGAGGAGGCGACTGCCCGGACAGGGACCCGCCAGCAATGGCCGCCAGCGGCACTGCGCAGGCGCGGGGCACCTGCCGGCGCGGCTCCCTCAAGTCTCCGCCAGGAGCCGTCGCTCCCTCTACGAAACTGCGAGGCGGGGCTCAGCGTTCCGATGAGCCAATGAGAGGTGGGGAAGGGAGGAGCCGGAGCGCTCGATAGGCAGCAGGGCGGGATTCTGGCCCCGCCCCTTTCCACAGGCTGTAACGGTCGCGCGGCGCCGGGCAGCGCGAGCGCCGCGGCGGAGCGAGGTGAGGGGTCGGTGCGGAGCCGTCCCGCCGCCGGGCCTCCCGGGACGGGCTCCGGCTCCTCTCTCCGCGCTTCCTTCCTTGGTGAAACCGTCTTTCGTCCTCGGTCCCGGGCGGCTCAGCGCTTCCCGCGTCTCAGGGACCGGCCTCCCCCTCCCCTCAGGGACGGGCCCCTCGAGGTCAGGCCGTTGGTTGCCCCAGGCCTCTGGGGTCACCCGTCTTCCTCTCCCTCCTCCCAAACCGCGCTTCTCCCCCTCCCCGGGGACGAGAGGGGCTTTTCCTCCTCCCCCACGGCTCCACATCACTCCCTGTACTTGCCAAAACCTCCCTCCCCCGTCACCCCCCGCTCCCTTTCCTCTTTTTTCTTAGTTTTCGCTTGTTTTGCACATGCCTCTTCCCACCGCGTCTGTGTGTGTGCGGGGGGTGTCTGTAGCCTGGCGCGGATGCTCTCTGAGTGGGGGGTGTTGGTCAGAGGGTGATGCTGAGCTGGGTGTGCTTTGGTTAGTTGGTTGTACTTTGAGAGTACAGGCTTCAGTTTCCCTGTTATAACGGATTGTAGCACTGGGGACTGGGGTTTAAACCCTGGATTTTCTGAAATACACCTAAATTAAACACAGTAAGCACTATTAACTGGAAGCGTTCTATTTGCTGTCTGAGGAAAACGCTGCTTTTGGTTCATTATCAGCACTGTTGTGTTCCCACTGTCTACCCTATGCTGTAAAAACTGTGTGTATATATATGTTCTCTAAGGATTAACGGCTTCTGTGAGCTCTTTGAATCAGTTAAGCAAAAATCTTTAAGAGCTGGTAGTCGAGGATTTAGCAGCTGACTGGTGGAGAGGAGAGCAGCCTTGAGTTTCCAGGGTGAAGCCATAGAGCTGCGAGTCACACCTGCCTCCTCAGAGACAGGAAGTTCACAGCCTGAAGCACTGGATAAGGAGATAAGTTAAACCAAAGCTCTGGATGGGTAATGATTGTTGTTTATGGAACAACAACGGTTGGGTTTTGAATGACTGCCTTTCTGTGTGTAGTTGCTCGGTGACCTCTGCAGAGGGCAGAAATGAACTGGTTCAGAGTCTAAACTTTTTAAAGGGAAATTTTTAATCTCTGTAACTGTAAAACCAGTGTGTGGGTACCATGGTGACTGGTGCTCTATAAATAACTACGGTGGGGATAGCACATGCCCCAGTTGAAAGGCGCTGCTGGGCTGCTGCATACCTGGAGAGTGTTGCAAACAGGAACTCTCCTCATTTCTCAGGCACGAAGGAAACCTCCAATAACTGTAAGGGTTTCTTTAAGTTATTTCCTCTGCCTGCTGCAGGAACCAAACAGGTATTTTTGGGAGGAGACACTAATTAAATATAAAACACTGTGTTACTCTGAACAAAAAGTAGCTGATGTGTGTGTACCCTTCACTTGGTTAGCGGGAACACGGTTTGATCGATGCTGATTTAAAATAAAATCTTTAATTTTTGCCTTCTAGTTCACTGGATAGATAAGATGGCTGCTCTTGAGAAACATCCAGACCTGAGGCTCCAGCAGAACAATCCATCAGGTGAGGGCAGTCCTTTCTTTTAAAGCCCTGCTGCTGTTGGATCCTGTTTCAGTTTCTCTGAGGAGACAGGTGGCCCTGAGAAAGAGTTCTTTACCAAAAGCTTCCTATTAAAAAAGCAGTGTCTTATTCCTGTAAAATAAGACAATTGCATGGATATGCAAACATCTCTCTTGAGCTGTAACAGATAAATAGGGGAGAGTTCTTACCAGTTAGTGCAAAAATGTATCTTTACCACTACTGCCATGTGCTAACATGGCTGTTCTTTTTAGTTTGAAATCATCAGCTAGGTGTAATATGCCCATTGATAAGTCTGGTGGTATAATTTACTGCTTTTGCATTCTGACTTCCATAACAAGATTGATTTTTCAGTCTTTTGAAATTATTTGACCTCCTTGTGTTTCCTGCCATTCCCTTTTGCAAATGAGATTTCTTTAGCAACAATGCAGGGAGTCAGGCAAGGATTGGTTTGGGGTTTGGTAGCATGAGTAATTAGATGAGTTAATTAGTTGTATCAAAAGGTTTTTGAATTGGCTAAAACATAAATACCCTTGGCTTTGTCTCTCCAGATCCCAGCACCAGCCAGAACAGTCATTTCTCAGAGACTGACTGGAAGACGCCGATGTTGTCTGTGAAGTTCCAGAGCCGTGTCAGTCGCTGTTCAAGCGTGGCCGACAGTGGGGATGGAGGCATTGGGACCTCCTGCTCAGACAGCACAGAAGGTGATGGTCAGCAGCAATAGCTAAAGATGTTTAAGTTTTCTTACAAGACTGACAAGCATTAAAGTAGCCGGATGTTACTGCACCCTGGGATGGGAAATTTGGGGAGAGTAGAATCTGTAATGATGTTTGGAGACTGTTTCAAACCAGCGCCTCAGCACTCAGCCCTGCTGCCAAAAAGATAACAGCTGATTAGGGGACTTACAGTCTCTCAGAGCTAGTTATCTTGTAACTGTAACATGCATTTTTAAAGCGCTAAAAGAGCCATTTTGGTGATTTTCTGGTTCACAGTGACTTACAGGTGATTTATGAGCAAAGCTGTTGCATTTTTTGTCTTTAAAAATAATTTATAGGCATTTCTAGACACTTCAGGTCTGTGTGTTTTCCTCTTCATGCATGAAAGTGACTTAAACCAGGATTGATTCTTTCAGCAGTGAGAAAATTTGTGTTCTTTAAAGCAATGCACTCACTCCACATATTGATGTGTTCTGTAAGCTGCCCTGAGCCTTTGGGCTGAGCTATAGATCTTAATAATGTGAGAGTTGAAATGAAGGGCTTTTAAAAAGTCTGGCTTGTAGAAATACTGCTAGAAATATTACTTCAGTGCGTGTTTAGGTGGCCCATCTAGTCTCTTTCAGGATAATAAAGCATCCAGTTGCCCACTGAGGGCAGGGGAAGTAACACTGACCCTTTCAGAAACTGCCCTTCTGAACGTTTGTAGCCTTGTTTGTGTGAGCTGAGGCTGAATTGCAGCACTGACAGCTGGCTGAAGCACGCTGACTTCCAGGTCTGTACATAAGTCAGAAGTGTTGTGACCATCCTTAGCACGCTCAAGGAACTGATTGCAGCATCCACACGTGGTGTGTACTGGTCAGGGGGGCTTGAGTTCCTGGTAGTGATACTGGGGTATAAATTTAGGGGCTGTAAAAGGAAACTGTACAGTCTTTTGTGTTTGCCAAGGTGAACGTGCTCGCGACTGCACGGTAACATGGTGTTCTTGGGACAAGTAATGTGTAAGAGATTTTCTCCCCCTCAGTGACTCAAAGTCTTGTGCTTTTACTGTGATCGTTTTCCTTCAGTTTAATGGTCTTCCCAGAGTCTAGTTTCCATCCTGTTCAAACAGAAACCTTTTATTCCTTCTTGTAACAACGCTTTGAGGTTACAAAGAGGTGGAGGGGTGACCTTGCAGTCCTGGATTAAAGAAACATCCTACAGGGATGGGCCTCTAGCCAAAACCTGTGAAGAAAACAAGTTTGCCTATCTGGGAGAAACCTGGAATCACACATACACAATGTATTATGGCAAGGCATGGGAACAGGCGCTTCGCTGTTTGTCTTTCCCAGCTCTTGCTGTTGCTGTATTGAAACCTGAGAATTGCTAAGAATAACCCTGTGTTTCCACGTAGCCAGGTTTGGTGCCCATCTGACAGGATGGGCTCACATTGGGGTCCGTGTGCTGAACTCTGTCTCGTTTCCTGTGGCAATAAGGCAAGAGCTGTTACGCTAGCCTCTAGAAAAAGCTCTTTTGCTGCAGTGTCCTGGAGGAGTTCGAAAGTCAGCTGGTTGGAGATCTAGTGTTCAGCTGTGTTTGAAGCTCATCATGGGCTTGGCGAAGGCTCCAGTTAGTTTTGGTTACGGTTCAGAGCCACTGAGCTGTGGGACGGGCAGAACAGAATCAAGGTCTCAGTGTTCAGCTGAGTAAGTTTCAGCCTTTTTATTCCATTTAAAGGACTTGATTTCTACATCTATAGAAAGATAACCTTATTGATTTATGATTATGCTAGAATAATTTAAGAACAAGGGATTAAAAATGTGTACTGAGCTAAATTTGGATTCACCCTGTGTTTTATGGTGGTAGGAAAATGTCAGCTTGCTCTTGAAATTTGTAGTGAGGGGAAACATGGATGTGCCTTAGTCTGCCTGCTGCTTAGGAGGATGTGTTCAGGGGGAATAAAACTGGTTTTTAAAATTCTTTGAGGAAGTTGCTCAGCAGAGGAGCAGCTGAGTATTTTCAGGACTGTAATTAAAGCATCACTCTTCTTCTTTACCCTAGACTTCTGCAATTCCAGTAACGGTTCCTCATTCCAGCCCATCAAAACCCAAGTGACCATCCCAACAGCCCATGTTATGCCTTCTACACTGGGTGCCTCACCCTCCAAACTGTGCTCTGCAGGAGACCAGGGCTGTTCACAGAGTACTTCAAAGACTGCTATGCCAGGATCTGCTTCTGACCATGCAGGGCTCTTGAGAAATGGAGACTGCAACACCGGGAAGCCTTCTCAGGTGCCACCCAGGGATCTCTCGCGTCTCTGTAGGACTTCAGGGGAAAATGGTTTTGAGCAGTCCTGGCATCCTGCTTCTGATCACATGAGAACAGAAGATACTTGGAAGTTTGACACCCCTGCCATTGAGCGCACCCTTAACCAGTCTCTCTTTCTAGATAGTTTGTGTGCTGACCCTCTCCACAGGTTCCAGAAGTTCAATCCAAACTCTGGGGCAGGTGAGGCAGGAAAGGACTGTTACAAGGTGCTACCAGAGAGTAAGCAAGTGGCTGGTTCCAACGGAGCCTGCGAGCCCCAGGATGCACCGTGGCCGAGCGGGACCAGACTGATGCCAACAGGACTCCAGGCTGACAGTTTATTTTCAAAGCCTGTAACTCCTTCATCTAGAGTGTGGCTGCGAGAAGCCTGCTCACTCCATCCCCATGAGAGGGTCTGTGAGCTCAGTGCTTGGAAGGAGCAGCTGGACAAAGTCCGACTGCAGATAGAGCAAATGCAGGTAGGGAGCTGCTCGTGTGAATGTGAGTTTGAAACCCTCCCCGTCTCTTTAGCCATGAGTCGTTTTCCTGGGCTTAAGAAGCAAGGGGGGAAATGTCTCATGCTTCTCTCTTGCACTGAGTGTCTCTTTATGATCAGGTTTTATGACATGTAGTGTCACGAGTATCATCTGACACGCTGCTTATGTAGAGTGGCCCTGTATTATGTTACAGCACTTCACCCTGGGTCAGATCAAGAGGTGAAATACCCTGTCTGCTAGAGGCTGAAAAGAAAAAGCATGCTAAGTTGTTCTTAACAGTTTCTAGAATAAATTTGCCTAGAGGTAGGACGTTTTCTTGAAAAGATGCACAGAACTAACTGCAGTTTGCTGGGTGGAATCGGATTACCATTTCTCACCAGCTATACCAGTTTGGAGACAAACTTTCCAGCCAGCTAGTGCAGTGATCTAAAATTATTTGTTAATCTCCAGTTGTGCTTGGGCAAAGTTACTTGTTCTTGGACATCAACAGAGACTGAAATAGCCGTGTCCTGGCACGCGGATGAGCACACAGTGTGCAAAATAGCTCTAGTCAATGTTGCAATTACCTCTGTGGAGCCCAAACCGCCCCCTCCCCGTTTTGTCTCCTCTTCCAGTTACAAAATGGAGGTGCCTGCCACCATCCCTCCATGTATTCTCCTTCGCTGCCTACACCTGATCTAGCTCAGTGGATCAATATCCTCAACTCCAATGAAAATCTCCTCAAGGAGAAAGAGCTTCTCATTGACAGGTGAGAGTTTGACACTGTCGTGTGGTTTAGAGACTCCAGTGTGTTTCCTTTTTGAAAGGGAAGGGTTTGGAGGGACCGAGGGGAAGCATTCCCTTCTACCTGACTGAGCTTTCTGTGTTGCAAAGAATGGAATTACCTTTGAGAACAGTTCTCCCCTTCCTCTTGAAAGTAGGATGGTGATCATAAAGGGTTTAAATCAATTTCGGTTATGGTTTTCAATGTTTTATAACAGATAAAGATTGGTGTTTACATGGTGATTATCTGGAATGACAAAACTACTGTGCTTTAGCTTGGGGGCTTTCTGGAAGCTCCTTGAGATCCTTATTTTAAATATGTTCTTTGTGACTTTGAGCTGGCAAACTGCTTCTCTTACCTAATGCTAGTGGTCCATAAGCTTATTGAAAACCTGAGTCCTACCCAAACCCACCTTCTGCATTTTGACTGTAAATACTTATCCTCTGTGGCCATTTTGAGTCCTCTGATATCTCTTTATTTGACTCATAAGCTCTGCAGCCAAGCTAGATCATACAACGCTGGCAAGTCTTGTGTGTTATGTGTGTAATCGCTGTGGGAGGGGAGGCTTGGAAGGGAGGAAAAATTAAATACTAATTGTAGCAAAATTGCAGGTCAGTTCTGAGTTGCAGAGTTGTTGTTCTGTTCTAGTGCCTTTGTGGAGGATTGCAGTGTGGTGGCACTGTTTTTATGTTATATTGCTCTCTGCTGCCTTTGCAGCAAGGTGTATGTTTGAGAACAGTGTGTTACCTGTGGGCTTGTGGTGTTTGTGTTTTTAAGACAAAGACAACACATCTCCCAGTTGGAGCAGAAGGTTCGGGAAAGCGAACTGCAGGTTCACAGTGCCTTGCTTGGCTGTCCAGCATCCTATGGAGATGTCTACATGTTGAGAATGCAGGTAATTGGATGTAACAGGGTGCTAATAAGAAGCATGTAATGAATCTGATGGACATACTGTGTCTGTAGGCGTTTCCTGAGTAGGAGGGCTATGGAGAGTCACGTTCTGCTTTGTCACGGTGTCCTGATTACTTGTCTTCTCCGAGATCTGCCATGACTCTGGAGATTTCAAGCCTTGAAGTACTATGGTTTTAGAAGCCATGCTGGTGATGCAGACACTTGACAGCACTGACAAATGTCGATCTGCCCAGAGATCTGGACAGGCTGGATCCATGGGCTGAGACCAGTGGGATGAGGTTCAACAAGGCCATTGGCAGAGTCCTGCACTTGGGACAGAACAACCCTGTACCGTGCTACAGGCTGGGAGCAGAGCGACTGGAGAGCTGCCTGGCAGAGAAGGACCTGGGGGTGTTGGGTGACTGCAGACTGACCATGAGCCAGCAGTGTGCCTGGGTGGCCAAGGCGGCCAACAGCATCTTGGCTTGTGTCAGACACAGTGTGTCCAGCAGGGCCAGGGCAGGGATGGTGCCCCTGTACTTTGCATTGATGAGGGGTTCAGGTTTGGGCCTCTCACTACAAGAAAAACATCAAGGTCCTGGAGCATGTCTGGAGAAGGGAACAGGCTGGGGAAGGGGCTGGAGGGCAAACCTCTTGAGGAGCAGCTGAGAGAGCTGGGGGTGTTCAGCCTGGAGAAGAGGAGGCTGAGGGGAGACCTTATCTCCACCTACAATGACTTGACAGCAGGGTGTAGAGAGGTGGGGGTTGGCCTTGACAGGTAATAGGATGAGGGGAATGGCTTTGAGCTGCACCAGGGCAGGGTCAGATCAGACATTAGGAAAAAGTTCTTCCCCAAAAGGGTCATGGGGCACTGGAACAGGCTGCCCAGGGAGGGAGTTGGATCACCAGCCCTGGATGTATTTAAAAGATGGATAGATGAGGTACTCAAGGATCTGGTTTAGTAGAGGACAGGAACGGTTGGACTGAATGATCTCAAAGGTCTTTTCTAACCTTCAGGTACTGCAGTACATAAAATGGGCTGAAATTGGGAATTAGGAGGGCTAAGAACACAGCTCTGAGTGCAGCTGATTGGAGCCAGTTTGTGACTAAGCGAATTCACAGGCAGCCTCTGTTTGCAGGAGCTGCAGCGGGAGAACACGTTTCTTCGAGCACAGTTCACAGAGAAGACTGAATCCCTCAGTAAGGAGAAGATTGAATTGGAGAGAAAACTGGCTGCTGCAGAGGTGGATGCAAAGCTGATCCGGGAGTCGCTGAAGGAAACGATGCAGAAACATGCAGAAGAGTTAAAGAAACAGGAAGAAAGGGTATGATCCCATTGCTCTAGAGATGGAAAAGTGTTTTTCTTGGAGGAGGTAAAAGTCATTGCAGTGCCTAGAGATGCAAGTGTTCTGTGACAGCGTGTTGTTGCAGGTATTTTCTGATCTCCCTGTAGACTACTTTGGTTTATAAGTGAAAGCCTCCTGCAGTAAGAATAATTTCAGTATCTCCTCTTTTAACTAGCAAAGAGGCCTAGCTTTAGCTAAGGAGCAGAAATGTTCCTGAGTTAAGGGGATCTTGTATTTTGGTGGCAAGTGCTGTACAGGAAGGTAAATGAGTGGGCTTACAGAGGAGTAAAGAATGGACAAAATATATAACTGTCCCTACAGGTAAAGGGAAGAGACAAACACATTAATAACCTTAAAAAGAAATGTCAGAAGGAATCTGAACAAAACAGAGAGAAACAACAGAGAATTGAGACCCTGGAACGATACCTGGCTGACTTACCAACCCTTGAGGACCACCAGAAACAGAGCCAGAAGGTAAAACTTCCTCCGAGTTGTGAAGAGCTACTGTCACGTATTTACTTGGGTGGCTCCTCTGCAGCTGCAGATAATCCCCTGGGCAGCTGCCCAGTCTAGCCTTTTTGGAGAAGGAATTTTCTGAGCTGTAGCTGAGAATTGCCTCATGGGTAGTAAAAACTTGCCTTGCAAATGTAGTTGAAACGTAGTGTGAGTGGTGAAACCCCCAGGAGGTCTCTAGAGTCTTGTGATGGTCTCTGTTGCAGCTGAGGGAATCTGAACTGAAGAGTACGGCTATGCAGGAAACAGTGCTGGCACTGGAAACGGAGCTTGGAGATGTCAAGGCTGCTTTCAGGGAGCAGGAGGTGCAGCTAGAAACCCAAAAACACAAGGAGCTGGAGCTTCTGTCCACTGTGCGCAGGTAGAAATGTGTCAGACTAGAATAAGCTTCATCTTAGCACTGACATAATTGCTGCACAAGATCAGTGGTGACTGAGCACAGCCACTGTCCCACCTGTCAGGACCAGATTACTGTGGTTGTGTGGTGGTTTTGTGTTTGCTCGCCAAAATGCCATGTTCACACTCTACATGCTGAGGGTGGGAGCAGAACCAGATGGCTGAAAGAAAGGTGGACCCTATTCTGTCCCCTGGGTAGTCCCTGTCCCTCTGGATAACTCTCAAACATAACTCCCTGCAAAATGGACCTACGGAATCTGCAGCAGTCGTTGCATCTCTGCGGGTGCCGGTGTCTTGGGTAGGGCTGTGTCCAGGGAGAGTGCTTCCCTCCTCCACAGCCTTTGCAGTTTGCAAGCTGGGGATGCAAATGGAAACACTGACATCTGAGATGAAAATCATTCACTGCCTCTTATTGCTTAGTGAGGGGAAATACCCTAAATAAAACTGCTTTTTTTTTTATGGCGTTCTGCTCATCACAGCTTGCAGGACAAGGTGCAGCAGAGTGTAAAGAATGCAGAGAGAGGATCCCCGGCACATGATGGGGAGAGGCACAAAATAGAAAATGACTCTCTGAAGAAAGAATGTGACTGCCTCAGGAAGGTAACAGGCTGACCCACACGGGAATCACACGTTTTTCCTTCCACTCAGTCATATCTGTCACTGACACAAAATCAGGAACCTTTGCAGTCATAGGCAGTTCCTGGCATTCCAAACAGAGGGGTTTTAAAAGCCATTCTTGGTGTGATAGCCACGTACTCCTACAGTAAGGCTGGAGAGGACTTGCTGAATGTAGAAGAGGGGAGAGGTAAACCACAAGAATGCAACTTGTCCAGTCTGTTTTTAGCTGATACTTGTAATGGTGCCTGTTATCAGGGGATCTAAGTCCATTATGAACAGAGACAGTGATTGAAGCAGTAAGTGGGCAGGAAAGAGAAAGGAGGAGATGCTGTCCTACTGAGGGAGACATTCTGGTGGTATTACTGAGTCTGTGTAGCCAGTTCTGATGCCTCTGCTTTTGATTCCAGATTGTGGACAAACAGCAGAAGAAGATGGAGCAGTTGTCCTTGCAAGTGAAGGTGAGAGGTGACAGTGAAGGGACCTAGAACTAGAGAATCTGCTGTGAAGTGAATTAGACTTATTACTTTCCTATGATCTATCCCAGAACCTGGAAGAACAGGTGGGCCAGGAAGAGGGGACAAGCCAAGCTCTGAAGGAGGAGGCAATGAGAAGAGAAAATGCATTGCAGCAGCTCCGGACTGCGGTGAAAGAGGTCAGAGCGGGAGCATGTAGGGCCTCTGCTACCATTCAGTGGAATGAGCAGTGGATTGTCTTTTAGCAAGGCCCTTAATTTGCTGTCTGCAGCACAACCTCTCCTGTTTCCTGCTAGTTACTTGTCCCATCAGTGCTCTGAAAGGAGCTCTTCTCAGTTCAAAAGCAGGAGGAGAAAGGCACTTTAGGGGCAGTGGGTTAGGGTGGAGGATGCTGAGTTTGACAGCTGGGGACAGCAAGGCCCTGAACAGGAGTCCAAACTGGATGAAGAGCAGTGCTGTGCCCTGCTTAATCCTAAAGGAAGCCAAGCACAGTGGTGACCCTTGAGGGGAAGGAATGGATGCTACACAACCTCCTGGAAGCTTCTTACTGTTGCATCATAATTCAGCAGGGATGGTGCACTGTCTCGGGGTGCTTCCCGTCCTAGACAGGGAAGATGAATACTGACTCCCTCATCTGGCAAGAGTCTGGAGGACTTGATGTAAACCTGCTGCCCTCTGTGCTGCCATCATCATCGTTGAGCAGTTGCTTTATGTTGCTTTAAGTGTGCTAGTTCTGTACCGAGTGATTGCTGTGTCTGTTTGTTCAGCTCTCAGTGCAGAACCAGGATCTCATCGAGAAGAACCTGACCCTTCAGGAACAGCTCCGGCAGGCAGAGGTAACAACCCAGCCTCTGCCCACAGAGACAGCCCGCCTCACCCAGGAATTGCACAGTGAGCTGGCCAGTTGTCTGCAGGATTTACAGTCTGTCTACAGCATTGTCACTCAGAGGGCTCAGGGCAAGGATCCCAACCTCTCTCTGCTCCTGGGCATTCACTGTAAGTATGTGGAGTGATGATAGGGCAAACCCTTCAGCCTCTGTGCCGTGAAGAATTAACTACCTCACATATAACGTAGCATGGGAGGGTCTCTTCTCTGTGGGATTCTGAACCTTCTTTCTGTGCTTAGCTGTCTCTAAAGGTGCATGTTACAATAACTAAATGTTAAGTAGCGCTTCTGTCACAAACGTGTTGTTTTTTCTGGCTTGCTTGCACATGCTTGTGAACCTTGGTCAGAATATTGTGTGAGGTAACTCCCTTCTCTGACTCCACAGCTGTGCAGTACTCTGTTAAGGAGAAGGACAACCTGCTGAGCCCTGATGGACTTGCAAAGAAACTGGTGGATGTAAAACAGCTTCACAAAGAGGTGGAGGACTTGAGGACAGCAATATCAGACAGATACGCTCAGGACATGGGAGACAACTGCATCACCCAGTAAAGAATACTCCCCAAAGTAAGACAGGAAATGAAGACTTAAAACCCTCAGGAGACTAGAGCTCCTACAACCCAAAACCTGTTCAGCACTTTGCCATCCTTTTGCGTGGGTACAAGAAGTGTGACTTATCCATGAGAAATCAGGGGGTTTGTTGCCAGAAGTGGTGAGCTGACTGGCTAACTGGAATCGTTCAGGGCTTCGGTGTTGGGCTTTGCAGTAGCTTTGATCTTGTGGAACGTGTTTATTCTGTGTTTGCTGTAGTTGGTGTGGTCTCTGCTGAGAGGTGAATACTGAATTGCCTTCCAGGTGTGTCAAATGCTAAACACGCAAATGTGACAGTTAAAACCATCACTAAAAGGAAACATATGGCCTGGTCTCTCTGAGAAATTCTCTGTGCAGATCCTGTGTGACCAGTGAGACCAGAGGATTATCACAGAGCGCTCAGGGGTTATCTGTGAACTCCACAGGTGTGCCACTTGCACTGCTGCTTGGTACACCGAGGTGCTGCAGGCTCCTCAGATGCTTATGTAGCCATCCATGGAGCAGGACCTGCTTTGCTCAGGTAAATGCAACCAGAGTCAACCAGTAGCCAACAGGAGTTGGGTTGTAAAGCAACACTAAAAGAAGACTCAAAAAAACCGCTCCCCCTGGGCACTGTCACCCCAGAAGCCTTAAGCCTTTTCTCCCCCCCCCGAAATAGCAGCCTGAGTGTGGGTGTGATCCAGACTGCAAAGGAAGTGAACTGATGCTAAAGTGCCTTAATGGGCTTAGAGAAACCTCCTGTCCACGGAGCGCTCTGTGCCTAATGCCTCTGCTGGCAGGGTGAGGAACTGCTGGTTCTTGTAGCGGCCTGCAGAGCCCTCGCAAGCCATCTTGGTGAGCCTTAAATGTCTGAAGCCCCTGCCAGAGCTGCTGGGCCCCTGGGGAAACCTGTCCCAGGTCTGCTTGGTGCTCTGCGTGATAGGGAGAAAGCTTTGTTCTGGTCCTAACGCAGCAGGATGGTACCTCTGGATCCAAGAGCTCTTCCTGATGCCTGCAGAGGCAGTAGCCGCTTGGGTTTTGTCTCTGGGAGGTGCTCTGTTAAATAATGGGGTTTCTAAATAACATTGAGGTGGGAGGCAGTTTGCTTTGTCACAACCCTCTTTAACTTCAGTGGCAACTTTACAGTACTGGCTGCTTGCTTCTGACAAGGTTGTGGTGCTGAGGGTGGAGCTTTTGTGGCTTTCAGTTTGAGTTAAGAGCAAGATGGTTATATACTAGGGGGGAATACTGCTGAAACTTGGGCTGCTTGGTTGCTCTTGGTTCACGTTAGGGCTGCGAGCCCTAGGTTTGGGAGAAATGCTCTCATTATTCCTTTGTGTTAAAACTTAAGACCAAATCTGTTTTGTATTTTAGTGTTTGGTCGCCATGGGTGATGGTGGCAATGAACTGGTTAGTTTGCTGTCCTGAGCTGTCCCCCATAGGCTACAGGGAGAGAGCACAGCAGTGTCTGCCAGGCAGCCAGCCATCTGCCCTGTTCTTTCTGCATTTGGTGTATTGTGGCTGTTTGTTTCCTGGCTGGTGATGCCATGTACTGAGCTGTGGGCCAAGGCTGTTTCTTGAAGCCCTCTGGCCTGGCTGCCAGGAGCTCTCTGGGCACTGTGATGCAGAGCAGCACTGGGGGTGAAAGCTGCTCTCTGTGGGTTAGCAGGGGCCTGTTTAGCACCATCCCCCTTCTTTGTTCCCTCCTAGGGTGTGAGGGGAGATGTGGTTCATGGGTGTCGTGTGGGGATACTGTTGCCCTCTGGCCCTGCAGAGCTAGCTGTGTGCCTGGGATCCGGGGTGATGCTCGGAGCCCGGCCCTGTCCCGAGGTGCCAGGGGAGCTGAGCATCCCCGTGGCACCCTCCTGCCTGGCCCGTGCCGTAACGGTGCCCGCCGCTCCCCATGCGGGGCAAGTCTTGGGCCAGGCTCCCACCTCGTCCCACGCGCTCCCTCCCGCAGCCTGCCCGGCTCCCCGTGCGTCCCTCCCGCCCGCACTGCGTTTGCCCCGGCCGCCCTCTCGCCTACGTGTTTGTACCGAGTGTTTTGTGTATAAAATAAAGCCTCCCTGCTGCACCGTCGCGCAGCTCTCCGTGCGCAGGGGGGGAGCGGGGCGGGGGTTTCCCGGGGCTCGCAGGCACCGCCCGGGGCAGGGCCGGGGCCCGCCGACGCCGCATGCCCGGGCCCGCCGGCCCCATTGGTCCCCGCAGTCACATGCCGGGCGGCGGCGGGGCTGCCCGCGCCCTCCCACCGAGCCTCTCTTCGCCGGGCTGAGCGCAGGGAGCGGCCGCGATCGCAGCATGAGCACCCTCAAGGTCTACAGCACCTCGGTGACCGGTTCCCGGGAGGTGAGCGGCGGCGGGGCTCCGGCGGGGAAGGGCTGGGCGCCCCGGGGGTCCCTCTCCCCTGGGGTGGGCGTCTCTTCCTGGTGGGGCAGCGAAGACACTGCCCTCCCTCCTCCCCGCCCCACTCAGGCATCCGTTCCTCCGCTCACGCTGTACCGGCCCCTTCTTTCTCCCGTTCACGCTGCACCGTCCCCTTTCCCCGAATCTACCCCGCCGTGCTGGGCGTCGGCCCCCTCCCCTCCTCGGCAGCGCCGAGCCCCGTGGGCAGGTGGGGTCTGGAGCGTGGCCCGTAAGGAGAAGTCACTCCCTGAGTGCTGTGCCGTGGCTGGTGCACAGGGGTGCATGCCCGCCCTTTAGGCTCCTCTCTGGCTCTCCATAACCTGCTTTTCCCACCCGGGCTCCAGATTAAATCCCAACAGAGCGAAGTAACCAGAATCCTTGATGGAAAAAACATCAAGTATGAGCTGGTGGATATCTCCCAGGACAATGCTCTCCGGGAGGAGATGAGGGCAAAGGCGGGTAACCCCAAAGCCATCCCACCCCAGATTGTCAATGGAGACCACTACTGTGGGGTAAGGCTTGTGCTCTGTACGAGGGATAAGTGCTGTGGAGTTGGGGGGTGGGCAATAATCCCGTTGTCTTGTGTTTGCAACAAAAAGTGTCAAGGCACCTTTCAAAAGGCATCTCTTGAGAGGTGTGTGGATGAGATGCCATCAGGGTTAATGGGCATTAGGAGCATGGTGGCTCCTGGGACCTGGGCAGGGAACTGCAGACACTGGGGCTGTGCAGGGCTGCCCTGCTTTCCTTCCATGTGACTGTCGCCCGTGTTGTGAACCAGTTTGTGCTGCGTGCTCTGGGGACCAGACTGGTGGGAGTGTGCAGTTCACTCTGGCCTTGTGAACGACTGTGTGGCTCTTCCCTGCAGGATTACGAGCTCTTTGTGGAAGCGGTGGAGCAAAACACCTTGCAGGAGTTCCTGAAGCTGGCCTGAGCCCCGGGCTCCCCTCCCGTCCTGGACTCTACCTGCATTCCTGAGCACCCTGTTTCCAACCACCTTCACTTCCAGGTTGTCCGTGCTGTCCTGGCATCGCGATCTGTATCCCAGCACAGGGAAACCCATGACCAAAACTACTCATTGCAGCTGCCTACGATTCCCTTCTGCCTAACCCTGATAGTCATCTCAGAGGGATCCAAAGAAAGTCTGACGCTCGCTGTGCATGGCCTGTGAACAAAGCTGGGCCTGGCTCACACCGCAGCTTCCAGTGCCTCTGTAAACAGCAAAGCCTCTGGGACTGTGTGAAGTGCAGCCGTCCGTCAGCCCCTCTCCTCTGCAGGGAGAGCTTCTGCTTCAGGAGGGAGGGGCATTAGGGTTGCATGTTACTTTCCACTTCTCCCAGTTGCTGTTACAATGGTAAATCCTGCTGCCTCGCTTTCTTTATTACTTTCCCCCCCCCCCCTTCATCTCAACTGTAGAGATTACGGCAACTAAAAGTTCATCTGTGTTTTGTTATAATTTAATGCAAAAATACTGCACAAAGCTGGGGTCTGACCACCCAGCGTGGAGAAGGCTGGAGCTGGGGGCCTGTGTCCCTCAGGAGGCTGCCCAGGGAGATGGATGGGCCTGGAAGTGGGACCTGTACTGCTCTGTCTGCCCTCCACCGCAGCACGGTGCCAGGGCTCTCTCGCCAGCGTTAATGGCTCAGGGCTGCTCCAGAACAGCTGATGCTCTGGCTGTCTCCTCTTTCCTCTCTGAGTTGGCTTTTTTGCAACCCGGACCAAGTGTGTCTTGTTTTCCTGCCAAAAAAGCAAGTTTATAACCAGTGTTGTCTTCCGAGATGCTATTAAATGTTACTGTACCTTTCACATCGGTACCCCTGGGGTTTGGTTGGTTTTATTTAACATTTGGTTTTATTTTTACTATGGGTTAAACCTCATCCTGTGTAACCACTCTGAGTCATTTCCAGCTGAGTCAGTTGTGCTTGCTGCTGCAGCCTGACACAAAGATCTTAACACCTTAGATTGCTGCTGCTAATCAGAGGCTCACAGGCCTTGTCTGAATATCCCACAGCGTGGCAGCGACAGGTAATTCTCTTGAGCATTCCTCTTCTCTGCAGTAAGCATGGCAGCTGAGGGCAGGGAATAGCTTCAGCCAGGCCAGGGAGTAGAAAAGAAGCCCCTGGCACAAAGATCACCTGGTTGGTTATAGACCAGGATACAGAGGGGCAGTGGGAAAGGCTGCCCTTTAGAGTTCCCTGTCCACTTCTGTATCTGCTGTGGGTGTAAAGAGGAGGAAGGTAGCTTAGGGCTGTGGGATTGAGTCACTGGTCACGGGGAGCCTGTGGAAGCAACTGGTTTCCGCAAGTGGTGGTTCCTGTCATGAAGTTCTGCAGGTCCAGCTATGGTCTGAGGCGTCTGGGAAGTGCTCTGGGCGTCCTGCCTGCTCCCACAGCAACTCTGCCTTTGGAATCTTAATGGGAGCGGAAACTGCAGCTTAAGTAAATTGTTTTATCAGGAGCCTTTAACCAGGTCTGGGTGGCAGCTTGTGCAGGGCCTCAGCTAAAAGGCAACCTGCCAGAAGATGCTGCCTCACAGGAGCAGGAGAGCACCAGCTGGGAGTCAAATGGGAGCTGGTCACAGTGGAAAAGGGAAGAGTGCTGGGAAAAGGGGCCTGCAGTGCCCAGTCCCAGCCCCGGGGAGAGGAAGATGCTTTACTCAGGCTTCAGCAGAGAAGCAGCGAAGGGATTATGTTCTTCTCTGATGACATGGTGTCCTGTTGCAGCATCCAGCTCCAGGCAGCAGCAGCCTGCCAAGGGAGGGAGGGAGCTCAGGGCGTTGCAGCTGGGTTCGTCGTGGCTGCAGCCTGGGCCCCGCTGGAGCTGGGGGCTGTCCGTGGGAAGGAGTTGTTCACGTACAGGAAACCCAGCAGCATGATCTCCTGCCTGAGCCGAGTCTGGCTCAGGCCCAGGGACCATGTAACTGGGCCCGTTTCCCTTCAGGTGTAAGCACAGTTGAGATCTCTGGGGAGCAGCTGTGTGTGGAAAGCAAAGTGACCCTGGCTGTTTGTCTGTCCTGCTGCTCTAGAGAATCCCTAAGCTGAGCTCAGCCTGTACCAGCGCAAAGCTGGTAGCCTTCCCCCAGTAGAGATCAGCCTGAGTAACCTTCAGCAGCAGATGAGAAGCCAGGCCTTGGGTTTGAGCAGACCAAAATGCCCCTGTGTGGCAGCCCCCCTGTCCCGGGGAAGAGCATCCAGCCAGGAGGCAGCAGGATTGGGACTGGCAGCCTCTGCCAAAGGGTGATGCCGAATTGCTGCCTCTGGGCTCTTCTCTCCATCCCTGGCAATGAAACTAAATCTGCAGAGACGCTCCCCTCCTCCTCCCTTCCCAGCCAGGGAGGCTGTAACACAGCAAATGGCACAAGGCAGCTCCTTCCCCTTGCAGAGCGTAGGGCCAGCAGCTCCTGCTAGGAGCTGTTAAGCTGTTTGCAGCCCTGGCACCTCTTGGGAGGGTCCTTCTCTTCTCTGCAGCACCAAGGGGACACTGGAGATCCAGTCTCATAACTGCAGGCTCCTGGAGCTGTCTGTGTCTGCCCTCAGGGGGAAGGTACTGATGATCTCAGACTAGTTGGAGGCTCAACCCCTAGGAAAGAACAGCGCGATATTTCCTACACAGAGGATTCCCCCAAGGTTTTGCTGAGATGCTCTGGGTGATTCAGTTGTGGTTGTGTAAGAGCAGAGAGGGAAAACTGTTTCACAAGCACAGACTGAGCAGAAACAAGTGCTTCCCACCCAAACTGCGACCAGGCAGGCACGGAGCAGCCCATCGAGGCCACGAGCTGCAGCAGGGATGGAGACTCTTGCATCCCAACAGCATTTGGGAAGAGGGGAGAGCAAAGGGGTCCCCTCAGCTGCCCTTAATCCTCGCCAGGGGGATGTGTGAGCCCCTGGGCAGCACTGAATGCACTGGGGTATGTTGCTGGCTGAGCAAAGCAGGGTGTTTGTCCAGCAGCGGATCCCTTGTCCAAGCTGAAGGCTGCAGCTCAGCTTGCAGGCTGCACCAATGCCTTAAGCAGTGGCAATAGTGGGGGGAGCAGGGCTAAATGCCTGGAAGGAGGCAAAGGCTGCTCTGTTCAGACTGCTCTGTTTGAAGCACAGCTCTGGGAGCCTCAAGCAGCACCAAAGAAACCTTCCCTGGGGCTTGACAGGGCCGGGAGCAAAGCAAGGAGGGAAGGAAGTCCCCAGCCTACCTGGCATGGGCAAGGTGTTGGCACAGGTCCCTTCTGGTCTTTGTGAACAGCATCTTTACAACATGTGCCTGCTCCCTGCTTTCAGATTTGATGTGGAGAGTGCAGATATCAGGGCCAGAAGCTTCAGCCTCTTACCTATCATGACCCTGGGGGTTAGAAAAACCTCATCACCTGAGCAGCTCGGGCTCTGTGAGCTCTGCTCAGCAGGCAGAGCCTCTGGGCTGCCAGGGTGATCTGGACAGGGGAGAGGTGTTTCCCCTTTGGGAATGTCCTTGAAGATAAACATCTGTGGGTGAGCAGACAGACCCATAGATGAAAACGCTGCTTTGCTTTAACTTCCTAAAAGTGCCTTGGAAAGAGGGTGGCTGACCTTTTTTAGTGTCTTCATTTTAGGTAAGGGCTGTCTGGTAAGTACTTTGTCCTACTTTTTTGATTAAAAATAATCTGCTTGGTGGCTTTTGGGTTTGGTTTGGGGTTTTTTTAAGCTATTTGGGTCTTGTCTTGCCAGAAGACTGAGTGGAAAAATGTTGTTAGTGTGACGTCCCACTTGGGAGGTTTTCTCATTTACTGTGACCAAAACCAGCTCTTGACGTGGTTTCAAGCTCTTGGGCCTTGGCTTCTTGTCTGCAGGGCTCCTTCAGCATCCTTTGCTGCTGATAAAGGTGAATCTAGAAGGAGCTTGGCCCTTCAGAAATTGTCACCATCAGGTCAGTCCCTCTTATCTGCACAGGTCAGGAGATGATGTGCTGGAAAGCAGCCCTGAGGAAAAGGACTTGGGGGGACTCACGGATGAGAAGCTGGACATGAGCCACCAATGTGCATCTGCAGCCCAGAAAGCCAACCCCATCCTGGGCTGCATCACCAGAAGCGTGGCCAGCAGATTGAAAGAGGGGTTTGTCCCCTCTGCTCTGCTCTGCTCTGCTCTGGAGTAACCTCACCTGGTCACAGCACACCAGCTTTGGAGCCCTCAGCACAAGAAGGACATGGAGCAGGGGCCAGAGGATGCCACAAAAATGATCCAAGGGCTGGAGCAGCTCTCCTATGAAGCCAGGCTGGGAGAGTTCAGCTTGGAGAAGAGAAGGCTTCGGGGGACCTTATAGTGGTCTTCCAGTCCCTGAAAGGTACCTACAGGAAAGCTGGGGAAGAACTATTCCCAAGGGATGGAGCGATAGGACAGGAAAAGGGGAGATTTAGGTTGGATATTAGGAAAAAGTTCTTCAATACGAGTGTGGATCACTGGTGCAGGTTGCCCAGGAGGTGACCTATTTCCCGTGCGCTTGTGCCCTGCTTCCTTCGTGGCAGCGGGCAGGTGCCTGCTTACGTTTCAGATGCACTTGGAGACCTAGATGGAGTCCTCTGAGGCCTTCTGCCTGGAAACGTGGCGCGTGGCCACTTCTGAGAAATCAAAGAGCGGGGCCCCAAAGAACCTCCAATTTAAACTGCAAAATCCATTTAAACGGCAGCAAAAGAAACTCTCCCAACGTTGTTCTTGAGAGAGATTTGTTCAGTCTGGGTTTGAAAGCTTTTCCAGGGGATCTATTTGAGAACTGCAGGGAGCATCCAGCAGATTGGTCAAAGAAACTTGAATCATTTTTCTGGGGGGGAGTAACTAGAGAGTGATTTCTCCCCAAAAGGTGAAGAATAGGGGGTTTTGTGCTGCTTACCTGCAAAGGGTCATCATCTGGTTGGCACGTCTGCAACTCTGAAGGGCGATAGCCATCTGTAATTCCCTGCAGGCATTGCTGGAACAAGGTGAGAGCTCACAGTCATACCTCAGATTTTCTGTTTATCTTGTGACTGATACGTTGCTGCCCAAACACTCTGATTTGTGGTGTTCTTGCTGCACAGAAAAGTTTGGGTTTCACAGACACCCAGAATCTCCATTCTCCATCTCTATAAATTACTACACAAAGAGATATCAGCCTTTAAAGGCACCCTGGGAATGCAGGGGGGGAGCTGGGGGCGGGCATGGGTGTCTCCGTAGCTGCTGCTTTTTAGGACTGGGATGCGCTCACAAGCCCCATTTCTGTCTGTTCACTTTCCTGAGGCTTAGAGAATGATCCCAGGAGGGCTCTAGGTCTAATTCCTCTATGGGCATTTCCACACCTGTCCTTGCAGGACCAAAAGGATCTGTTGAACCCAACGATCCCATTTTGGTCCAGCGTAAGAGGGAGGGGTTTTGTCTGTCTCAGCGGAGCACCCCCAGCCATGTGCTCAGTTT
Source organism: Gallinula chloropus (assembly GCF_964237585.1). NCBI lineage: Eukaryota > Metazoa > Chordata > Aves > Gruiformes > Rallidae > Gallinula > Gallinula chloropus. The sequence goes on from NC_140107.1 coordinate 9,928,605, forward strand.
GAGAGGTGCCTTCCCCAGCCAGCATGCTCAAATCCTTCACATTTTCCAAGACTTAATCAAAATCAATCTGGTATTTAGAACCAACCGCATCACGTGTGGCAGAGGGATCAGCGTTATGGCAGGAGGAGGATGCCAGCTAACAGCTTTCACCTCTCTGCGAATCCGGGGTGCGCTCGGGTCCAGACATCATTTTGGGCTGTCTGTGCATCCTTTGTCTTCTGCACTTCTGCAGAGCATGGTGCGACGTGGCTGTGGCACGGCCAGGTTTCCATGGGTGTGTGCAAATCCAGGAGGGCAGGGCAGCAGGTAAACAACCCTCTTGCTACAAGCTAATATACCTCCAGAGCTGGCTATGGGTGCAGCCAGCCCTTTGGACATCACACTAGCTCCTTGTCTTGGGTTGGGATTTCAGAGGGGTTGTGTTGTCCCTTGGTGTGGTGCTGTAAAATGCATGGTGAGGAACTTAACTAGTTGGATAAATGGATCAGGGCAGGCTTGATGAAGGGATGCCAGTGTATATGGAGCTGGTGGCCCACAGACTGCTGCTCCCTCTTCCTGGGACATTGCTCAGGATGCTTCTCTGGGCGATGAGCTGCTGGAGGCCAGCCCTGCCGAGAGGGATTTGAGGGTCTTGGTTGACAGCGAGTTAATCATAAGCCAGCAGTGTGCCCAGGCTGCCAGGAGCCCAACCACATCCTGGGGTGCGTCCAGCACAGCACAGCCAGCCCGTCCAGGGAGGGGATTGTCCCGCTCTGCACTGCGCTGGGGCAGCCTCACCTCGAGCACTGGGTGCGCTTCTGGGTGTCACAGTACGAGAGGGACACAAAACTATTGGAGAGTGTCCTGAGGAGGGCAGGGAGGGTGGGGAAGGGTCTGGAGGGGAAGGCTTATGAGTAAAGGCTGCAGTCCCTGGGGTTGCTCAGCCTGGAGAAGAGGAGGCTGAGGGGAGACCTCATGGGGTCTGTGGCTTCCTGATGAGGGGAGCGGAGGGGCAGCATCGCTCTCTCTCCTCTCTTTGGGGACCAGGGATGGAACCCCAGGGAACAGCGTGAAGCTGCCCCAGGGGAGGTGTAGGCTGGGTGTCAGGAAGAGGTTCTGCACTGAGGGGGGCCTGGCCCAGGCTCCCCAGGGAAGGGGTCCCAGCCCCGAGCTGGGCTGAGGGCAGGAAGCGTCTGGACGATGCGCTCAGTGCAGCTCTGACTGGGCTGGGCTGTGTGGGGCCGGGAGCTGCACTGATGGTCCCTGCGGGTCCCTTCCCACTCGGCACAGCCTGTGGCTCCGTGGCAGGGCCCAGCGACAGGGTGACTCGGAAGACCAGCCGCCGGGAGGTGCGGGCAGAGGAACAGCCTCAGCTGCCGCCGGGCCCGGCTCCTCTCCCCGCTGGTACCGCGGCGCCGCCAGCCCGGAACCTCCGCGCCGCGGCACCGGAACCTTCCGGCCGGGGCTCGGGTCGAGCCGGAGCCTTCCGGCGGGGCTCGGGCGGGAGCGGAAAGGGGCAGCGGCGGCTTCCGGGCGGGCGCGGGAGGATGGAGACGATCCTGGAGCAGCAGCGGCGGTACCATGAGGAGCGGGAGCGGCTGATGGACGTGATGGTGAAGGAGATGCTCACCAAGAAGTCCACGGTGCGCCCGGGGCCGCGGGGAAGGGGGCAGGGAGGCGGGCGGGGTCCGGGCCGGGCTAACCCCGCTCCTCTCCCCTGCAGCTCCGCGACCAGATCAACTCGGACCACCGGACGCGGGCCATGCAGGACGTGAGTGCGCCGGGGGCGGGCGGCGGGCCCGGGCTGGGCTCCGGCAGCGGCGCGGCGCGGGCCAGGCCTCCGTCCGGTGCCGAGCGGGGCCCGGCCCCGGTAACATCCTCCGCGGCCTGCGCGGCTCTTGTCTGTTCCAGAGGTACATGGAAGTGAGCGGCAACCTGCGGGACCTGTATGACGACAAGGACGGGTGAGTGCTCGTGCGGCCGCCCCGCTGCGAGGTGCCTGTGCCTGAGGTGGGCCCACAGTGTGGTGCTGGGCCCGGGGTAAGGGGTGAGCTCATCAGTGTCTGTAAACATGTAAAGGGTGAGAGTCAGGAGGCCAGAGCCAGGCTGTGCTCAGGGGGGGCAGCGACAGGACACGGGGCAGCGGGTGCAGCTGGAGCAGAGGAAGCTCCAGGGGAAGGTCAGGAGGAACTTTGTCCCTGTGAGGGTGCTGGAGCCCTGGGACAGGCTGCCCAGAGAGGCTGTGTGTCTCCTTCTCTGGAGACATCCAACCCCCCTTGGATGTGTTCCTGTGGGATTCAGCCTGGGGGATCCTGCTCTGGCAGGGGTGGGACTGGAGGAGCTTTCGAGGTCCCTTCCAGCTCCTGATGCTCTGTGATTCCACTCATAACTGGTCCTTTCCCCTGCCCCCAGGCTGCGGAAGGAAGAGCTCAGTGCCATCTCGGGGCCCAATGAATTTGCAGAGTTCTACAACAGGTTGAAGCAGATTAAGGAGTTTCACCGGAAGCACCCGAACGAGGTGGGTGTGTCCCTGACCAGCACTGTGGTGTCACTTGAGAAAAAAACATGCACAGAATCACAGCATCACTAGGCTGGAAATGATCACTGAGTCCAACTGATTCCATCCCCTACTGAACCACGTCCCTGAGCTCCACATCTGCCCATCGGTTAAACACATCCAGGGATGGTGACTCGACTCCCTCCCTGGGCAGCCTGTGCCAGTGCCCCAGAACCCTTTTTGGGGAAGAACTTTTTCCTAATGTGTGATCTGACCCTGCCCTGGCACAGCTTCAGACCACCCCCCTCATCCTGTCCCCCATTTCTTGGGCAAAGAGACCAACCCTCACCTCTCTGCAGCCTCCTGGCAGGGCAGTGGAGGTGGGGAGAAGGTCTCCCCTCAGCCTCTTCTTCTCTAGGCTGAACACCCCCAGCTCCCTCAGCTGCTCCTCATAAGATTTGCTCTCCAGCCCCTTCCCCAGCCTGGTTGCCCTTCTCTGGACACCAAATGTGAGATACTGTGTTCTCCACTCTGCCTGTGTTAGCTCAGGAACATCCTACTGCTGAGCTGGCGCTTGGACTCTCCTTCCTCACCAGTTAGCAGTGTCATTGGCTGTGATTGTTGTATTGGTCATTCTGGGTCATTAGCCAAAGTAATACTTTTTTCTGCAATTTCTGTCTGCTCCTGAAGATCTGTGTTCCAATGTCAGTGGAGTTTGAGGAACTGTTAAAGGCCAGAGACAACCCAAGTGAGGAAGCTCAGAGTAAGTTTGCACGCTTTTTTCTGAGGCCGGTTTAAGTGAAAACATGGTGCTTTCCTGGGAGGTGTTTTTTAACTGCAAGTTTCAAAGTTCCACCTCCCTGTTACTTCAGAAGAAGACTTCTGAAGATTGTTCTTTTGTCATTAAATCCTTCCAAACTGCAGCCCCCTGGAATATGCCACAGTTGTGCTCCTCTTGAGGAGCATTGCAGTGGGCTTCCACAGAGCTGCAGTCAGGCCTCTGGTCCATAAGCATCCCACTTGCATATTGAAACATCATCTTTAAGCATAAATCAGTCCACAGTTCAAAGTTTTCAAGTTCCAAAGCTCATATATAATGAGTAGGGAAAACTAAGCTCATAATAAAGCTCTTTGTGATCTTTCCTGCAGATCTAGTGGAGTTCACAGATGAGGAAGGGTACGGACGGTACTTAGATCTGCATGATTGTTACCTCAAGTACATCAATCTAAAGTCATCAGAGGTAAGTGGCTGCCTAGGGCAGTGTTTCAGGCTGAGGGGTTTTTCTTTGCTTGGCTCGTCCTTGGGTTTTTTTCCCTACATAAATAAGTTTATTTCCAAGTAGCTGTTTTAAAGTCACTTTGCACTTTCTGAAGTCTGGAATAACCCCATCAGCTGGGGCTTTTCTTCTGGTCTGTGAACTGGAAAGTGGATGTTCCTTCACCTGTGTGTGCGTAAAGTCTGACCCTGAGTTTTTTGTTCTTAGAAACTGGATTATATCACTTACTTATCCACATTTGACCAACTCTTTGATATTCCCAAGGAGAGAAAAAATGCTGAATATAAGAGGTGAGCCTTTTTGCCTACCTGCTGCTTTTATGATAGCTGATGAGGAGGAATGTGCTTTTTGGGTGCAGAGCTGCTGAGGATACAGACTTGTGTAAATCAGGGCACTGAGCTGTAGTAACTCGATCGTGTGTCTGAGCTCTGAGGAAGCAGCACAGCAAGAATGTGGAAAGTCCCATCCTTCTCTGCAGAAGGACTTTATCTTTCTAGAAATGGTGTGTTGAAAACTGTTGTGATCTCAATGTCTTCCCTTTGGGGTGCTGGAGGGTGATTACTTCCCAAAGATGCAATTAAGGAAATACATTAGAGGGGTGATGTTGAATTACCTGTGATTACTCTGCCAGGTACCTTGAAATGCTTCTGGAGTACCTCCAGGATTACACGGATCGAGTGAAACCCTTACTGGACCAGAATGAACTTTTTGGGAAAATTCAGACAGAGTTTGAGAAGAAATGGGAGAACGGGACGTTCCCCGGCTGGCCGGTGAGCAGGTTCAGCCCCTCTGAACCTTCCCTGTTTGTGAGAGGTTTGCTGGGGGTCTGTAAAGTCATCACTGAGATGAAGTCCCACAGCAAGATGCCACTTAATAGGAACTTGAATTTGAAACGTGATATAACTGGCTTGAAATGAACCTTGTTTATGGTTTTCTTGTTTTCCGTCTTCTCTCTCCTTCCCTTGCTCAGTTTAGTGAGAGACTTTTTCCTCTGTGAAATGAACTGCTTTTCTGGGGTTTACTTAGAGTGTTACATCACATGAAGCAGTGTAGGGTGTCACAACGATCTTGCCTCTGTGTTTTCTTGGCAGAAAGAGACCAGCAGTGCACTCACTCATGCAGGAGCCCATCTGGACCTCTCTGCCTTTTCCTCTTGGGAGGTAAGTTTTCAGCGCTCTGCACCCAGTGCTAAATTTTGAGTGGGTGGAAGCTTTGTCACTTTGTGCCTTTTCCTATTTCCCTTGGTGTGCTTCCACCTCTGGCTCTCTGCTCCCAATAAAGCTTTGATTATGTGAACTACTTAATTTCTGTGGTTGGGGGGCATTAACTTGAAAGATGTGGGCTCCTTGGTTCAGGAAGGACATAGAACTCCTTGAAAGAGCCCAGCACAGGGCACTGAGGTGAAGGGAGTGAAACCCCTTCCTGATGAGGAGAGGCTGAGGGAGCTGTGCCTCTTTAGGCTGGAGAAGAGGAGACCGAGGGGTGAGCTCATCAGTGTCTGTAAACATGTAAAGGGTGAGAGTCAGGAGGCCAGAGCCAGGCTGTGCTCAGGGGGGGCAGCGACAGGACACGGGGCAGCGGGTGCAGCTGGAGCAGAGGAAGCTCCAGGGGAAGGTCAGGAGGAACTTTGTCCCTGTGAGGGTGCTGGAGCCCTGGGACAGGCTGCCCAGAGAGGCTGTGTGTCTCCTTCTCTGGAGACATCCAACCCCCCTGGATGTGTTCCTGTGGGATTCAGCCTGGGGGATCCTGCTCTGGCAGGGGTGGGACTGGAGGAGCTTTCGAGGTCCCTTCCAACTCCTGAAGCTCTGGGATTCTGGGATCTGGCTGGATTTGTCACATTCCTCATTTTCCAGCACACCTTTCCATTCCATCCTTGGATACAGTTTGTTGGTGGTTTTTTTTCTTTTTTAATGAGCTAAAGTGGACACACATCCATAGCTATCTAACAGCTTCTCTTTCCTTGTTATTTACTTTCACTGAACAGGAATTGGCTTCCCTGGGACTGGACAGATTAAAATCAGCTTTACTGGCCCTGGGACTAAAATGTGGCGGGTAAGGTGCAGTCATTTTATAGCTTTCTCTTCAGCTTTTGAGGTTTTCCATCTTTATGGGATGCTTGTTTTGTCTCTCTTGTTTACAAGAATTACTTTATTGGCATTTGAAAGACAGAAGATTGAGAATCAACTGTGATCTGTTGTTTTAAAAGTGTCCTGAAATCTCTTGGAGAGAGGAATTTGGCTTAAGGAATGAAGACAATGAATCTCACGTCTCCTAACAGCTAAATTTAGAACTTTGTTGCATGGATTCAAATAGTTTTTGGGAAATGTAAAGCTATGGTTTGGACTTGTCTCCTCCCCATTTTCCTGCAGGACTCTGGAGGAGCGTGCTCAGAGACTTTTTAGCACTAAAGGCAAGTCACTGGAATCACTCGATCCTTCCTTGTTTGCTAAGAATCCAAAGACAAAAGGAAGCAAACGGTGAGTCCCTGCAGGTTGTTCTCAGGTTGGTGGTGTTCTCACTTGGATGAGGAGTATTCCAAAGGCATTGCTCTTGTGTAGCCCTGACAGAGAGATCCTTGGAGTGTTAGAAGCCTTTTGTGTTGGGCAATGTAGTCCCACACCAAACAGAAGACACCAGAGCTTAATGGTTTCTGTGCAGTTTGGTTCACACAAGCTGTTTGGTCCTTGTTTCTGTTCTCTTGCTGTATGCAAGGCAGATGTGTCTTTAGGAGTTCACATGGTGCTTGCAGTTCTGACATGGTCTTCATAAACTTTATTTCCAGAGACACTGAAAGAAACAAAGATCTTGCCTTCCTGGAAGCTCAGATTTACGAGTACGTGGAAGTTCTTGGGGTAAGGATTTTGTTTTGTCTTTGAGCTTTTTATTTCAGAGCTGTCAGGTAGTGACTGGAAGGTCATCCCCAGCTTTGCTGGCTCTTTTGTAGCCAGCATGCCCAGAGGAGTTATTGTCATGCCCAGAGTTGTGGTGTTTCAAGGTGTGTGTTAGCAGATAGCTTTCTCTGTCATAGAATCATAGAATGGTCTGGGTTGGAAGGGACCCCAACAGTCACAGAGCTCCAACCCCCCTGCCACAGGCAGGGACACCAACCTCCAGGCCTGGAGCTACACAAGGTTGCCCAGGGCCCCATCCAACCTGGCCTTGAACACCTCCAGGGACGGGGAATCCACTACCTCTCTGGGCAGCCTGTTCCAGCACCTCACCACTCTTTCTGTAAAAAACTTCCCCCTAATATCTAATCTAAACCTTCCCTCCTTTAGCTTTAGTCCATTCCCCCTTGTCCTGCCATTATCTGCTCTTTTAAAAAGTCAGTAAGTAGAATACAAGCAATCACGTTTATATTTCCATCAGCTAATTATTTGTTGTGCTTTTGTGCACAGACCCAGCAGCAGAGGCTGCATGTCCCCTTGAGGAGCCTGGCTTGTTACAGAATCACAGATTGTAGGGGTTGGAAGGGACCTCCAGAGCCCATGGGGTCCAACCCCCTGCTCAAGCAGGGTCCCTAGGACAGGGGCTGGAATCTCTCCAGAGAAGGAGACTCCACACCCCCTGGGCAGCCTGTCCCAGGGCTCCCTCACCCTCACCGGGAAGAAGTTCTTCCACATATTGGTGCAGAACTCCCTGTGCTCCAACTTGAGGCCATCGTCCCTTGTCCTGTCCCCACAGACACTGAGAAGAGGCTGCCCATTTCCTCGTGTCCCACACTTCAGATATTGATAAACATTAACAATTGTTGTCTTGGTTTGGTTTTTCTTCTTCTTTCTGGTATTATTATTATCAGTGCAGATAATTTCTGTTTCACGCCTGTGTCACAGTGTACTGCAAACCTTTTCTTGCTCTGCCCTGACACTTGCCTTACATCCTTGCTGCAGCTCGGGGTGTTTGCTTTAGCAGGCTGGCTGTTGCTGTTAGCTCCTTGTCTTGGAAGTGCTAATGGCAGCACAAGTTTCCCATTCTTTAAAAGCAGGGAAAGTTCTATTAAAACCACAAGTTGTTGGGCTAAATGAAATGAGAGCTCTCTGTCTTGTACCATCTTCTGTTCCCCCTCCTACGCTGAGGAAGCGTGTCCCTCCACAGGACGCTTCCCTTCTTTGCCAGGAACAATCCCTCCTCTTTTCTCCCACTCCAGGAACAGAGACACCTCACTCATGAGAACGTGCAGCGTAAGCAAGCGCGCACCGGTGAAGAGAGGGAGGAGGAGGAGGAAGAGCAGATCAGTGAGAGCGAGAGTGAAGATGAAGAAAATGAAATCATTTATAATCCCAAAAACCTGCCTCTGGGTTGGGATGGCAAGGTAACTGAGATTCCTGGGGCTGGGAAGTGGGAGGTGCAGCTGGGTCCATGCTGCTCTTGTGTTTGAACCTGCTTTGCCTTCAGCCTGATCTGTGTTCCTCTCTGCTTCTCAGCCAATCCCATACTGGTTGTACAAACTGCATGGCCTAAACATCAACTACAACTGTGAGATTTGTGGTAACTACACCTACCGAGGGCCCAAAGCTTTCCAGCGTCACTTTGCAGTGAGTAACGTGTGGCGACATCACCGTGGGTGCTGCAGCCAGGTGGTCTTTATGAAAAGAAACCAGTAAATTACTGGAGTTGTCCCAGTGGCGTTTCTTCTGCTTCCCAACGCGTGGGGCTAGGCTGACGCTGTGAATCACGTAGGGTGTGCTGAGATCTCTTCTGCTGATTTCGATGTGCTCCCTTCTTGTTTGGCCAAGAAGGTTTTAGGGAGGTGATTGTGCCCCTGTACTGGGCACTGGGGAGGCTGCACCTTGAGTGCTGGGTCCAGTTCTGGGCTCTTCAGCATCAGAAGGACATTGGGGTTCTGGAGCGAGTGCAGAGAAGGGCAACCAGGCTGGGGAAGGGGCTGGAGGGCAAATCCTCTGAGGAGCAGCTGAGGGAGCTGGGGGTGTTGAGCCTGGAGAAGAGGAGGCTGAGGGGAGACCTTCTCCCCACATCCCCTGCCCTGCCAGGAGGGTGCAGAGAGGTGGGCGATGGTCTCTCCAGCCAGGGGACAGGAGCTGGGACAAGGGGCAATGGGCTCAAGCTGCCCCAGGGCAGGGTCAGCTCAGCTGGGAGGGAAAAGTTCTTCCCTGGCAGAGTTGTGGGGTTTGTGGCACAGGCCACAGGTCTGACAGCGGAGTGCCTGCTGGCTGCCAGCGTGCCGCTGCGTCTAAAACACAGGAAGAATTATTTGTGTAGAGGTTTTTAGAGCTGACAGATTGGGATCTTGAGAGTATTTATTTCAGCCTGCCCAGGTGTTCCTAAGTCTTTAGTCTTGGACGCTGAATGAAGGGACATGCCCTCTCCTGGGCTGACCGCTCGCTGCTTCTCCGCAGGAGTGGCGCCACGCGCACGGGATGAGGTGCCTGGGCATTCCCAACACCGCGCACTTCGCCAACGTCACGCAGATCGAGGACGCGGTGTCACGTAAGTACCGGTGCCAGAGCCGGGGCGTGGGGCACCAGGATGGCTGCTGCCAAAAACGAATCCTTGCCTGAAGGAAACCAGGCAGGTAAAGCCTGGGTTTCCCAAACAAGCTATCCATACCTCTGGGGCTGTGTCTCTGGTTTTGGACCTTTCTCTCTTGTCCCATCCTGAATGATCACTTCAAAGCTTTATTTGCTTTAGTTCTCCTGCTTTTCAGTAAGAGGCACAGGGGAATGATGCATTTGGAGTGGATATCAGATACATCCCTGGCCTGCTGAAGTGATGGCAGCATTTTAAAAGATGGGAAAAAGTATGTTTTACTAGATGAAAAACTAGTATCTCAATGACATCAGGTCCTCTTTGATTTTTATTTGCAGTGTGGGCAAAGCTGAAACAACAGAAGGCTTCAGAGAGATGGCAGCCCGATACTGAGGTGAGATGTTAGAGGCATTTAGCTGTCTCTGGTCCCCTGGATGTGGGAGCCCCCCAGTCACCTTGTGTGGGCAGCCCCTGCACATGGGAGAGGTTTGCAGGAACCTGGTTGCACAGCTCCTGTGAGTGATGGTGTATGAAAAGCAGTCAGGGGGCTGCGTTGGGAAGTGGTTCTGGTAGGACAGGCTCAGCCCTTGGAGAGAATCTGTGGATCCTGCTGCTCTGTGGTACCGGTGTCGTTGTCATCTCACTTTTGTGAGAAGAAAAACCAGTGGGCAGTGTGTTTACTTCCATACTGGTGCCTCTCCTGAAGCTTCCACTTCAAACCATTTGTCAGCAGTTGGCAGGGCAGCTGTGGGACATGTGGCCTGCAGTGCAGCTTGTCATGTCCCCACCCTGAAAGAGCTCTTCTTATGGAGCTTGCCAGCAGATCATAGAATCACAGACCGGTTTGGGTTGGGAGGAACATCAAAGCCCATCTAGTTCCAACCCCCTGCCACAGGCAGGGACACCCTCGCTAGACCCGCTTGCCCAAAGCTCCATCCAACCCGGCCTTGAACACCTCCAGGGATGGAGCTTCCACAGCCCCACTGGGCACCCTGTGCCAGGGCCTCCCCACCCTTAGAGTCGAGTTTCACAGAATCATTAAGGTTGGAAAAGCTTTCCAAGATCATCTATCCCAACTATTCCCCCACCACCTCTGTTATTCTCTTACCCACATCCCTCAGTACCTCACCCAATCTTCCTTTGAGTACCCCAAGGGACAGTGACTCCCCCACCACCCTGGGCAGCCTGTTCCAATGCCCAAACGCTCTTAGGGAGAGGAAATTTCTCCTCATTTCTAACCTGAATATCCCCTGGCACATTCTGCAGCCATTCTCTCTCCTCCTGTTGCTGGTTCTCTGCAAAAAGAGGCTGAGTCCAGCTCACCACAACCTCCTTCCAGAGAGTTGGAGAGAGTGATGAGGTCTCCCTGAGCCTCCTCCAGGCTAAACAGTCCCACGTCCCTCAGCTGCTCCTCATCAGAGTTGTGCTCCAGCCCCTTCCCCAGCCTGTTCCCTTCTCTGGACACGCTCCAGGGCCTTTGTGTCTTCCTTAGAGTGAGGGACCCAAAACTGAACCCAGTATTCAAGGTGCGACCAGCGCTGAGCACAGGGAGATGATCACCTCCCTGGTCCCGCTGGCCACACTATTCCTGATCCAGGCCAGGAACATCTAACCTAACCCTCCCCTCTTTCAGCTTGAAGCTGTTCTCCCACTTTCTTGTAGGAAAAATCCACTGCAAACCTTCCATAGCGAGGGGCTTGGCGGGGTGCTGGTGCTCTGTGGGTTGTGCTGAGATTCACCTGCAGTGCTACAACCGTGTCCAGGTGTCTCTGACCTGTTCATTCCATTCTAGGAGGAATATGAGGATTCCAGTGGGAACGTGGTGAATAAGAAGACCTACGAAGACTTGAAACGTCAAGGGCTGCTGTGACTTTTCCCCAATGAAGGATTTCACATCCAAAAAGCAGTTAGAGCAGCATTGGCAGCTCTGGCTCTTCCTTTGGTGTCTGGATTTTCTATGTGCATGAGTGTAGATTTCAAGGATACTTTATAGAATCACTTTTAGTAATTCCCCTCGTGAAAAGCAGACTTGTGACCTTATTTTATATTAAAAAAGAAAGAAAAAAGGAAAAATAAATGAGTTTTAATTTAGGAAGTGTTGAGAGATTTGTCTCCTTTTGTGTGCTGGAAGGAAGAGCTTTGATTATGATATTTTTCCAAATGCTTTTTGCCTGGTTTAAATAGAAGCAAATGTTCTCTTACTCCTGTTCTGATGGAATCTTCTGTGATGAAGGTGGACATTCTGTAAAGCCCATGTGAACCTGGTGTGCTGACAGGTAATGCTGCCTGGTTTGCTTTGGGCTTCTGTGCAAAACAAACTTCCTTGGCTCGTGTTGCTGCTTTTACCTGCTCTACCCGTGGAGGTTTGCTCACTGTGGGGTTTCTCAGGGGATCCACAGCAGAACCTGCTTTAGCTGGGGCCGTGGGGACACTTCGCGGTCACTTCTCCGGTTCTCCGGCCCCTCGTGTGGGGTTTCCTTCTGGTACAGGGTTGACTTGATGGGGCATCTCCCAGGAACCCCCTCACCGTGCCGGGGCGGTTGGTGTCTCCAGGTGCTGTGGAGCTGCAGGTAACCAGCGCTCTCCCTGGGGTGATGGTTTGTGCAGCCGATGGTTGGCAGGGCTGGGGCTTGTTGCCGGCACTGGGGAGCGAGCGCGTGTTGGCAGGTACCACCCTGCAGCGCTGCGCAGGGACAGTCCACCACCGGCAGCGGCTGCAGGCTTTCGGCGCGCAGGCAGACGGGGTGAGTTGCTGTGGGCTCCTTCCTTCCCTGCCCCAGGCCTGGTGGATGCTTGTTGCTGTTCTGCCCTGGAACTGGGCTGAGTGTGAGGGCACCCTGCTCAGCAGGGTTGTCTGAAGCTGACTGGGGTGGTGGCTGCCCTGGGTGGGAAGGTGGGAGACATGCCAGGCTGTGTGGCCTTCTTCCCTGAATGAACAGCCTCTGGGGAAGCTTCAGCCATTCCAGGGTCTTGGGGAGTGCAAACGGGCCCTAAATCCTAAGATTTAGGGAGGGAGAGTGTTACGTTTCTCTTTGGAGAACTTGGCTATGGAGCCTGAACTGAGAAACTGGGGAAACTGAGGCACTGGAGTCGTATCTCTGCTGCTTCCTAAGCTAAACTGGTAAAGATTTGGGATGAAAGCAGACAGATTCCAACAAAATGAGCTGGGTGTTGTGGGAGGCACGGAGAGGTAGAACTTCCCAAACCATGGAGGGGGGAGGCTGGGAAATCTGCTCCTCTGAGGGCTGGTGGCCTTGGGTCCACCCTCCCACCATGGGTCACATCTTTCTTTGCCCCAGCATCACCAAACTGCTGTGTGATGCCAAGCGTCGTCTGTCTGTCCATCCGTAACCACGGCTGCTCTGTGCAGCGCAGGTTACCACACCAACAGGAGCAGGTGGTTCCCCAGGGGCCTGGGGGGGCGGTGTTCCTGCCCCACCAGCTGCACCGTACCCATGGGTGCAGCAACATGGGTGGTTCTGGAGAGCATCTTTGGAGAGGAGCTGCTGTGGGTGTCCTGGGGTTTAGCCTGTACCAGCTTTGGGCTCATGTGAAGGGTGTAGGGAGCTGCCCCCCGTGGGGTATCTGCCCACACCTCCATGGGGGGCAGCTCCCTACACCCTCCGACCCTATGGTCACAGCACTCAGCAGCAACACAGCCAAGAGCTAGGTGAACCCCCAAACCTTCTCCCCCAAAGATGCTTGCAGCCAATGTCCTTGGGATGCTCCGTGTCCCCTGCGCATCCCAGCCCCTGACAGCTCCCAAAAATCCAGCCAGACGAGGGGTTACTGATGTGTTAGATGAGAGCCTGCTGAGGTGACCCAGATGGCAGTTTTCAGAGGTGCTGGTGGTGGGTGGGTGCTGTTACCACCTGTCCTCCTGCTACAGGCACCCAGAATAGTGTGCTGAACAGCCTGTATTTCTCCGGTGTCCCACCACATCCAGTGTAAAGGCTGTAAAACTTCCTAGGAGAAAGGTTTCTTCCACAAACAATAAAGACCTCAACAGGAGAGATCTTTTTTGGAGCTTGTTCTGATGTTGTTTGTGCCACGACATCCTGAGCCAGGCGTGGGACAGAGCATGTGCTGTGGTGACTGCGGCTGGACTGTCCCCTCCTGCTGCCCGGCTCGGAATGTGCCTCTTCCCACCAGGTCCCAAGTGAAGCTGTGGGTGGATGAAGATGTCAGGTCACCGATGGTCCATGCCCCCTGCTGAAGGTAACAGGGGCTCTGCTGCAGCGTGGCGAGCGGTGTCTGTCCCAGCGTGTCCAGGGTGTCTGTCCCTGCCCTGGCTTTTGGGGGCTGACCTGGTGGCTCCCTGGGGCGAGGGGTGGTCCCATAGGGCTCTAGTCAAGGGGAGGCTGCTGTGCAGGGCTGGGGTCAGCAAGGATCCCCGACCTCAGGTTGGGCTCCCCAAAACCTCCCCAAGGGGATCCAGTCACACCCTGCTCCCGGGAGGCTGGTGGGGGCTGGATTTGGTGTGTTGGGGGTGCGCTGCCTGTGCTTCGGGGAAGGTTCTTTGGGTTGGGGGTGAAGTGGGCACCAGATGAGGTGGTCTCAGTCATCTTCTCTCCGTTCCAGGCCTGCTGCTCTGCGTCTTGGCCCTGCACCTCTGGATCCAGGACCCTCTTGCCTCAGCAGGTGAGCTCTGCACCCTAAGGGACACCTGGGGCTCCTCTGGGAGCGTGATGTAGGATGGAGGATGGAGATGCACTGAGGAACTCTTTTTCAAGGTTTTTGACCCCAGAAAAGCCTGTTCTTCACAGGCAGTGTGGCTGGAAGGGTGGGAGAAGCTGTTTCAACATCTGTCTGTTGCGCTGTTGCCTGTTGTCTGATCTGCTGGCTGGGCTGCCCAGTCACTGGCTGCAAACAGACTTTGGGATGTCCTGTCCCTCCCTGCCATCCACATCCCAACTATAGTGTGCCTGATGCTTCCATGGAGGCCTCTGGGCTGCGTGGAGCCTCGGGAGGGGACACTGGGCTGGCCGAGCGTGAGGTTGTTGTTTCCTTTGCTAATGGGGGAACTTTGTGTTTTCCAGATCACAAGGTGGCTGCCAACGCCTCGGTGGCCAATGCCTCGGTGGGCCCCACCAACGCCTCGGTGGGTCCTGCCAATGCCTCAGTGGCCAGCACCTCAGTGGGCCCCACCACTGCCACAGTGGCCAATGCTTCACTGGACCCAGCTAACACCTCGGCGGCCAGTGCCTCGGTGAGCCCTGTCAATGCCTCAGTGGGCCCCGCCAATGCCTCGGTGGCCAGCACTTTGGTGGCCCCTACCAACACATTGATGGCCCCCGCCAGCCCCTCAGTAGCACCTGCCAGTGCCTTGGTGGTCAGCGCCTCAATGGCCCCCACCAGCACCTCAGTGGCCAGCACCTTGGTGGCCCCTACCAACACATTGGTGGCTGCTGCCGGCCCCTCCATGGCTCCTGCCAGTGCCTTGGTGGTCAGCGCCTTAATTGCTCCCACCAGCACTTCGGTGGCCAGCACCTCAGTGGTCACTGCCAGCACCTCAGTGGCCAATGCCTCAGTGGTCCCCATCAGCACCTTGATGGCCCCTGCCAATACCTCTGTGAACCATACAGAAGACACTCAGGTAAGGATAGGAGAGGGAAGGGGAGTAGAGGAGGCTGTTGGCACCACAAACAGGCTCTTCATCCTGACTTGGGGTCTCATGGGAGGCAGGAGTCCCCCAAGAGCATCTCCTGGGATGGCAGGGGGGCACCTCGGGCATGGTGGGCGGGTGCAGGGGCAGGCAAGGCCATGGCTGGAGACAAGGAGGTTTCACTACACAGTGATGCCCTGGTGTGTTCTCCCTCCAGCTCACCTGCCAGCACTTCCAGTGCTCCGGGGAGAGGTGCTACCAGGATGAAGCCCACACCAACAAAACCTCAACCTGCCAGAACGAGACACACTGCGAGGTACAGAGCTCACTGAGGGAGGGACACAGGGAGCTGTGAGAGGAAAAGCCTCTTTCCCCTTTCCTGACACCACGAATCCACAGCACTCTCAAGCCTGCATCACCCTCCTATTTCCCTTCTCTCTGGTGTGATGTGGGATACTTTTGCTCCTTCAGATTGGTGTCTTTTCCCACTGCTGGCATTTTTCTTTTCCCACTCCCAGCATTTATTTTCCCATCCTTTCCAGCTTTATCGTTTCTCCAGCACGAACTACACCGCCCGGTGCAGCAGTGGCTGCGGCACGGAGATGTGCAGGACCAACCGCAGCACGAGCCGGCAGCTGTGCTCCCTGGACTGCTGCAACTCCTCTCTCTGCTTGCAGCTCAATGCCAGCTCCTACGGTAACTCCCCGCAGGGTCTGAGGGTGATTGGGGTCGGGGAGGGGAGGGAATAGGGGGGAGATTAGTGGCCAAAACCCTGCTGCAGAGAGCTGGCTGTAGTTGTATGGCCACATCTCCCTGCCGTTGGGTTTGCTCCCCTTCAGAGCTGGGCTGAGGGGAAGGGGTGGCCCAGCGTCACGCTGGTGAATCGGCAGCTGCACAGATCTCCGTGCAAGGTGTGTGCTGGGCGCAGCCTCACCGTGCTCCTTGTGTGTCCATAGGTGACCTGCTGACCACCACGGCTGCACCTACCACCACCACCACACGCGCCCCCCCCCGAAATGTAGGTACCAGTGCGCGCGTGCACGCGCGTGTGTGTGTGTGAGATGATGATGATGGTGATGCTATGGCTGCAGGGTGTCCTGGGGGCTGCGGGTGCTGGGACCCACCTGAGTGGGGGGCAGAGGGAAAGGTCTGTCCTGCACCCACTAAGCTGCCTCTGAAAGGACAGAGAGTCCATAATGAGCCCTGTCAGACAGACCTCTTCCCAAGCCCAGCACTTCCATCCGTGGGTTCGAGCAGCTTGAAGCAGCTGCATGGTGACCCATCCCTGCAGCGAGGCCGTGGGGCCCGATGGGCACAGCAGCCATTCTCCCCAGGCTACACGGAGGGGAAGGTGCTTATCTCTTCAGAGCACTGTTAAGAGGAAGGAAAAGGAGGTTTGAAACTTGTTTGCTACGCTGGTGTTTCCCCTGAGCTTCCTGCAGTTAGTGCCGTTAGTCTGTTATCTCTCTGCATCCAAAACGCCCCAGACAGCAGCTCCCAGGAGCAGAGGGGGTGTGGGAAGGAGCCCTCATCAGACAACCCACCAAAAAGGGCTGTCTGATGTTCAGTTCTCATCCTGGAGAGAACTCTCTGAACCAAGGAATATACGGTGTTCCCCCCATCCCTCTCTTACAGGGCAAAGTGTGCGCAGCGTTCTCCTGTCACGGGGACAGATGTTTCAAAGGCAGGAAGACTCTGGCTAGATGCATTGTGGGGCATGACTTCTGTGAGGTATGGCCTTGGGGGGGCTAGAAAGCAGGATGCTCCCCAGGATCCTGTGTTCCTCCCTGTGATGAGAACGCCAAAGGCTTGGCAGGACCTCCAGGCTAACACGTCTCCTCCTTCCAGATGAAGAAGACGGGCTTGAATTACATGGCAGGATGTAGCAGAGCCTGCAAGGCTGCCAAGCCTATCTGCACCGGTGGGATGAAGGCTGCCTGTTACCAGGAGTGCTGCCCTGCTACCCTGAAAGCCAGCTGCCTGAAACTCGATGGCAAAGTTCACGTCAACAGCGCTGGGAAGGCGACTCTGACCCCGCTCTTGAAGCTTGTGGTGTGTGGGGTGATCCTGCTCCTGAATTACAGGGGCTCGGCTTCACTCTGGGGGTAGGCAAGAGTTTAGGGCTCCGCAGCCTGTGCCCCCCCCCACCAGCCCCACAGCAGAGCCCCACAGCACTCGTTAGCATCCCCATTGCTTCCTGACTTCAGCCAAGGCCGCTATCGCATGCCCTCTGCCGCATCCCTGTCCCAGGAATGAGGTGCCCCAGCTGCTTCTCCCCTTGTGCAGGTGCATCAGCCCCCGGGGTGACCCCAGGCCCCTGAGAGAAACATGGTGATGGGCTCCAGTCCCTGTCTGCGCTGTCCTGTAGCACAATGTTCCTGTGTGCTCTGTGAGTGTCTGCAGGGGCCTCTGCCCAAGGACTCCTCCTCCCACTTCCCAGCTGCTCAGGGCAGGTCCTGGCCAAGGGGTGAATGTGGGGCTCCATCCTAGTGTGGTCAGTCTGTGCTCTGCTTCATGCCTCTGGCCGGCCACGGCAGTGACACTGGTTCCCTGCCCAAGCTCCTGTAGAGCCGGGGGGACCTGAGCAGCTGCCCCATGGGGTGTCCCCCTCCCTGGGATGCTCTGCCCTTCTCACCTGCTTCCCAGGCGCAGCTCAAACCTCTTCTGGGTTACAACTGGAGAGGATGCTTTTCTGGTACCCCGGTGCCTCCTCGCCTGTGCTTTGTGAGCAGCTCTTTGTACCTAAGCCAATGTCGTGTGCGAGGGACAGTGATGCAGCAGCCAGGTCTCCTCCCTGGGTGGCTAGTTAGGCAGGAAAGCCCTTTCACCAGCGCTTCAGCAGCTGCTGTTTTCCCCCTTTGTTTTTCCACCAGCAGCTCCCACAGCTGCCCCAAGGCTGACAGGGTGCAGGTTACCGACTGGCCCTTCAAAGCCACTCCTGAAGCCCACGCTGGGAAAACTTCTTTCCCCTGGGGCTCCTTGCACAGCATGGTGACACACAACAGCTCTTGTCACTGCTGCTGGCCCTCTGTGTCTACCTTGGGGACAGCTACATGTGCTTGGCCGGGTAGTTACCCTGCTGCTGATCCCAAATCCAATCCCACACCTTCCCAGGACCAGCGAGCCCTGGCTCCCGTTGGGCATGTTGTTTTTCCCCATGAATTTTAAACCCTTGTAATGGAGACTCTACAGCATCAGCACATAACCGATGCGCTGAGGAACCTACGAAGGGGTATTGCTCCCTGCCCACCCAGAAGCCTTGCAAGCTAGCTAGGGATGGAGAGCTGCCACTGGGACTGCAGATGCTGGAATAAGTGACCTCAGGGGCAGGAGGATGTTTGAGCCAGCTTGAAACCCAGGGAATTCTGCCTTGACTGAAGGCATGGGGTCTGCTCTAGTTAATAACCTGCTTGCACCGTGGCCTTCTCTGCGTGCCCTCTAACTCCTTAGTTTACAACTGTTCTGGTGTTGGAACATCTCTTGCACCCTGGGTAAATGACATAAGTAGCTCTGTGTTTCTCCTGCGTGGCTTAGACAGGAAACTGGGATTCATCCTCACGTTTTAAGCCATTCTCTTTCACATTTGTGATTCTCTGCCCGCTAAAGAGCGGAGCAGTGAGCGTCAGTTTGTGACTTGAGCCACTGGTGCTCCCCAAAGCCTGCTGTTGCATCAAAGGGAGGTGGCACAGAACATGTTGGGTGGCATTCACTGGTGGCAATGCTCTCTGCTCTCCTCTGCTGCTGTTGTCTCTGTAAGGATTGCAAAGCAGATAAAAGTCCACATGTTGGTCCCCGGCTTGGTGATGGGTGATTTGAGAGTGGCCCAATGTGATGGGACTGGGGGGAGGGGAAGGAGAAGAGCTCTCGGGGTGCTGGTATGGCGCGCAGTGCTGGCTGGCCTGCAGCAGACAGGCTGCGCCCTGCCGAGGGGCTGTGGGCTGAGCAGCTCTCACGCAGCGGATGTAGGAATGGGTGTAAAGAGCCTGACACCACTGATACCATCGCCGCCCCCTTCCCCGCCGCAGCGCAGCCTCAGCCAGCCTGCTCTTCTGGTGCATCAAAACCGCAGCACGGGGTTTGGGGTGCATTTTGGGAGGCACGTCTGCAGCTGGCAAAGGCAGGATGAAACCTGGGGCTTTCTAACTCAGCGCTACCACGTTTCTGTTAACACGAGGGGTGTGGGGTTTACAGTGGCTATTTCAGCCTGTTCTCCTTTCGATTCCTTCTGGCCATGTCTCGGCCATCCTGCACGGCTGTGGGAGCCCCGGGGCAGGGAGCAGGCTCTGTTAGCAGAGCTGGTTTGCCTTCCCAAGCTCTAGATCCCGCTTATTGCTCCTGTATCTGCAGAAAGAGCGGGCTTGGGCCATGCGTTCCTCACTGCCATGGAAAAGGCTCTGCTGGGATTTCCCGGCTCCTCTCTGCAGTAATTAATGTGCAGAATGAAGTGGCGGCTGCCGCACGCCAGCTGGGCCTTCCTGGTGGTCAGTAAAACCCACCTCAAAGCGCATCTGACCCGACCCCGTGTCCCGCATCCCCCGGGCCTTCCCCCCCTCTCCCGCGGGGAGCAAGCTACGGGATGCTCCCGCACAGTCCCAGGCACCGACCCCGCCGGTCTCAGGCCCTTCCCGGCCGCTCGTCCCGGTCAGGTCCGGTCGGTTGTGGGACCGAGCTCGCCGCCCGTCCGCACCGCACCGCACGGAACCAGCTCCGGAGCCCCTCGGCGGCTGCTCCCCCCGGCCCGGCCCGGCCCCGCCGCGTCATTCAGCGTCCGGCGCCGTCCCGGAGAGCGGCAGCGCGGAGCTCCGCCCGCCGCCGGTCCCGGAGCAAAGGGCTAACGGAGCGCGGGCCGGGCCGGGCCGGGAGCTGCTGCCGCGGGGGCGGCCCGGCCGAGCGGGAGCGGGGAGGCGCCTGCGGCGGTAACGGGGAGGAGAAGGGAGGGAAAGGGGAGCCCGGCGCTGCGGGCCGGACACGACGAGTCACGACAGCCGCGCTGAGCGGCCGGGCCGGGGGCAGCCGCCGGGTCCCGGTCCTGGGAGCGCGGCCCCGGTGCGCAGGATGGACCAGTCGGTCGCCATCCAGGAGAGCCTGGGGGAGGGGGCGAGCTGCCGGATCGTATCCTTCCCTGCGGCCTTGGCTGGCGCAGACGTTGGGGGGGGGGGGGGGCGGATTTTCCCCCTTCCCCCTCTTCCCCTCTTTACCCTCCCGCGGGCTCGCAGCCCGCCGGGGCTCCCGTTTCTCGCCGTTATTTCCTTGACCCGCGGCCCACGGCGGTACAGGGCGTCCTGGCTGCCGGGGAGAGCCTGGAGAGCCGGCTGCTGGGCCTGGTGGAGACCCGCGGGGGACACGCGTGGGTACCGGGGCCGTGTCCGCGGGATGCCGGGGTGGGGAAGCAGCGGCGGGGCAGCCGAGAGTGCTGCTGGTCTCCCGTAGAGTTTGGAAACCGCTGGAAAACAACCCCCTTCCTATCCCAAAGGCGTTGTGTAAGGTGGAGTCCAGCGAGGTGGCGATTTGGAGGTGTTGCACCTTAGCATCCCTCTTGCTGCACGCTCCGGGTGGTGAGTGGGAAAGACCCTGGGCTCTTCAGGTTTTGACCTGGTGTAGCATAAAAACGTTATTATTTACACGATGGAGTAAGCAGGTGGGTGGGTAGGTACGTGGTGGAGAAGCTGCTTTGGGGATTGCATGAGGAGGAGCTGCTGGGTGGGATGGCTCTGTCCGTACCTGCAGAGATGCTGGAATCGAGGAGGTGTCACCTCCATGTCTGCTCTGTGCTTGCAGGATCTATGTATACACCCACCGGCGGATGGCCATCACGGCTGAGGACGTCTGGCTGGAGAAGATCATCCCCATCACAGAAGGGTTTGCAGTGGAAGAAGGTACTAACATGCTTAGTGGCTACCTCTGAAGAAAGGGGTGAGGGTGTTACGAGTCCATGCTTTGTTGTCCCACTGGCCAAAATTTGGGATCTATTCCAACTTTGCATTTTTTCTTCAATTTATAATCCCTGGTGACACTTGCTTGTCACAGGGCATAGCTGGAGGGGCCCTGCTAGATGCATTGTGCCACAGTGCAGAGCATCCCGTGTCCCTCCAAGCCCCAGCTGTGGCTTCCTGCCCTGGCAGGTTCATTCTGCCTGTCTCTTCCCAGGAGCTTTTGGGATTTGAGGAGCTCACCCAGCTCGCTGACCTCAAAGTCTCGGTGTGGTCTGTAAACCTGTTGCTCACATGTGTAACTCAACTTTGTTTTGCTTTTACAGTTGTACCTGACAGTGACCTTCATGTCATTGGTGAGTGCTCTGTTGCTTTAATGCCCACCCTGAGCACTCCCTCCATGGGGCAGGAATGGGGGGGTGTGGGGGTGTGGTGTGTGTCTTGTGATCAGGCTGTTGTCTGGGGGGATTCCTGCTCTTGGGGAACTCCACGTGCTGTTTGCCAGGATTTCAGTTCATGTTATGGAGTGTTATTACCCCAGCCCAACCAAGGGAAAGAGTCTTCCAAATGCTTTTAAACTGCTACTGGGAGATGAATTAGTGTCATTGAGTGATCAGAATACAGATTAAATAGTGGGGTTTGTATTTTTAAATGGCATTCCCATGTCAAATGTGGGAAAGGAAGGCGGTGAGTAGGCACGGGCAGACTCGTTTCAAGTCTGCGTGCACGGACCAGCTGCTGCGGAGTGGTTGCTGAAGTCTTGGCAGCACTAACCACAGTCTTCTCCTGATGCCTTTAGGCTCTGACGTGACTATCCAGATAAATTGGGGAGATGATCGGCTCACGGTGCAGTTGCCTTTTGGCTCCCACACTCGCACGTTCCTTCAGGAGGTCAGCAGGTGCAGCACAGGTACGAGCTCTGCGCCGCACTGGATGTGGCCCGTGGGTTCAGTGCTGGATGTGTGGGTGCTCTTGGATGGGTGTTGGGTTTGGGTGTTCCTTCTCTGCGTGGAAGAGCGGTGTCGGCCCGTGTGCCGCCGAAACTTGCGCTGTAGTGTCAGAATTTGCTGTAAGGATGGGTCCTCCATCGCCAGACAGCTCTGTGGGCGTGATGAACCCATCCCGCTGCTGGAGCCTGCATCGGTCCCCGCCGGAGCCATGCCCGCAGCTGCAGCCGGGGGCGCCCGTGGGGCGCTGGGCTCGCGGGGGCGGGCCGGGGCGGGCCGGGCGCTGGGACCGGGCGGGCTGGGCTGGGCCGGGCCGGCCGGCGGCGCGGAGCTGCGGTGATGTCCGCGGGAGAGCGGCACCGCCGAGGTGAACGCGGGGAGCCGGGATGGGACGGGACGGGACGGGACGGGGAGCAGGCGGGAGCAGCCCGGCGGGGAGCGGGGGCGAGTGGGGGAGTCGCCCCGGGAGGGGAATCGCGATGCGCGCTGCTCACCGGCCTCAGCCCGGCGCCGGTCCGGGGACCCAGGGGCCGCCCGATGCCCAGCGCTGGCCCCGGCCGGTGGGGCAGGGCCCAGTGGGCCGCAAGAGGCGGAGCCGGCGGCTCTGGGGACGCGAAGCCGAGGGTCCGGGGGGGGTGCTGACCGCCGGTGCGGAGCTCCCGGCGCTGCGCAGCGCGCCCGGGCGGCAGCTCCGGGGTGCGGGAACCGGCGCGGGGCGAACGGCGCGGCCGGTGTGCGGGGCAGCCCGCAGGTACGGCTCCGCGTTGCCTCCGCGCTGTCTCCGCGGGCAAAGCCCGTCGCGCAGGTACCGCGCAGCGCTGCTGCTCTGCCCGCGGCTCCGCCAGCATCCCCCTGGCCGGAGCCCAGCGGCCGCCGGTGCCCCGGGAGCCGCCGGGGCTTCTGCTCCGGTGCCGCTCCGCTGCTGTGAGGCTCTACCGCGCCGGTTGCGCTGGGCTGGCAGCCGCTTCCTCTTGTGGGGGAAGAGGGGAGGGCGGGGGATGGGGGGCTGCCGCTTGCTGCACATGCCTGACCCCCTCCGATGCTGCGGCGGGAGCAAAGAGGGAAACTCCAGAAAGTGGAGTGTGAGAGGATTCAGAGAGCTGCAGCCATTCCTGGAAGGCAGCGTGGGATGTGAAATCCGGGTTAAACCCTTCACCCACCTTCACTCAGGCCGGGGGCTCCCTCTTAATTCGTGAAGGCACGGTGTAGTATTGCTGGCATTCCTTCTTGTTATTCCCTGTTTATCTGTAACGTATTAATAAGGAAAAAAAGAGGTGAATTTTGCAACCGGGGCCCCAGTGCAGCTGGGGCTGAGCTGAGGTAGGGATCAGGGACAGTCCCCTTGGACTTGGTGCTTTAACTTGTGGCTTGGAACTGCCTGGGAGAGGCTTGGGCATATCTACCTGCTTAGGATGAAAGGCCGCTGAAGGAAACACAACCCTGGCTCCTTTGTTGGTGCATCTTTTGTTGTATCTGGGGCACAGTAATGCTCTTTGAATGGTAAGCTCCTGGGGAAGTAGTTCTCATATCACATCATGCCTTTGAGCTTTGACAAAGTCGCCTTTTCAAGGCTTTGCTGTGTTTTTCTTGAGTCAGAGGAGCCTAGGGAGTTTATCCCCCACCTTCCCGTTAGGAGAAGAAAATGCCTTGGGCCATCACTTCGGGTTTTTTGGAACATAAATTGATCTAGGGTGAGGTTTTGTCTGCTGCTTGCCAGGAACAGCTGTAACTCCTTCTGTCCATAAGTGAATGTGCATACTGGGTTAGCAACTTCCACCTGTAGATTGAAGCCTGTTTAAATACTGAGTAACTGCTACCGTTTGTTGGTAGGATGAGAGTAGTTATTCATGTCTTCTGTGAGTTCAGGCTGGCTAATGAACAAGACCTTCCTTAAAAGGATTTCAAAGTGCTTTAAATGTGCTTTACTTTGCATTGTTTATATTCACAATTTCGGTTTCAAGCCCTACTGTGCAGTCATGGTCACAACTGGAGCATTGCTTTATTTGGAACAGTGAAAACCCAACCAAACTTCCCTCCAGCCAGAGAAGCCAGTCCCGTGTGGAATGTTGCTTACAATCACCAAGGAAAGAGCAGACGGGCTGAGATGCCTGTAACTAATGGCAAAGCTAATTTAATTCTCCCTCTGGAATACTAAGCGTGGATCCTACGTTATCCTGAAGATACGATACGTTTTCCCATGGTAGAACAGCAGTATAATGTCACAGATTTAACCAGAACATCTTTATTGCTGCTTAAATCTCTTTCCACTCCAAATCCTGCCCGATCCAGACCCCGCATGTTCTGTAGTCTCCACACATAGCTCTTTATTTCTGTGCCCAGTTCAGTTATTCTGGCTAAATTACCCCACTTCAGACCGCTGATGTGCAGATCCCTCTGGCTACAGCAATCTGTATCTAGGCAGAAAGGAACCAGCCCTTTCCCTAAGGGCTCGTCACTTTCTTAGGAGAATCCTACTTAAACCTGTCTTCTGTTAACAAGGTTGGAACGCAAAAGCCTGATGTATGTGATCTTTGGATCACGGAGCAGCTGTGTCAGCAGCATGGAGCAGGCTCTGGCGCTGGCTGTGTGCTGGCGGGTGGCATCGTCCTATATGGTAATAAAACCTGAACTTCTGCTCCCTTCCTGCTACGGGAGTCAGAGTTGGCTGTTAAAGCTCAGGTTGGTCCTTGTCACCATCGAGGTA
This sequence comes from Gallinula chloropus, assembly GCF_964237585.1. Lineage (NCBI taxonomy): Eukaryota > Metazoa > Chordata > Aves > Gruiformes > Rallidae > Gallinula > Gallinula chloropus. The sequence continues at coordinate 9,953,031 of NC_140107.1, forward strand.
TGTTGTGTGGTGGTTACCAGGAGGATTTGGGGAGGTTCAAGCAGCACTGGTTGGGTATTTAACACCTACAGAGGGAATTTACAGCTCTGTCCCAGCTCTCCCAGTCCCCACATCAGGGTGCATCCCTGAGCAGTGTGCGCTCCCGGTCGGTTCTACGTGACTTTGGCAGGGTGATGTGTAACGAGGTTGCAGTCACGTGCCCTCGGGCAGCCAGGCTCTGATAAATCCATTTACACAGTCGTTATTCTCTGCGGGGCCTTGGGCAAAGGTAAAGCACTGCAGGCTGTGCTTCTGCCTCGCAGTCTTGTCCTGGCCAATGTCCTGTGACAGCAGCAAGGCTTTGATTTCTCTGGTCTCTGCTCTCTGAAGGAGACACTCAGCTGAATGATTAGAGCCAGATACTCTTAAGAACAATTTCTGTATCATTAGATTCTTAGCAGCATGATCTGGAGGTGGCTATTCTTGTGTCCCAAACACCAACACCCCCCATGCAGGGTCCTCTTTTGATTTTTTTAACTGTTTTTATGACCCTTATAGGAGCAGAATGTTGTATCTGAAGCAAGCAAAATACTGAGAGACCAATTCAGTTTTGCCCACACAGCATGATGTGCTTGGTGTCACGTCTGTGTTGGGTGATATTTGCATGGCAGCTGCCTGGTTATTGTTTTTAGGAACAGGTAGTTTGCATTGAGGGGTTTATTTGTCCCAGAGTGTGGCGGGTTCCTGTGATGGCTCTTTATCCCATTGCTTCAAGCAGGAGACCCTTGTGCTTTGCAATGTATCTGCAGATAGACAGAAACCCTTTAAATGGTTTTGCTGGGGGTTTTCTTGTTTGTGTCCCCCCCCCCGCTTTTCTTCCTTTCTTTGTCTTGCTTCAGAAAGGAAAAATTTAAAAAAGCTGTTATTAACATACATTTTTTAGATTCCCAGGATAAAGCCTTGGATTTTGTGCTGCTAAACCTTTGGCTTAGCTGTAAGGGAGAGCCAAGAGCAACCTGCTCTGGCAGTGTGCAGCAGCTCTGCTGCTCTCCATACTGGTATTGATTCTGCCTCGGCGGTGGAAATACGTCACAGTATTTGCATAAACCTGTTGATAAATTAAAGAACTCCTTGTGTTAATGTAAAACTTGATGGGTTTGGGTTTTTTTTTTTTTTTTTTTGTGGTTTGTGTTTTTTTCCACCCCCCCCCCCCCAGAAGCAGTGGGCTCTGAAGGCATCAAACAGAATGGGAAGAAGCTGGCAGTTCCTCAGAACCGGAGCAACGACAGCGCCAACAAAAATGCTCCCAGGTTTGGTGTCTCCATTGTTTCTTTGGGTAGATGTGGTGAGGATGATGGAGGTTGAGCTGAGCCCAGGATCTGTGTAGTGACAGTAAATATATCTACTCCAGGTGATTGTGGATGGAGTGAACCATGGTGGGCAAATTGTTTGAGTCTTTGATGTCTAAAGAGGGGGGAAAAAGGAAGTGCAGAGAGCTTTCTGTCTGGGCTTCCTCGTTTTCAACTGGAAAGCAACTGGGGAAGTGGGTGTCTCTGGGTACAAGGTCTCTGCACACCAGCTCTCGAGCAATCTTGCGGCTGCATTACTTGGTTCTATCTGCTGGTGTCTGGGGGTGCAGTCGCTGGAGGTGGTGGGGTTTGGAGCAGAGGTTGGCAGCTTTTTGAGAAGAGAATCTGCAGGTTCTAGTTAGGAGAGAAAGGAGATCAGCGTAGGCATGCTGTCAAAACTTTGGTGGGATTTTCAGCCCCACCTCTCAGAGATGGTATTGCCAGCCCCCTATTTGGGCATATTTTTCCCCTTTACTGGGATGAGACCTGCTGGAGTTGTTTATTTTTAATTCAGAGAACTTTGGCTTAGGGCCACTGTGCCTTAGAGATATACTCTTTAACATGTAGCAGTTTCATTTTCCAGTTCCCAGGACTTTGCAGACCTTGCTGCATCTCCTTCAGAGCCTGCCTGCCTGTTGCCCTTGGCACTGGTGTGCAGGTTATTGACCTTAAATTTATACCATCCACTTGCTTGTGGGAACTCCCAAGCTGTGGCACTTTTTCCTGTTGCAAAAGGGAGTTTGGAAAGCTGGGAGATGCTAAATAAAACCTCGGCTACCTCCTCCCACTCTTTGCTACCTCCTTTCTAGGCAGAGCTGGGAGTTTTCCAGCAGAAGGCTTTTTAAACAAACCCAGTGGGAGAGGGACTGGTCACCAGGGAGTGTGGTGACAGGACAAGGGGCGATGGTTTCAAGCTAAAAGAGGGCAGGGTTACGTGAGATGGTAGGAAGAAATTCATCACTCTGAGGGTGAGGAGGCCCTGGCACAGGGTGCCCAGAGAGGCTGTGGAAGCCCCATCCCTGGAGGTGTTCAAGGACAGGTTAGATGAAGCTTTGGGCAACCTGTCCTAGTGATGGTGTCCCTGCCTATGGCAGGGGGTTGGAACTGGCTGATCTCTGAGATCCCAAAGCATTCTGTGAGTCTGATTCTTCTGCTGAGGTCAGAAGGGCTGAGCAGGGGCAGCAGGAGATATTTACTTCTCCTTGCTCCAATGAGCAGGGAAAGGGTACAGGTTTTGTTTTGACGTTGGTAAGGCCTGCTCTTGAATCTGAGTGGGACTGAAGTCCTTGGTGGCAGGAATAAGCTGCTGAGGCTGTGCATAGATCTGGGGTTTCATCACAGTTTTGCTTTCGTTTGCAGGCAAACCAAACTGAAACCCCAAGTGACGACTGAAATGGTGCGGTCCTCCAGCGTAATGGTTTCAAACAAGGCTTCAGTCTTATCAGAACCAAAGTTTGGACTAAGAGATACTATTGTTAAGTCTCAGCTTGTGCAGATGGAGGATTCCTACACACACATCCAGAGCTTCAGGTAATGAGAAGAATGTACTCATGTTCGTTATTTCATCTAGTATCCCTGTAGAAGAGTATCATCCACGCTCTCCAGAACAGCTTTCCTTTCTCCTTTAGGCATTAGAGGAGAGGAATTTCACTCATGCCCCTGTCAAGGACTTGCCTCGTGGTTCTTGTTGAGGAAAATGGCCCTTTTGAAATGACTTGTCCCTGTGCTGATTTCAGACTGTGTCTGGAAATGTGTCATTTCACAGAATCACCAGGTTGGAAAAGACCTTTAAGATCATCAAGTCCAACCATTCCTGCCCTGTGCTAAACCATATCCCTGAGCACCTCATCTACCCCTCTGTTAAACACACCCAGGGTTGGTGATCCAACCCCCTCCCTGGGCAGCCTGTTCTAAATTCCAGCTATTTCCATCAGCTCTACAACTTGCAGCTCTGGGATTTAATTTCTTCACAGGTTTTTTGTTGGGACATACAATGTGAATGGGCAGTCACCCAAAGAGAGCCTCCAGCCTTGGCTGAGATGTGATGCTGAGCCGCCGGACATCTACTGCGTGGGGTGAGTGTCTCTTTCTGGCTCATCCTTCCAAACCCTGGATGGGGGTTGTAGCACAGAGGTGTCTCCAGCCAGGATGCCACAGGTGAGGGATGTTTGCGTTGCCTTAGTCCATCACATATCTCTAGATAGGTGTTTACCTGGCTGAAAGGGTGGTTATTCTGGTCATGTTTGGGCTCTGTGTTGTTACAAAATCTTGCATGCCATTCCATTTAATACAAATAGTAATTTGTAACACACCTTTAAAAGCACCATAACCAAATTAGAGTTTTCAGTTGTAAATTTAGCCAGTATAAATGGATTTAGTTCTTTCCCAGAGGAAAGGCCTAGGGTTCTAACCAAACGTGTGCATCCATGGGTCCCTTCCTCTAACACAGTTTCCAGGAGCTTGATCTGAGCATGGAAGCCTTCTTATTCAATGACACACCTAAGGAAGAAGAGTGGTTTAAAGCTGTAACTGATGGTCTGCACCCAGGTGCCAAATACGCAAAGGTAAATGTGGCTTTTGGGGAGGTTTGAGTGTGGAGTTGTTCTCCACTTGGGCCTCTTTTCCTTTTGCTTTTTCTTCTTCTCAGTTGCTGTGTCTTTCCAGAGGCTCGTTGTCTGCAGGTTTTTTCTCAGTCAGAAGTGGTCTGGAGGGGAAGTAGGTGGTGTTGCTGTGCAGGATGCTGAGGCTCAGGGCAGGACAGGAGACCAGAGCCAGGCATGGACCTCCAGAGCTCATGGAGTCCAACCCCCTGCCAAAAGCAGGGTCCCTAGGACAGGGCACACAGGTCAGTGTCCAGATGGGTCTGGAATCTCTCCAGAGAAGGAGACTCCACACACCCTGGGCAGCCTGTCCCAGGGCTCCCTCACCGGGAAGAAGTTGTTCCCCATATTGGTGTGGAACTTCCCGTGCTCCATCCTGAGCCCATCGCCCCTTGTCCTGTCCCCACAGACACTGAAAAGAGACCTTAGCTTCTTCTCTGTCTCCACACTGCATGATGGAATGAGTTGTGGAGGTATCTTAGTAGGAATACTGCTTGTTTTGGCTACTGCCTCTTAGGTCAGCTTTGTCTCCTGTCACTGTTGTTGAAAGGAGGCTCCTTCCGTAGGCTTTGCCTGTGCTGGAGGTTTTGCTTTGGGCTCCAGCTGCGTTTGGGGTGTTGGCTCCTTCCTTGCTGTGCTGCTGGGGTGCCCATGCATCCAGCTGGTCTGTCAGATGAGCCCGGAACTCTCAGTTTCTTCATGTGTATTTTGGTGACTGTACTCTGGACCGGGGAGGTGATGTCCTTGCTCTCATGAAACCTCTCCCATCCTGGTGTTTAATGGAACAGGATGTGTTTTCCAGGTGAAGTTTGTGCGGCTGGTGGGAATCATGCTGCTGCTGTATGTGAAAGCAGACCTTGCTGTGCACATCTCTGAGGTGGAAATTGAGACGGTTGGAACTGGAATCATGGGGAGGATGGTAAGAATGGCAACTGTGCGTGAGAAGGGGTGAGATCTAGGAGAACCCTGGAGAGCCCCTCTCCTTAGATGCACGCCATAGCTGGAGGAACAGCTCTGCAGCTTATGGTCTTGCCCATTGCCAGCTCAGGGCCTTGCTGGAGCACATCACCACGTGCAAGTCCTTGAGGGACAATCTTCTCTGAAGGCTTTTTTTGCCTGGTTGTACGTGCTGGGCTGCATGGGACCTGTCATGATTTTGGTGCTGGCTGTGATTTTGCCCAAAGTGAGTAACACAGGGAGGTGTGAGCAGGAGAAACATGTCTATTCAGATGAGTTTTCCTGAGAAGGGCTTCCTGGCCTCCTGCCAGTCCATACCATTGGAATGCAGTCTGTGCCCTTTGAATGTAGTGGCTGTGAGCACTGCAGCCATAACTTGTCCAAGGTATTTTTAACCAGCTCATTTTTTAACCATGCTTCCTCCTCCATTTACCTGTTATTTTATTTTTTAATGTTTTGCGCTGAAAAAATTCAGTTTGTTGCTAAATTGATTTTGGGACTTGCTGAAGTAACTGTCCAGGACTCTTAATTATTTTAATTTCCTTTTGCATTAGCTAATTCCTGAATTACAAACCGAGTTCCACGTGCTTCCTTGCTGCATGCAACCCCCAGGAGTTACTGACTTGGTTTCATGAAGTCGTTATTGCTAATTGGCGATCTGCCTCAGTGTCTTCTGGCCCGTCCACTGCTTGTAACTCATTTGTGGATTCACCTGGTTGTGGGGAAGCTCCTGACCAGTGTCTTTGCCTTTATCTTTCAGGGTAACAAAGGTGGCGTCGCCATAAGGTTTAAATTCCATAACACTAGTGTGTGTGTTGTGAACTCTCACCTTGCAGCTCACATGGAAGAATATGAACGGAGGAACCAGGACTTCAAAGACATCTGCTCCAGGATGCAGTTCTGCCAGTCAGATCCACATTTGCCCCCTCTCACTATTGGAAAACACGAGTATGCTTTCCCTGGGACCGTGGGAATCGCTGTGTGTGGCAGGAAGGACACTGCAGACGTGCTGGGGTCGAGGTGTTTTCAGGAGGGATGTGACAAGGGGTATCTGGTGATCTGATCATCGGCCTGGAAGGGCCTGAAAGAGCGATCACAGTTCGGACAAGTCACTGCTGTTTGCTGTTCCAGGCCTTGTCTTATTTCCAAGCATGGAGTGGGAATGGGGCAATACACTCCATTGATTGCTCCAGTGGGTTGTGGGATTTGGTCAGTGGGGAATATCAGAAGCACCAGTTAGTGAGAGGTAGTGACGAGCACGCAGAATGGGAATCAAAACAGGCAAAGGTAGTGAATGTAGCTTCTCTTCCCACTTTTCCCTCTTGTTCTCTCTGATGGAGGAGCAGACCCAGCCTTGGTCATGTTGAGATCAGAAGAGCTCACTCTTGCTTTAGGTGGTTTGAGGCACAGCTGTGGAGCTGTGCTTCCAGCTTGTGATTTGGACGTCCGTAGGCTCCTGTGCAGACTTCTGGTGTACGTTCTCTTTCAGTGTGATCTTATGGTTGGGTGACCTCAACTATCGGCTGGAGGAACTGGATGTGACAAAAGTGAAGCAGCTTGTAGATGAGAAAGCATATCTAGAACTTTGCCAGTATGACCAGGTACTGATGTCTCGCCTACCTGCAGGTGGTGCTGAGGGTGCTAGTTAGAAACCCGCACGCTGGTCCTTAACCTTCTCGGTGCTGAAAATGTCCCTGTGACCTGCTGTGGGAGTTGTGCTTGAGCTTATTTATTTTTATTCTTTATTTTTGGTATTGTTTTCGTGTCTTCCATAGCTAAAGAGGCAGATGAATGCCAACACTGTCTTCGAAGGCTTTACAGAGGGGGAGATTTCTTTCCAGCCAACATACAAATACGACGCTGGCTGTGATGACTGGGACACAAGGTACAGTGATTGCCTCATATCAGATACTGCCAGTGGCTAATGTTATTGTTGGAGGGATTTAAAACAGAGCTAAAAAGAGCTCTGGATCTGATGGCTGTAAATAGGAACAGTTCTGAGATGATTGCTCTTCCTCTCCCTTGGCTCCAAAATCCATCTCTAGTTTACATCTATGTTGCTTTTCTTCCAGTGCTATTTGTCAGATGTTCCTAACCATTTCCCCGTGAATAATCCATTTGGGATTATTCATCCTTCTTAGTTAGAGGTGTACAAAAATCAGGAATCCTTTTAGCTAGTTTCATTCTTTTTGCTTGGGTTTGGTTCATTCCCGCCCCTCCCTCCCCCCCCCCCCCCCCCCCCAAGCAAAATGTTTAGGCTCTTTTCTTTGCTGATACCTGCTGTACCGACCAAGGTGAGAGCAGCTGGCTGTCTGTAGCTGGGCACCTTCTCCAAAACCACTGTGAGAGTGACTGCCCAGTTCACAGGAAACGTTGGCTTTGAGCACGGGAATGAAATCTGCGCAGAGGTCAGTGGGGAATTAAAACCCCCCAACAACATGAGCTTTAAATATAGAGCCTGAGGTCTTAGTTTTCATGGTTCCCATGGTCAGAAGCATCTCTGAGTGTTGCTTTGTATGCTAATTGTATAAAAAGAACATAGCAAAGAACTGCAGCTCTGAAGGAGTTGGAAGTAAAGCATCATGCAGAGATACTCAATAGGGCACTGTCAAGCTTTGGTTTACTACTCACACTGTGGAAAATCCATCTTTGATAGAGAACCAACTCCAGGCTGTGTCAGGAAAACACTGAGTCTCTGGGGAAACTGTGTTATGAGTTGTTACTCGCCTGAGCTGAGCCTGCAAGCTGTCATTTTCCCCTCTGTTGTAGTGAGAAGTGTCGTGTTCCAGCGTGGTGTGACCGGATACTCTGGAAAGGACGGAACATCACTCAGCTGAGCTATCGCAGCCATATGGCCTTGAAGATCAGTGATCATAAGCCAGTGAGCTCTGTGTTTGATATTGGGGTAAGTGTGAAGGAAAGAACTGCTGACCTCATCTTCTGGGGGGAGAAGGGTTTCCCTCTCCTGCTTTTATGGCTCTGTAGAGAACAATGGCTTAAAAGGTTGGCTAGATAAGGTACCAAGATAGGATTGTTGTTCAAAGCAAGTTAGTGCTAGAAGTGATATGTCAGTGAAGCAGAATGATGCATGAGTATCTGTAGGTGTTTCTTCAGAAGAGTTATTTTTGCCTTCTTTCTTATTTCCCTAATAATTTTCAGAGAAGGCTGCAGTGCAGGAACGTGACGTCACTGACAACCCAGTAGTGTATTGTCAAACTTTAAAAAAAAAAGGGAAAAAAAGCTGATCTAGTACTGACTGGGTGATTTTGTCACTGGTGATGGCAAGGTGCTTTAGGGTTGGATGCTGAGGACACCCTGTAGTGCTCCAAGTAGCTCTGTTGATTACAGGTGGGGTCTATGGTGTGCTGCTAGATCTGGTCACTTCTTGTCCTGCCAGCCTCCACAGTGCTCCTGTAGAGGCACAGGAAGCATGTGTGTCCTTTTCTAGGTGAAGGTTGTGAACCAGGAGCTCTATCGAAAAGCCTTTGAGGAAATAGTGCGCTCCCTGGACAAGCTGGAGAATGCCAACATTCCCTCGGTGACACTGTCCCAGAGAGAGGTAGGCTGTGTGCCAGGGGAATCAGCTTTTTAAAAGGGTAGACGCTGGCAGGACAAGGGGGATGGATTAAAACTAAAGGAAGGATGGGTTAGATGAGATATTAGGGGGAAGCTCTTTACAGAGAGAGTGGTGAGGGGCTGGAACAGGCTGCCCAGAGAGGGGGTGGGTACCCCGTCCCTGGGGGTGTTCAAGCCCAGGTTGGATGGGGCCCTGGGCAACCTTGTGTAGATCCAGCCATGGAGGTTGGTGTCCCTGCCTGTGGCAGGGGGTTGGAGCTCTGTGACCCTTGGGGTCCCTTCCAACCCATGCCATTCTATGATTCTATGTGCTGTGACTCACTGGGTTGACTGAGCGGCCCTAGACCCCAGAGGAGTATCTGTACATTAGATGGGTTCTAGACCCTGTGGTTCAGTTCCAAAGAAGAAGAAAGTTTTGACTTCCAAGTCTTCTTCTGTTTACATGCCCTACAAATACTTGTTTCCATCTAGGTGCAGGTAAACTCCCTTCACAGTGCCAGGCTGAAATGTAGGGTGTGTTTCTCCGTGAGGTGAGGGGAGAGAGAGACTAAAAGGGGAGTTTTGTGGCCCTTGCTCCAACTTCTTTGAAACATAAACATGTAAAATCTGAAGGATTAATGGAACATGTCACAAAACCAGAGTTTGCTTTGTGTGTTGGGGACTAGAAAAGATAAGCAATGAGACATTTGAAGCTACAGCTATTTTGTTCTCAAGTTCCACTGAGGTTATCATGGGGAGGATTTGTTTTAAAGGGCTCACTGATGGAAACATCTTTAGCATAGAGAGTAAGCAATGGTAATCCTCTGTAATCCTGGAGGAGACAAGATGCAGGAGCAAGAGGGTTAATCTGGGTGTCTTGGTGCTTAATGATTAAACGACGGGACAGGGATTGCTGCTGCTGCTTGGCAAGGTGGGATCGGCTGGTGATGCTGACTGACATTTGTTTCTAGTTCCATTTTGAGGATGTCAGGTACATGCAGCTGCAGGTAGAGAAGTTTACAATCCGTAATGGCCAAGTGCCCTGCCAGTTTGAATTTATCAGCAAACCAGATGAGGAAACCTACAGCAAGGAGTGGCTGACGGCTAATCCCAGCAAGGGCTTTCTGCTATCAGGCGAGTTCCTCATTTTCATCTCACATTAATGAGATAATATTGTCACCTCCTGGCTTGGTTCCCCCTGCTATTTTGAGAATGTTGTGCCTGTTTGCAGGCTTATTGGTTTAATACCATTTCTAGCTAATCGTGGGGTGTTTTTCTATCATTTCCTGGCAGATGCTGAGATCACAATTGAGTTGGAGGTGTTTGTTAATAAATCAACAGCTACACGCCTGAATTCCGGTGAAGAACAACTTGAAGATATCTTAGTCTTGCATCTTAGCAGGGGGAAGGATTATTTTCTATCTGTAACGGGAAACTACTTGCCAAGTTGCTTTGGGTCTCCCATTCATACGCTGTGTTACATGAGGGACCCGATCCAGGACATGCCAGCAGAATCCATTCGGAAACTTGTGAGTTAAATACAAGATTCCTCCATCAAACCCACAAAACCCATTAAAAATAGATGTTAAGTCCCATTTATTGCTGAAGAGCCTTCTCCCATTTCCCTGGTCTGTAGTCTGAGGCTGCTGATACAGCTTGTGCTCTCTGGGGTCTGCACACCTTGCATGAGCTTCTTCACGTGGAGGAACCAACCCATTTCTTACTTTCAGTAAGATCCCATTCGCTCTGCCCACACAGTTTGAAAAAAGGAGGCCAACTTCTAAATATAGACCAGACCTTTTCCCTGGAGCCTTTGGCTTTCCCTGCATTGTGTATTGTAGATGTGAGGCATGAGGAAATGTTTCCACAGAGGGTATGTGAAGCATGTTTGTGGCAGCAGCTTGTTTTGTGTTCAGACTTGCGATAGAAATGTGTCTGGTGAGTGAAGCCACACAGCTTCTTAACAAGTCTTAATTCTCAGGTATAAGCTCTGTGAAGCATTTTTTGCAGAGTTGAACAAGGACTTTAATACCTTTTCTGTTTTTCTTTTATTTCCCTATCCTTTCCCCTCTCCACACCTCCCTTTCTCAGACCCTGATGCCACTAGAAACGAGTGATGATGCTGTGGAGGGTGAAAAGCCTATGGACATTCCGAAGGAGCTGTGGATGATGGTGGATCACTTGTACCGCAATGCTTCCCAGCAGGTAGGCAGTATTTGTACTGGAAACTCAAAACTCTTTGCCTTTACCATTAGGCAATCAGTGCTAATTGTGCATGTTTGCCCAATGGTAAAGAGAGATAAAGGGCATCCGTGATAAGCGATCCTGGTACCCTGGGCTGCACCGTTTTGTGGCAGTGACCTTGGCTGTGTGTGGCAAGCACTGGCAGCTGTCCTCCACTGCTGTCCTCTGCAGTGCCACAGCCTGACTAGAGCTGCTTGTGGTGGGATTTGTGCTGATAACTACAAATTTGGAGAGATTTTTCCAGCCAGATGACAATGACATTGTCCTGTTTACCCAAAGAGTAAATATTTCCTCGAGATGGACTAATGGTCTGCTTTGTAGGAGGACCTCTTCCAGCAGCCAGGTCTCAGATCTGAATTTGAACAAATCCGAGATTGTTTGGACAAAGGAATGCATGATACCCTCTGTATCCTTTTAAACCCACGTGCAGTAATGCTCACTGTACCTTTGTGATCAAAACTGAAAAAGAAATGGATTATTTTTCTGTGCTTCACCTTGGGTTTTAGATTACTCCTTGTCATTTGGCGTAACAGATGTGCAGTCACACACTCCTCTTTGTAGTGGGCGCAGATGCCTCTGCAAACTCCTGGTGATGTTGGTGAATGATTGTTGCTGAGTTACTGAGTGTCCGACTTACAGTGGAAACAGTTTGGAAACAGCTTGGTATGCAGAGCCGAGTGATTTAACTCTAAGCTGTGAACAACAGGAGGAGTTCATGGAGATCTAAGCAAGGGTTATTTTAAGAAATAGGATCAAGCTGAACTCACCTCTTCCTTAACTGTCTTTGGATCAGTTGGCAGCAACCACTCCGTAGCAGAAGCTCTGCTGCTCTTCCTGGAAAGCTTGCCGGAGCCTGTCATCTGCTACAGGTTTTACAGCAGCTGTTTGGAGTGTGCCAGCAACTACCTGCAGAGCAGCCAGGTATCGTCAGGATCACTGCCAGACTGTTCCTGTAATTCCAGAGGGAGGGGAAGCAAACTGGTTTATGCCAGACCTGTGACAGGTTTTTATTCTCAGAAACTTAATTACCTGGTAATAGAAAGGATGTAGAACTGGTGCTTCTTGGTTATTAAGAGCTGTTAGTATTCACAGACAGGGTGATGATGGTGGTAGATAAAGCTGCTAAGCCATTTCCATGTCTTCAAGATAAATGTTGGGGTTTTTTTTCCCTCCTCCTCAGATCATCTCTAACCTGCCAGGGTGCCATAAAAATGTGTTTGACTATCTCATGGCATTTCTACGAGAACTACTGAAAAATTCAGGGAAAAACCAATTGGATGTGAACGTTCTTGGTAAGGGAAGCAGAATAACTTGTTCTGTTCAGAGGCACTTGGCAATTTGTGTAACAAACAAAACTGTATTTCTCCAAAGTGAGAGTGGCCATGGGCTTGACTGTTTTGAAGCATTTAATAAAGAGCAAAGAATCCATAGAAAAAAGTCATTGCAGTAGCCTGGAAAGAATAGTTGAGTGACGCAGAGATGTGTGGGATCATCAACTTTCTAACCACACTCTGGAGCCAGGCACACTCTCACTTTGACTAACCGGGGTTGGTGGACTTACCTTTGGTATCCTGCTGCTGACAGGCTCTTACTGTGTGTCTGTGGCTTTTTCTTTCCCCCCCATACAGCAAGTATATTTGGTGGGTTGGTACTTCGGCCGCCTCCTGGGCATCCTGCGCCTGATATCACCGAAAAGAGGAAAGCTCAGCAGTTTATCCAGCAGTTCCTCTTGAGAGAAGACAATTCACCATGAATTTCAGATGCAGCTAATGGGTTTTTTTAGATATCAAATTACTGTAAAAATATTTTTGTACAGTATAGTGGCTTTTTTTATATATATCACAATATTTTATACAATCTATTGCTTTTGAAGGCATGGGTCAGGCACTTTGAGTCAGGCGCCCCTGTTTAAGCTATAAGCTATACCAAATCTCTAAATAAGCTGTATGTAGACAAGCAAAAACATGAAAGCTGATCTTTGCACTATTTTATTTAACTTGTATTAAATCTCAGAATTTTTATGTCCTTGTTATTTAAATAAATGATCTTGGTACATATTTGCAGCCTATCTGTCCGTTTTTAATTTGGTTTAGTGCTGGATTCTGCACCCATTTTTGATTAGGTTTTTGGCTGGTTTAGTGCTGGATTCTGCACCTGGGAAGGGGCAGCCCTGGCTGTGCAGACGGACTGGGCGATGAGCTGCTGGAGGCCAGCCCTGCCGAGAGGGATTTGAGGGTCTTGGTTGACAGCGAGTTAATCATAAGCCAGCAGTGTGCCCAGGCTGCCAGGAGCCCAACCACATCCTGGGGTGCGTCCAGCACAGCACAGCCAGCCCGTCCAGGGAGGGGATTGTCCCGCTCTGCACTGCACTGGGGCAGCCTCACCTCGAGCACTGGGTGCGCTTCTGGGTGTCACAGTACGAGAGGGACACAAAACTATTGGAGAGTGTCCGGAGGAGGGCAGGGAGGGTGGGGAAGGGTCTGGAGGGGAAGGCTTATGAGTAAAGGCTGCAGTCCCTGGGGTTGCTCAGCCTGGAGAAGAGGAGGCTGAGGGGAGACCTCATGGGGTCTGTGGCTTCCTGATGAGGGGAGCGGAGGGGCAGCATCGCTCTCTCTCCTCTCTTTGGGGACCAGGGAGGGAACCCCAGGGAACAGCGTGAAGCTGCCCCAGGGGAGGTGTAGGCTGGGTGTCAGGAAGAGGTTCTGCACTGAGGGGGGTCTGGCCCAGGCTCCCCAGGGAAGGGGTCCCAGCCCCGAGCTGGGCTGAGGGCAGGAAGCGTCTGGACGATGCGCTCAGTGCAGCTCTGACTGGGCTGGGCTGTGTGGGGCCGGGAGCCTCCAACTAAGATTCCAGGGTTCCCGACGCCAGGCTCCTGACAGTGATTTACATCTCAGGGTACCAGGCCTGGCGCAGCCGCCCTGCACGGTGCGCTGCCCCGGGACAGCACCACGAGCGTGACGCCCGACCCCGCCCTGGCGCTTCTGCTGCCCCGTTCCAGCGCGGGACGGCGACAGGCCGGAGGGAAGGGACCGAGCTGCGAGAACCCCGGTTACTTTAGAGCCGGGAGGTGGCGGGAAGGCCGCGGGGCCGAGGCGAGTGCCGCAAGAGGCGCGATGGCGGCGGCCTCCGCCGCAGCACCCCGGGACTCCCGCCGCTCTCGGGGCTGGAAAAGGGCCCCGAGCCACCACCGAATGCGCAAGCGCGGCCCCGCCCCTTCCCGCGAAGCCCCGCGGTGGGCGCGGCGTTCCCGTCGGGCCGCGCGCGGACCGGAAGCGGAAGTGAGTGTGCTGGTAATCATGGTGCCGCTGGGGCGGGGAAGGAACCGCCACTGCTGCCGGGAGCTCGGTGAGCGCGGCGGGGCCGGCTGGAGCGCGGCGGGGCCGCGGTCTTCGGCGCCTGTGCGGGGGGGCGGTGCGTTTCTGCAGAGGTTCCTGTGACGGCTCCTCGCGGGGAGGCGAGGCGCGGCAGTACGCGGCCGGGCCGGGCGGGGGTAGCGCTGCGCTCAGGGAGGGGACGCCTTCCCCGGCCCGCGGGGCGGGGGCCGCGGCGCGGGGCCCGGCGCCTCCGCCTCCGCCGCTGCCCTGGGGCTGGGCGGCCGGCGGGAGCCGCGCGGCCCCTGCCTGTGAGCGGAGCCGGGGCCCGGGCCGGGGCAGGGCCGCCTGACCCCGCCGCCGTCCTTGTGTTGCAGATGAGTCGCTACGGTCGAACTTCACGATGTCGCGCTGAGAGGCGGTGAGCCATGGGGGAGAACAGCCCTGAAGGCAACGTTATCTACTATGAGGTGGAGGAGGACGATTTAACCCAAGATGACAATATGATGAGGTTTGCTGATAAAAACGGGCTGGTTTCTTCATCGTCTGGGACGGTCTATGACAGGACAACTGTGCTCATAGAGCAGGACCACAGCGTGTTGGAAGATGAGGAGGATGAAGGACAGTGCGGTGATCACTTGCCTTTTTTACCAGAGGGTCACGAAGAAGGATTTCACTTAATAGCAGATCATGAAGGAATGTCCCAGGGTTACGTGCAACATATTATTTCTCCAGATCAGATTCATCTAACAATAAATCCTGGTTCAACTCCTATGCCAAGAAATATTGAAGGAGCAACACTTACTTTGCAGTCTGAATGCCCAGAAACTAAGCTCAAAGAAGTAAGTAGCTAAATGGGCTTCTGAGTTTTATGCTTTTTGTGCTTTTCACCTTAAATGCTTTGAAAAAAATATATATTTTTTATTAAAACTGCTCACTGGGGGACGGGCAGAGTTTCTCTCTCTCTTTAAGCGTAGTGGATGACGCTCCATTAAACCTGCTGTTACTTGTAGCAGTAGTAATGCTTTGTGCCAATAGGTGTGACCATTTTCCAGTTGCATAATGGGTCAGCAGCAATGCTGTGAGTGTCATCAGTTTTCACTCTTAGTATCCCACTGCTTGCTTCTGAAACAGCCAGGAAGCACTTTTTGATGTGAGGTAACACACCAGGTAGCAGGAGAATACAGCACTGAAAATGCTTTTATACTAGTAGCCTATGTGATTTTAATGGTATTCTATTTATTATTTGGCTTTGGTTGAACAATTATTTCCTGGGTTGAGATAATTAAGAAGGATCTGAACTCTGTTATTCTGTGGTTAACCACATTCTTGAAGAAAGCATGGCCAAGTTATGGGTTAAATACCAGACTGTTGACAGTACAAAGCTGAAAATGCCACACTTAAAATGTCTTGTAGCTTTATAGTGTCTACTAGAGAAGCTGTGAGAAGAGGATAAGGGAAACTTTAGACTACCTTCCACTGTGTTTTGAAAGCTTAAGCCAGCCTAATTGTTTAAAATGGTGATTACCACTAATTTTGTTTCCCTAATGAGCTCTACCTGCATGCAGAGTGCTGAGGGCTTGTACAAATGGTCTTGGGGTTCTTGTTTTTTAGGTGCAAAATCCATGCAAAGATGACTGAAATACCAGTGTAGTGACAGTGCTGTGCTCCTTTTTTAGCCCTTCTGAGTTAAACAGGGGATGATCTCTACAAGCCTCTGTGCTATTATCAGCAGTGGTAGTATCAACTCCTTGTATAACTGATACTCTGTGTGAGAGAGAATTACTGAAACGAGCCCTTGCTGAGAAAGGAAGCTGGATTTGGACGCTGAATAATTTAGATTAGCAGGGAACCTTGTCGCTCGCTGAGCAGTGAGGAGATGGGGCTGTAGGTCCCACCGATGGAACTTCTGCACTGAGGTCTGGTCAGTGAGCCCACTGAAGTCCAAGGAACTCCTCTTGCTCTGTTTTCTTTCCTGGTAGAAGCTGCTGGATCTTACCTTCTTAACTGCTAATATGTTTACATTTTTGTCCATCAGTCATGTCAGTACTTTCTTCCCTTTTTATAGGATAAGGGCCTCACTATCTGTAGTGACAGAGAACAGTGTGTGTAGCTACACCAGTGTTAAAGACTGCACAAGCAATTAAATGCATTTTATTCCTCCTTCTTTGGAAAAAAGGCTTCTAAGACCTGGCATTCCCTAACAAAATCCTTTATTGGCGTTTATTTTTCATCTCTTTTTAATTTTTTTTTTTGAGGGGGAATTAGACCATAATTTGCATGTTGTGTGAATAAGCTCCAAGCATATGTGATGCTTCCCTCTTGTCAAAGCCCTTTTTGCCTCACTGCTTCAACTGCTTCATAAGCTGCCTAGAGATGAGGAAGGGAAAGCTCTAAAACCCCTGAACATCTGGCTCAGCTCTAAATGTCAGCAGTTCAATTCTTTGGTACTTCCAGAACATCTGTAGCAGCTCCAACACATGTGATAACTGTTTTAAAGTCTTAAATCTTCAGGTCAGTGTTAGACGTTTATGAAGCAAGAGAGGCTTTTATGCTTAATTAGCTTTAACTTCCTTTCGTTATTTTATGCTTTGCTGGTTATAATTCCTGTCAGAATAAATATGATTATAGTCTTGTATTTCAATTTTATTTTGTTTAACAATCATAGAAAAATTAGTAATTTAGGAGGAATCGCATAAACTCGAGTTAAAGGCAAACTGAGTAGCTTAAGTTGACTTTGGCATGGAGTGTCAGGCTCTGTTTTAGTCAGTCCTGTGGATTATTGGTCAACTAATTCCTACTTCTATGGTAAATGCTTAATTAAGGCTCTTCTAGCTTCCCTCTGGCACATCTCCTTGGGTGAGGCAGCGCTGTCCTTTGCAAAAGGCGCATGCGATGCAGCTGCACCATTGTATCTGAAACCAGTTGCTGCTGGACACATCTGTGGTTTGTCCTGTTGCTGCTGTGTTTCTTTCCTGTCCTTGTTTGTGTGTGGCAATAGTCTTGAGTACTTGCTGGTCTTTCATGGTCGATACCTATGTAGTTTTATGTGTATAATCAGTGCTTATTTGATGTACTGACATTCCTAATGTGAAAAGAGAATTGGATGCTTTGTGTTTTATGCTGCGCAGGACACAGCAGTAGTATTGCTTCTGACCATGGTATCCTGCACAGAATAATTTGTGCAATTAAAGCTTCAGCCTTGGAGAAAAGGGGGGAGCACTGCAAGGCCTTTGTCATGGTTCGGGCTTTTAAACTGAACCTGTTACTGCCACCTTTCTTTGACGTTGTGCATCGGCAGCCGGGAGCCAAATCCTTAATATATATTTAATATTCTCCTTTCGCTTTCTAGACGGAAATATAAACACCTAGAAAGCTTAGCAGGCAGCTTGCTTGATTTCTATGTAGTTTGTGGCTGTGTGTTATGGAAAGGGCTGGGGAGGGTGGCCTGTAGTACAGTATAGAATCATAGGATGTTGGAAGGAACCTTTACAGGCCATCTGGTCCAAGCCCCTGCAGTGACAGGGACATCTTCACTAGATCAGGACACTCAGAGCCACATCCAGCCTGACCTTGAATGTTTCCAGGGGCTTCCACCACCTCTCTGGGCAACCTGTGCCAATGATCCACCACCCTCAGAGGGAAGAACTTTTTCCTGACACCCAACCTAAATCTCCCCTATTCTAGTTTAAACCCATCACCCTGCATCCTGTCGCTCCATGCCCTCAGGAACAGTTCTTCCCCAGCTTTCCTATAGGCACCTTTCAGGGACTGGAAGGCTGCTATAAGGTCCCTCTGGAGCCTTCTCTTCTCCAAGTTGAACAAGCCCAACTCTTTCAGCCTGTCTTCACAGGAGAGGTGCTCCAGCCCTTGGATCATTTTTGTGGCTGGGGACTCAGTACCCCAACTGTTACAGCCCTGAGATGTGTGCTTCAGACCCCAGTTCTGGTGTTACTGGGAGTGGAAGCGTGCAATGACCCACCCCTTGTGTGCCTTGGTTCTCGTGTTCTTGATGTAGGATCTAGTAGTAGGTGTTCTTAGGAGGAGAGGCTGAGTGCACACAGCTCAGATTGACATGTTTAAGGGCTGTTACTTTGTCTGTTTGAAAGCCAAGCTGAAGATAGGTTCCTTCCTTGACCTGCAGCACCGATGTGACCTTCAGCAGTGCCAACAACAGTTAGCATAATGAGGAATGTGTCCCAGATCCTTGCTCTTGTGCTATTATAGGACATGAATGGGAGACAACTTCTGGACAACACCCAGACATGTTTGAGAGCCATTTGCAGATCTCATGATGGTTTTACTGAAGCCTGTTGTTTCTTTCATTTCTGTGATATTACACAAAGCATTAATCAATTTACTTTATGGAAGGATTAAAAAATATAGTCCTTAATTAGGCACACCAAAATGTGGTTTTGGTGTTACTCCTTTAACATATCTGCCTAAATTGCTGCTACTCTTGAGAGGAACAGGACTCCAAGTAAAGTGATTTTGTGCTTGTGTGACATTAGATTAAGCATCTCATGTTCTTGTCTTGGCTTCCAAGACATGGTAGTAAAGACCATGATTATCAAATGTTCTGATGGTTGTATATAAATTTAGAAAAAAAGCCAGTTGTTGAGTCAGGAGATAGTAGAAACCTGTGAGAGTTACATACAGGTTATGTATAGGTTGATCTGGTACTCCTGGTGTCAGTCCACCCCGTTCATTGTCTGGGTGTTTTTGAAGCCTGTCTGAATCCCTGCCTAAGCAATGACACTACACTGAGCTATGTGCTTTGTGCCTTGGGAAAGAGGAATGCTTCTGGCCTGTGTGCTGATACTTTCCTGCCCAGTTGTTGTAGTACTGTGTCTGTAAGGTCCTGCTCCTCTGAGTTTGCATTGCCTTCCAAATTGGCATCTTTTGGACTATTCTGCTTCTTGCCCATCGACCATCAGGTCCCAGGTCTTCCCTTGAGCTCTGTAATCACTTTTACATGGTAAAACTTCTCAACTGCAACAGTCAAATGAAAGCTGTCAGTCTGGTAATTAATGATAGATTTATTTAAGCATATCAGATGGCTTATTCCTTCTACTTCACAGGAGAGATTGAGATTTAATTAAGCGTTACCACTTGCATGTTGGAAGTTGCTACGTGGCCTTTTTCTGCCTTTCACACAAGCTGGGATGGCTCCCAGGTCTGGTTGGATGTGAAATTGCTTCCTGGGGGTCTAGCTAGCTGCCTGAGAAATCTGGGACACTTGCCTTTTGATGTAAAAGCACCTTGTTTGATGCATTACACTTCAGGCATCGACTGTTTCGTAAACACGGGAGAACAAAGCCCAATGGAGCCTGGTTTTTAGATAAAACAAAGTCGTAAACAGACTGATGGTTAGGCACAGGAGATGATGAAAACTGTAGTTCTTGTTGGAGGTGTTAATGGGAACTCAGGACGTGGGGCAGTGCTTTGGAGGGTTGGGTTGTGAAGGGATGTTTTCCATTGGTGTTTTCTTCCACAAATAAGCAGCTCCGCTAGAAGCACCCGAGTGCTACATATGGAAATAGCAGTAGCAGGTAGGTTTGATAAGCCTCTTTGTGTCCTCTCCAACTATTTTATCAGATTTTTAGCTAGAAACATATTGAATTACATTTTTCCTTCTACTCACAGAATCACAGAATTCCAAGGTTGGAAAAGACCTTTAAGATCATCAAGTCCAACTGTCCCTGTCCTGTGCTAAACCGTATCCCTAAATACCTCATCTACCCTTTTTTTTATACACATCCAGATGGTGACTCAGCCCCTCCCTGGGCAGCCTGTTCCACATCCCTACAACTCTTTCAGGGAAGAACTTTCCTCTCACATCTGCTCTGACCCTGCCCTGGCACAGCTTGAGCCCATTGCCCCTTGTCCCATCTACTGTCCCCTGGCTGAAGAGACCATCACCCATCTCTCTACAACCTCCCTTCAGGTAGTTGTAGGTAGTGATAAGGTCTCCCCTCAGCCTCCTCTTCTCCAGGCTAAAAGTGCTTGAGTCGATTACTATTGTATAAGATCAGTGTGTTTTTCAGTGTCTGCCAACTCTGTCCTCGCATACTGCAGCTGAAATACTAAATTATCTGATAATTAAATGGCAATTAAAATTTACTCTTTTTTTTGCCTTTGGGTTTGAAATCTCTTCTGTCATCTTTGATATTTAGCTGCAGTTCTACCCCTGTCAAGATTCCAGAAAAGCCTAAAAAATTATGAAGTATAAAGCCTTTTTTGTCTCTTAGGTTAAGAGATACCAGTGCACCTTTGAGGGCTGTCCACGCACCTATAGCACTGCTGGAAACCTGCGCACTCACCAAAAGACACATCGTGGGGAATACACTTTTGTCTGCAATCAAGAAGGCTGTGGCAAGGCCTTTCTTACCTCCTACAGCCTCAAAATCCACGTTCGAGTGCACACGAAGGAGAAGCCGTTTGAATGTGATGTGCAGGGCTGTGAGAAGGCATTCAACACCCTGTACAGGTAGGAAGTCTCTGCCTCTTCATCTGGTAGATGTGGCAAGTTGCCTCTGCTTTTTGCTCCTGTCTGAATATTGTTACTGTGCTGCTTCCAGGTACAGATAGGAATATAACTACCCACCCACCCCCAATATGTGCAAATGCTATACCAAGAGCAGGATAATAGAACCTGTGATAACCTGCTTAGCTTGGTTATATCACAGTGGTATTGAAGATGGTATAAAACCAGTTCACGGATTGGTTTGATCACAGAATCGTAGGGGTTGGAAGGGGCCTCCAGAGCCCATGGGGTCCAACCCCCTGCCAAAGCAGGGTCCCTAGGACAGGTCACACAGGTTGGTGTCCAGACGGGGCTGGAATCTCTCCAGAGAAGGAGACTCCACACCCCCTGGGCAGCCTGTCCCAGGGCTCCCTCACCATGAAGAAGTTCTTCTCCATATTGGTGTGGAACTCCCTGTGCTCCAACTTGAGCCCATTGCCCCTTGTCCTGTCCCCACAGACCATAGAAAAGAGGCTCACCATTTCCCCCTCTGTCCCACACTTGAGATATTTATAAACATTAATAAGATCCCCAAATGATGATGACTTTAGAAACAATATTGGTTACTCTCAGAAGCTCTTACCTTCAATTCAGAGTACATTACACCCTTGATAGTGTCCTACATGTTTGAATGAATGGCAGGCTTGCCTCAGGTAGGGGCTGTCTCATCCTAAAGAGATGAGACATAAGAGGGATTTTTTTTGGATGTTTGGTTTATTTTTTTAGGCTGAAAGCACATCAGAGGCTTCACACAGGGAAAACATTTAACTGTGAATCAGAAGGCTGCAGTAAATACTTCACAACGCACAGTGACCTGAGGAAGCACATTCGAACACACACAGGAGAAAAGCCATTTCGGTAAGTTGCTGGGTGACAGTCGTTACTTCTGTGGGGCCCCCTGTGCCAAAAGGCAGCTGTTAGTGTCCTGAAAGAAAAGCTGTTCTGAGGAAAGAAGTGAAGGTGGCCAGTGTTTGAGCACGTTTGTTCTACATCTCCCTCAGTTGCCCGTAAAAGTGGGTGAAATGACCTGACTTGTTTTCACAGACAAGAATGAAGAGTCAAGCTGTTTCTTTAAACATAAATGTGTGCCACAGTGAGTATGGTTATAAAACATACTGCTGTTTCAGTGCTGGCATGCTGTGGAGGACCCCCCCAAAATGCTGACTTCATGCTTGAATTTTAAAGTTGTGTTTGGAGCCCTGCTGCTGTCTGTAGCATCCATTGTGGCTGGTGGGAGGTACCTGGTTGCTGACACCATTAGACCTGCTTTCCAGAGTCCTGACCTGTTGCAAGGCGTGACCCAAGGCTCTAAGGAATGCAGAAAGCAGCCTGATGCTAACTCTTCCGTGATGCCTCTTTCAGGTGTGAGCATGATGGCTGCGGAAAGGCTTTTGCTGCAAGCCACCACCTTAAAACACATGTTAGGACACATACTGGTAAGTCCCAAGGGGGTTGTTTTAACTGATCTGATTCAGTTTATACTCTCAGAATCCCACTATGTATTTATACTACAATATACTATGGGTGTGACACCAAGCTGAGTGGTATGCGTGAGGGAAGGGATGCCATCCAGGGGGGCGTTCACGGGCTGGAGGAGTGGACCGACACCAACCTCCCTAAGTTTGTCAAGGCCAAGTGTGAACTCCTGCTCCTGGCTGAGGGCGATCCCCAATATTCCATTTATGCACTTCTATTTGTGCTTGATGGGTCTTGAATTTAATGTGTGCTTCCCAAATGTATTGGTAACGATGCATAGAAATTAAATGTGGTCTTGTGTCAGGTCAGGGGGTAAAAGGGAAGCTTTTATCAGCAAGACTTCCAAGAATGCTGAGTGCATGAAGTGACGTTATACAACATTAGCACTCCTCTGTATTCTAAAGGTATGTATCTTGTATAGTAAGCTTGCTATATGTTTTGTGCCACCCACAGGGGAGAAACCTTTCTTCTGTCCCAGTGACGGCTGCGAGAAGACTTTCAGTACACAATATAGTCTCAAGAGTCACATGAAAGGCCATGAGAAAGGACATTCCTATAATGCACTTCCCAATAACAATGTATGTGAGGTTAGTAGCGCTTGTTCTAACGTTTCTGCCATAGGGGGAGCTAAAACCATACTTTAGGGAAAGAAATTTGGTCTGTAGAGATGAAACATTTCAGGCTAGGATTTTCCAAGGAAATTGCAACTACTTTGTGTCCTGTCTCCCATGAAGAAACCCATGGGTGCCTCTTTTGAACCGAGAAATCAATTCCAGGTCTGAAATTGCTGGTATTCAAGGGGGCAGCATAGCTTTATTCTTGAATGTTTATAGTGTGCTGATAACAAACAGGGGATCAGTATTTCTGAAACTCCTGGTGTGGTATTTAGTTATCAACTCTTATTTAGAAAAGCTCATCTGAATTTGCCTCTTCATTTTAATCATGCTAATTTTAATACTTGGGCTACTGCTGTGCTGACAAGCATGCCAGGTATTGACACAGGTTTATAGGCAGTTATATATCGTCATCATCATGCTTTCCCTGTGGATTCTGATGTCTTTAGTCAATACTGTGTAATAAATATGTGAAGTAAAATAAACTTTAACAGTTACTATTTATTTTATTTTCTATTGACTATTTTATTCCTATGCTAATAGAAAATTACAGGTTATTGAATCTTTTGGAAGTAACATGAAAGAGATGTTAAGAATCCTTGATAGCTGCTAAATCCTTCCCTTAGTAATACTACTCCTTTGATTTTAGAACCGAGACTTGGGTCACACACAAGTTAAAGAGATAGATCTGCCTAGAAAAAAATTGTATGGACTCTAAAAAGTGATTTAAAACCTTTCTGATTCTGGTTTTTAAATAACTAACCCCAATTTCTTTTTCTTCTTTACAGGATACAAGCCACTCACTTTGTCTGAGTGACTTAAGCCTCATATCAACGGATTCAGAATTGCGGGAGAACTCTAATCCAGTGAGTTGCTGTCCAAGAATAGACTCACCTGTAATTTGAGTTGTGGGGTTCTTTTTCCTGGCAATGTGCTTGTCCTGTCAACTAGAACACAGCAAATTAGATATGTATGGCTGGCTGCTTCTGTTTTGCTCATCCAGGCCTCCAGCAGGCTCTGCTTTTGTTTTGCTCGGGCAAAACAAAAAGCTCAGGCTTTTGTTTTGCCTGTGCAGGAGATGGATGCTTTCCCAGAATAAAGGACTTTGGATAGTTTCAGATGGGCTTGAATATGGCTGGTTTGTCCTGTGGCAGTGTGTAGGAGCTGATCTCTCCACAAAAAGCATTGAACCTCTAAACACAACAGTTCGTGCTATTTCTCTTTGGAATGTGGGAACAAAGAAATATTTCTCTCTCAGAACAGAATAACCAGGGAGAGGGATTTTCCTCCCAAATATGCAGTCCTTAATTCAGCCTGGTTTTAAAGGCTTTGCATCTGAATTTACCATAATAACGTTCTATCCAAGATATAATCTGAGCAGGAGCTATGTTGTTTCTGCTTCAGAAAAGGTTTTGCAAACAACCCAGAACAAATTAACGTCTGTTGCTAACAGTGTTACAAGAAGTAAGGGTTAAACAAAGTATGGATGCGGGAGAATGTATTTTACTTTTGAAGGACTTGTTTATTTTTGTAAAGATTTGCTTATTATGTTGGTAAACTTGATTGTGGGTAACAAAACCAAGTGAAGTGTGGTTTTACTCCAGGTAAGTGAAATATGTTGCCTTTCCTGAAGGTGGCTGGTTAACTGGAGAGCTATTTCTGACACTCGTGTGCTGCTTGAGTGCAGAGTTTATGAAGACGTGAGGCACAACATTATCTGATGTCTTCCTCTTTATTTTGTATTTGCCAGACACATGGACAAGATCTTAGCACAATCTCACCAGCAAGCATCTTTGAGTCTATGTTCCAGAGCCCAGATCATACTGCAAATCAGGACGACTCTCAGCAGACAGGTACACGTTGTGGCCGCGCTTGCTTTGAAAGCGTGGTTTTGGGCAGTTGTCTCCCTCTGCGTGCGTGTGCTTAAATGCAGTGTTTCAGACTGAGGGTTGCTGCCCCACAAGAGCCTTAAATAGCAAACAGAACTTTAACTGGGGTGTTGAGGTGGTTCTGTGTTAAAATGCATTGTGCTCAGTGCTGGTGTAACACTTGGACAGGGGAACTGTAAATGCTGTTGTATGAAGCTGACACTGCTGCCCTTGGACTTTCCACATATGTGTTGTTTCCAAGCTCCTTGGTGCAGCCACGCAAACCCGCTGGTGAAAAGGTTTCTTGGAGAGAACCTGAGGCTGAGCAACTTGTGGGTAGTTAGTATTCAGTGTTACCAGCTTCCTGAATTTGGACCTGCTTTTCCATTTCACTCTCCAGTGTAGTAAGTTTTTGAGGACTAGCCTGAGGATGTGACAGTGGTAATGCTTTACTTAACAAAAGTCCACTCAATAAGTTCATTGGAAAAGCTGTTTATTCAGATCTTTTGAGGACTAATGTATTATTTTCTTCCGTTTCTTTTGGTAGCTGCCTTGATTGAAGGCTTTAACGGCGATGCAGACTCAGTCACCGCTGTTCCGCCTTCCACAGGAGACTCGGCTTCGTTGTCTCTTCCACTTGTACTGCAGCTGGGCATCTCTGAGCCTTCCCACTCAGCACTACAAGCCTCAGCAGCACCCGCTGCTCCTTCCTCCATAGGAACCAGCTCACAGCAAGCTGCATTTGGGAATCCTGCAACTGTTTTACAATCCACAGAAGTGCCTGTTCCTCACAGCACACAGTTTGCAGCCAGTCACCAAGACTTCCTGCAGCACACTCAGACACCGCCGCAGCCCATTGTACCAGGACTTTCAGTGGTTGCTGGGGCAGCTGCCCCAACAGCATCAAGTGCCACTGAGCCCCTGCCAGCTGTAGTTCAGACTGTGCCTGTTGGTGCGAACTCTGTTCTGACCAGTAATCCAACGATAACAATTACTCCTTCTCAGAGCACTGCTATTCTGCAGTCCAGCATTGTCATGGGAGAGCAAAACTTACAATGGATTTTAAATGGTGCCACTGGTTCTCCACAAAGCCAAGAACAAATGGTTAGTATATCCAGCATTCTTCCTCCTGGAGTTCTTGCTTTTAAAAAAGGAAGGGAATCAAACCTGGAGTTACAAGATACAAACCAGGATGTGGTATTGTGTAATGCTTATAATACCAGGCCCAAAGAATTGTGGTGAATGGAGCTAAATCCAGCTGGAGGCCGGTCACCAGTGGTGTTCCCCAGGGCTCAGCCCTGGGACCTGTCCTGTTCAATGTCTTTATCAGTGACCTGGATGAAGGGATTGAATCTCCCTCAGTAAGTTTGCGGACGACACTAAGATGGGAGGAAGTGTGGATCTGCTTGAGGGGAGGGAGGATTTTCAGAGGGATCTGGACAGGATGGGCTGAGACCAGTGGGATGAGGTTCAACAAGGCCAAGGGCAGAGTCCTTAACTTGGGACAGAACAACCCCCAGCAGCGCTACAGGCTGGGGCAAAGCAACTGGAGAGCTGCTGGGGAGAAGAACCTGGGGGTGTTGGGTGACTGCAGACTGACCATGAGCCAACAGTGTGCCTGGGTGGCCAAGGCGGCCAACAGCATCTTGGCTTGTGTCAGACACAGTGTGTCCAGCAGGGCCAGGGCAGGGATGGTGCCCCTGTACTTGGCATTGATGAGGGGTTCAGGTTTGGGCCTCTCACTACAAGAAAGACATGGGGGTCCTGGAGTGTGTCCAGAGAAGGGCAACCAGGCTGGGTAAGGGGCTGGAGAGCAGCAAAGCCTCTGAGGAGCAGCTGAGGGAGCTGGGGGTGTTCAGCCTGGAGAAGAGGAGGCTGAGGGGAGACCTTATCTCCACCTACAGTGACCTGACAGGAGGGTGCAGAGAGGTGGGTGATGGTTCCTTCAGCCAGGTGACAAGTGATGGGATGAGGGGGATGGGCTCAAGCTGTGCCAGGGCAGGGTCAGATCAGACATTGGGAAAAAGTTCTTCCCCAAAAGGGTTCTGGGGCACTGGCACAGGCTGCCCAGGGAGGGGGTTGAGTCACCGACCCTGGGTGTGTTTCGCAGACTGTGGTTTAGCACAGGACAGGAACGGTTGGACTCGATCTCAAAGGTCTTTTCCAACTGTGGGATTCTGTGTGATTCTGTTATTCTGTGCAAACACATCACTGGTGCAGCCCCTAAAACAGATAACGAGTTAGAAAATGGAGAGATGGAGAAATCCAGGGTGCAGAAAGATCTTGGTCACTGCTTCTCCATGGTGACGGGCTTCTCACAGCAGGTATCAGCTTGGTTATCCCTGACAAGGCATCATATGGCCTCACAATATATGTAGGATTTAATCTATTACTTTTGTCCAGTAGAAGCGCAAAAAACTCTGTAAAGTTTTTATTTGGATGTTTTGTAATCTGGCTCTTCCTAATTTAGCCTGGTAAAGATAATGAAAATTTTTCTGGGAAAAGAGAATGTTTACTGTTCCCCAGAAAATGTGGATAGCTGAGACTTCAGGTATCTTGTCTTTGAGGATACTGTTGCCCTTTTTATACTTTTCTCAGTTGCAAATGGCTAAGAACAAAACAGCAGCAGGTACAGGCAGTATGAGCAAGCACAGCAGTCATTTGATTGTCAATAGGAATAATACTCTGAGTTTTGGGATGTTCAGAACAAAGCTAAACGTTACACTTTATTACCTTTTCTCTGTGTTCTTTGGTATGTGTGTATATTTTGATTGCAGCTAATTTGGACAATAGAAATTTGATTGGAATCAACTCATGCTTTTTTCTTTTCTTTTTCTCTTTAAAGCCACAAGTTCCAAAAGTAGAAAAGGTTTTTTTTACCACTGCATTACCAGTAGCTGGCAACACAGGTAAGCTTGGCAATGAACATGCATTTCTCTCTTTCTGTTTGTTGTGCTGTTAGCTTGGCCAGGGTTTGTGGTGATGTTTATTACTTGCAGAAATGTTGAAGACAATCCTTTTGTGAGTTTTAACCTTGAGGTTTGAAGTGCAGTTTCCTTGGTTTGTGCTGAGATCTGTCCTGTAGCAGTTGGTGTAACAACTTGTAAGATAATCAGGTTCTCAAATAAGATTTAGTATTCATGAAAATGGTATTTTAAGGGAATTTAAGAATAAAAGAGAGAAATGCAGGGACATAATTTGGGTTTTGTGCTTTTAAAGGAAGGCATGAAAGAGGCAGCAAACTCATAAACTTTATCAATTCTCTAGCAAATTGTTTTTGGTGAGCAGCATCTGTGAGGTTAATTAATGTGATACACAGCAGTAGAAGTTCTGTGCCAGAACATGCTTCCCACACAGCGTTACTGTAATGCAGAGGTGAATTAAGCAGAGTCAGAAGAGATCAGGTGAGTTCAAAACTTAAAGTTTTTAAAAAGGGAAGGATGCTGGCCAAGTAGAGCAGCATAGTGAGGAGAAAGCATGAGAAGGAAGATGGGAGAGGAAAGGAAATGAGGGAAAATGAACATAAAAACACCTGTGTTGGTGTCAAGGAGTGAGTGGAATTACTGGTGTTGTGTGTTGTCATCAAAGCTTGGTGCAGAGGGACTGGGGCATTTGGATGCCACTCTTCTTTGGTTTTTATGCTGTAAAAGTTACGCTGATTCTCAGAAGAGATGTACTGTGCTGGGTAAAGAAATGTAGATCAGGTCTCTTGTACCTGGGTTCATCAACAGAGAGTACCTGCTGCTTCTCTCTCATGTATCACCTGCTAGAGGTGTTAATTCTGCCTGGACAAGCTAACAGTTAATCTCTGCTGCGAGGTGCATCCAGTCTGATTTAACAAAGGCTGCTTGTCTCTCCCTGCTGCGAAATCCTGTAGCTGGATCGTGTTTTGTCTTTGTTTCACCTTCAGGAAACCCTGTTCAGCAGATTGGTCTCAGTGTTCCTGTCATTATTATAAAGCAGGAGGAGGCCTGCCAGTGTCAGTGTGCCTGCCGAGACTCTGCCAAGGACAAAGCCACCGTGAAGAAGGAATGTTCCTCGCCTGATTCAAAAGCTTTGGAGCAGCCAGCTCCCCAGCTGCAGCCTCAGACCTTTCCTTCCTCTTCTCCTTCGTGTGGGCAGAGCAGTCAGACAGTTAGCCCTTCAGACTCACAGACTGAAACATTAAGTGCCATGGATGTATCAGACTTCCTGTCCCTCCAAAGTCCTGAAACCCCATCTAACATAATTCCAATCGAAGCACTACTGCAGGGCGAGGAAGAAATTGGTTTGAATAGCAGCTTCTCTAAGTGAAGATGTTCCAGACTTTCCTTTGCACCTGGAGGGTAAAACCCTTCTCCTTAGAAGCAGAAACTGAAGGATCGATTCTTTTTCCTTCCTCATTGGAAGTTTTGTGGCTTATTTCTGCTTCACAGATGTCACCTTAGTGACATCCCAGGTACATCCACCTTTGAAAATCTATCTTAAAAAAAGGAAAAAAAAAAAAAGGAAAAGCTAAGTTATATATGAACTGTTTTGGCTGCACTGTCTGTCACTTTTGCTTGTCATATGTGAACACAGAAGTTAAGGTTACTTGTGTGCAAAAAGATTTTTAAAAAGAAAAAGGGGGGGGTTGGTTTGTCTCCAATTGCACATCACTTGAGTTTGGGATTAAGGTACTGGCAGTGAGTGGTCTTTGTTACAACTCCTTGGGTCTATAGTTTTTCTTCTGTCTCTTAATGTCTGATACTAACCATGCACTATGAGGGGAGCCCAGGGAGGGGATTTGCTGTAGTAGGAATTGGCATTCTCAGAGAAGATCACTTACCTGTAGCTTTATTGGAAGGTGATTGTCACATCACTGAGTTGGGAGCTGATACCTGGGTTCACTTTGTACTAACACTGTTACTAAAGCCTACAGAAATTTTTGGGGAGCTTCTTTCAGCAGAGCACAAGTACCTGTGCTTCTGATAGATCTGTTCATTTAATTTCATTACGATGGAGAAGTGTGGTGGCAGACACACTGTTTTCACAACACGGAAACGCAATCAGAGCCCCTGCCTGCTCAGGCTGGAGAATCTTGTTTGCTTTGCCTCCCTTTGAAGGATGCAGTGAGTCCCAGGCGTAGTCAGACCGGTGCCTGCTGCTCTTTTGCTTTATTTGGCTCTGTTCAGAAACAAGTCATCCTTAACCTGTGGGACTGTTGAATCAGGAGCATGGTGCCTTTGCTGGTTACTCTCATCTTTTTGTCAAGAACAACTCTAGGAGAATTTTCAGAATGATTCAACATCAATTCAGTGAGTCTATCCTTCAGCTGTCCATAATTGCTTCATTTTTTTTTTTCTGTTAAGCTATATAATTTCTGCCTGAATCTGCCTCCAACCTACTGCAATGCCAGCTTTTTGTGCATGGGGCTATTTCTTGACTTAAAGATTTTACACGACATAGTAGTTTTTTTCATATCAAAACTGAAAGTCTATATTCTAACCTACTCAGGGTAAATAAAACACAACCCCCCCCTTCCACCAAAAAGCCTGTAATGTTGCAATAAATGCAGTCTCATTCTAAATTGTTTATTTATGCTGCATTATTTTAAAAAAAAGAAAAAAGATGTAATTTTATAGTGTTTTATCCATCTTTCTGGCTTTGGCTGTCAGTCCTTTTGTGTTAAAGGAAAGAATATTAAATAGTTCTTTATTCAGTTTACAGTGTTGTCATTAGTGAGATGCAAAGATAATGACTGTAAGCCAATTAACATGGAGTGTCCTGAGCACTAAATTTAGGAATGCAAACTTCTAGTGGAATAGGGAATCTTTGGCTCATGTTTGATCAGAGCTGCTCTCTGCCTGCTGGGCTGAATCATTTGGGTGCAGCCAGAGTTCCCCAGGTTACTGGATGATTAGGAGTTTTTTTAAGTCTCTTGTGATGTGCTCTTATCTGAGAGTGTGGCTCACACATGCTCTCCCCCTGTTCCCAGAGCAGAGATGGAAATGAGATGAAGGGGAGCTGGCTTTTCACCTCTCCCACAGCTTCCTTCCCAGTGTAAGGTGTGGAAGGGAAAAACCATCCCACTGGGGCAAACATGAGGGAGGAGAGGTTGTATAAAGGATGTGCTGTGCCTGGGAAGTGGGTCTCATTGCTAGGGCAGAGCATTCTGCTCTGGCGACTGCAGCGTCGCCGAGTCGGGGGGCACGGGCTGACCTGCCGCACGCCGCCCTGTTTCCTCGTGGGGTGCTGGGGGGTACGTGTGTGTTGTGGGGCTGCAATAAGGTTTGTGTCCACAGAATGAGGATTAACGAAGTGGTTTATGTTTTGTGTTTGTGGTGGTAATCCCTAGAGTGCAGAGAGATGGTGACACCCCCCCTTCCCCCCTCCCCCCTTTGGTTTTTCTCCTACAGCTTTATTTTGCGATGCAGTTTGGTTACACAGCAGCACAAGCTGCTTTGAACGTGGAAGAAACAGTCTCAGGCCTGCGTGGCTGGGACTGTCCTCACAGGGATGAGGCTCCTGGCAGCTCTATTGCCTAGAGCTCTGCTTTGGAGGATTGTGGGTGGTGCCTGGAGCTGCCCAGGAGGTCCCCATTGGGGTACAGGCCACGCTGGGCCCTCCACCTTTCCTGCGGCATAGTGTGGCAGCGGTGTTTGAGGGTGAGTGGATGTGTGTGTCTGTGTGTGTGTGAGTGAGTCTGCTGATGCTGGAGGACGTAGATCCCCGCAGAGCTGCGGGGTTTTCTCTGATGGGGACAAGGGTACCAGATGTGGCCTGGAAGGTGACAGCTGAGGGGATTTAGCAACCTCTTCTGAGCCGATTCGTCCTTCAGGGAACTGTTTTTCCATGCTACTTTTGCTTCTTGTGACTTAGTCCACCCAAAACATGCTTCTGGTTGGACCAGATAGCATCTTCAGAAACTCCTTTGTGACAGAAATGCGTAGAAGAATCTACCAAAGGCTTTGAAATCAGAAGCTAATTTGGAAGTGTGTTAATTGGCAGCAAGTGAGGTGCTGCATGCACCCTTTGAGTGGGCACTGGAGGTTGTGCTCTCTGCTGTTTTCTCTTCACAGCTACTGTTTGCTCTTGGTGTGTTGTTCTAGGAAGAGCGATGTGTTCTGAGTCTCTGCTGACTTTCTTGGCTGCATTGGGTTTGCTGTTACCCTCCTCTATGTGCATCAGGCAGGCTGCGATTTAGGTGACACTTAATTGAGTTGGTAATGAGCGGAGAACAGGGTGATTCTGTGAAGGCACCACATGTATCCCACCCAATTGCAATGTGCAGATGTGCTATTGTTGTTTAATCCTTACTCTGCTTCCCAGCTTGTGCACACCGTGTCTAGTGGCTGCTTGTGTCATCCCTGGTGATAACACGCTTGGGTAGAAGATCTGGGGCAGCTGGCAAGAGAGGACAATCACAGCAAAGCTCAGATTCCTTGGTGCCAGAGAATTTTCTGTCCTCCCCTTGTTCCCCCAGCATTTAGCATATTCACAGTAATGATTTTAATAAGGGGGGGGGGGAGTTTCTACTGCTGTATATCCAGTAAGAGATTGGATTCCCAGAAAGGGGCATGGTCTGAGCCTCCAAGAACAGTGTGCCCTCCCCCTGCAAAAAACCTGCATTTCACAACCCCCTTTGATTATCAGGGAGCAAAACTCTGCTGTTCTGGGTCTGTGCTAAAGATCTGGCTGGTTTGTGGCTGCAGGGATTTACTACTCAGTTACTCACAGTTTCTAGGTGGGTGTAGACGCTTAAACGTGTAGAATGGGTCTAATTCCCATCAGCTCTGGTAGCCAAGCTGTGTCCCAATGTGAGCAGACTTGGCATACAGTTGAAGGCTGTAGATGTTGCTTCTAATGCTTGTAGAAGGTAGAAAGATGGAAAATCAGCACTGTTTAAATGCTGGTACTGAATTACATAGAACAAAGTACGAATCGGGCACTTGTGTAATGCTGACTGTGTCCAGAAAGACTAGTTCGCAGAACCTCGTACTGGTATCTAAAAATGCACTTTAGGTTACTTTATCTTTAACCCAATTGCTGCAATTTCTTTTGTATATACTTTCATAAAGTTTATTTTTTGCTCTGAGTAAAAGTTAACAGGGGTGTGCAAAGATGAGCACTTAAATTGGTGCAATACTTATAGCTAAAGATCGGTGTCCCATGTGGTCGGTGTGTCTGTGTCTGTCTCACTGAATATATATAGTAACTAGCTCAGTGACATACTGCCCTTCCCTGTCTGTACCCAAGAGAAATTATGCATCACTAGCAACGTTCAATCTATGCAAATACTCCATGAGAGCACTGTACTTTAGCAGGCCTTTTCTCTCACACTTTCTGGTGGGCTGCTTGTCACTTCTGTGGAGTGGCCCTTCTCCCCGGGCCGCCGAAGGGCTCTGGGGAGAGGTGGCCTTCCTTGCTGGGCCGCTGCTCTGTTCTGCCACTCCAGTACGAACAGGAGTGACAAGCTGTTCTGAAACAGGCATGTTGCACCTTTAAAATTTGTCTTTGCGATCGTTGTTGGTGTCCTGTTAACCTGCCTTACTTCATGGAGGATGGCGCTGCTTCTGCAGCCACCCAAGACTTTGTTTTTGCAACTGCAGTGACATGGTTGAACTGTTTACAGTGCTCTTCCCACACCTTATTAGTAATAAGGCTTGGAGATCGAACCGAGACTGAGCTGTTGGTTGTGGAACTGCTGGGGGAAGAGAAGTTAAGCTGTAATTGCCCTTGGGGCTGGTTGGCGATGAAAAGCTGTTCCTGATGTGTGGGGGGCACAGATGGGCACCGGAGTGAGAGGGAGCCAGGTTGGTGACGTGCAGCAGACGGGATCTTTGGTGTTATGTTTTTGGCTGGCTGAGACACCTTGGGCAAGTCACTTAACCTCTCCGTGCCTCAGTTTCCTACCTGAGGGATGAGGACAAGGAAACTTGTCTTGGTAAAACACTTGGAGATCTGTGGGTGAAAAGTCCTTGGCATTAGTGACCTGAGCAAGCTGGGCAGAACTGTTAGAGTCAGTTGGGACTGTAAGGCAAAAAAATCCCCCACCCCAAACCACAAGAAAAAACAAAAGGCATGTTTAATGAACCCTACAGATTCCTGATTGCATAGTTTTTAATTGGTATACTATTTTTTCCATAACCTATTTTGGAAACGAAGTCCCAGATTTTATAAGCGTTACCTGTAGTTCATAACTCATGGACAGGGCTGAACTTTGACATTTTTTTTTGCCTCTTGTCTTGATATATATCCTATGTTCTAGACAGTTTGATTCTGTGTCTGCACTGAGAAATGCAAATTAAACTGGATATTTATGTAGTAGTGTACATAGTCTTTAAGTGTGTGTGTGTGCGTGTGTTCTTGGAACTAGTTTCAAAAAAATCCCACACCATGCTTTTTGGTGGTGTGAAAGCTGGCCAAAATTTGGTTCATTATGCAGTGTACACTTTTCTCAACTCGATGCAGTTTCTACTTTTTCTTACAAGGAATTTTTTTCATATGATCTCTTTTTTCAGCAAAACCAAGGGTATGTTTTTTGCAGTACCATAGTTCCAGTTAGCTGGTATTTCTTGCTGTGTAGCTTTGTGTCCTTCTGCTTGCTTACTGAACTGGAGCTGAGCTGTATGACCCTTGTTTGGAGAGAGTTGCAGTTGCAGATGTGTTTTCATGCAGGCTGGCATCAGCAGGGATGTGCAAACCACAGGCCTGGTTAGTTAACTGAAGTAGTCTTCAGCATTGACACCTCTGTGGTTGTCAAACCAGAAGGTCTTGGAGATCTGTAGGTTGTCAGGTTGCCTCTTTTGTGGTGTTTGACACATTATGGGGAGCTGGGTGTGATGGTCTTGGAGATGACAAAGTAAAAAGAACCCCCAGGTTTGGGTTTTTTTTTTTTTTGAGAATGTGTGTATGGTATTAAAAGGAATTTATTTAACTATGAAACATGGGAACAAATGTGCTTACATTGAGCAATGTGAAGATGTTAGTTACAGGTACAGTACTTCCAAAGGAAGAGCATCTCCAAAACCCAAAAAAAGAAAAGAGTAAATATGAATTTGTATTTTTTGAAGAATGTAAAATGTGAAATAACGGTGTTTGCTTAATTGCTCATTTTGTATGAAGTTAATATTGTACTTTGAAATATCTGCAAAGAAGTGGAAATTAACTTTTTTGGAATTGAAAGCAATATTAATACTAATGGAATCCTAATTAAATGCTTATTTAAACATTGTGTTATGACAGTCTTTCCTCAGAGTATTAAGCAGTGTTTTGGGAGAGGAGGGTGAGGAAACCCCCACCAAAGGGGTTTCCAGACCCTGGCAGACAACGGCATCTTCCTCAGCAGCCTCTTCCTTCCTGCACTAACAGCGACCTTCACAAACTTCCTATCCTCAAGGTCACTCTGGTAAGAGGCAGGCTGGATTGTTTGGAAATGAGAAGCTCTTGTTTGCATGAAAGGGAGTACACACCAGCTGCCTTCAGTGTGGCTGCCACTGTGAGGCAGCTGAGGCTGCAAGGGAGGTAAGAAGATGGAGGATTTGGCATCTTCCCTTTGGAGGCTTCAGGTCTGAAGTACTTTGTATTGAAGAGAAGGGGAACTGGAGGGAGGGTGACTGGTGGTAAGGAAAATAGACTCTACCCACTCTGATTAGATGGAGCTTTTGGTGTAGCAAAGCATTTCCATCTGCCAGGCCCCCACCCCAGACAGCTGAAGGGCAGCACCCCGGTTTGTTCTGTGGCATTGGGACTGTTGGCATCACTGGAGGCTGAGCTAGTGCTGGTGCTAGGTGTGAGTATCACCTGTGGCTGTGGGACTGCACCAGGTCTCTCTTGCTGGGCAGAAGGGAGGAATTGCAGAACAGTCAGGGTTGGAAGGGACCCTGAGGATCACAGTTTCAACCCCCCTGCCACAGGCAGGGCCACCAACATTCAGGCCTGGATCTACACAGGGTTGCCCAGGGCCCCATCCAACCTGGCCTTGAACACCCCCAGGGATGGGGCACCCCCCCCCCCCCCGGGCAGCCTGTTCCAGCCTCTCACCACTCTCTCTGCAAGGAACTTCCCCTGACATCTCATCTAACCCTTCCCTCCTTCAGCTTCACTCCATTCCCCCTTGTCCTGCCATTATCCACCCTTTAACAAGTCGATTCCCCTCCTGTTCCTCTGCTCCCTTCAGGGACTGGAAGGCTGCAGTGAGGTCCCCCCACAGCCTTCTCTTCTCCAGGCTGCCCCAGCCCAGCTCCCTCAGCCTCTCTCCGTAGGGGAGCTGCTCCAGCCCTCTGAGCATCTTCATGTCCTCCTCTTGACCCCTCTGCAACAGTCCATCTTCCTTGCACTGGGAGCCCCAGCTCTGGCCCCAGGCCTCCAGCTGCGGCCTCAGGAGATACAGGCTGAGCCAATGCTGCTTTATTTTGAACTGCAAATGGAGCGCGACCAGAGAAAGCGAAGTCCGGCGCCCGGCTGCGGTCCGGGTCAGCCCCGCGTTAACCCGCCCGGCGTCCTGGAGCCCGGGGCCGGACCCAACCTTCGGTCCCCCTGGCGCTGCCGGCTCGGGCTCCTGCGGCCGCTCCCGGGCAGCCTCGGCGCGGCTTCTCAGGGCTCCCCGCCGCCCTCTACGGAGCTGTTCCCGGCCCCGCCCGGCTCCCGGGGCGCCACAGAACGGGGAAGGGGGGGCGGGCGCGGTGTCTCGTCCCCCGCTGCCCCTCGCCTGTCCTCCCCCGAGTCCGGGCCGGAGCTTACACGGGGCGGGCGCCAGTCGGCAGCCAGGGCGGCCTGGAGAGCGGCCATCTCCGCCGTCAGCTCCTCGCAGGCGGCGATGCGGGCCCGCAGCTGCCCCTGCCGGGCTTCGAGCAGGCTCAGCAGGCTCCGCACGTCGTCCTGTACCTGCGGCGGAAACACAGCGGTCACAGGCGCCAGCGGCACCGCGGCCCGGCCCGGCCCGCCCCGCCCCGGTGCCACCCACCGCGGGCCGCCCCCGGGGCTCCGCCGCCGCTTCCATGCCGGCCACACGCGAGCACCGCCCCTCCCGCGTCGCCATGGGAACGGCCGGCCCGCTGCGCCCCCGGATCTGCGTCACCGCACCGCCCTCCGTGCCGCCGGAAGCAGCCGGTGCATGCTGAGAGCGCGGCGGGCGGCGCTGGCGGGCCTGGCTCTGATCGGGGACGGGGCGTCAGGCCCGGGTCTGGGTCGAGGCCGGGACCCGGGCCGCGCCTGCAGCGCCCGTCTGCTGCCGCTGCCGGCCGGGCCGGACCCGCCAGGTGCGGGCGGAGAACCCGGCGGAGGGGCGAGGCTGGGGCTGGGGGGCCGGGCCGGGCGGTGGCTCGTTAGGGAGCGGCCGGGGCGGCTGGAGGCCTGGGAGCGGTGGGGCGGGGCGGGCTGGGCTGGGCTGGCGGGGTTGGGGGCCGTCGCCGGGCTGCCTTCGCTGACCTGCCGCTGCCGCGCAGGCTGGAGGGAGGCGGTGGCGGCCGCCGCCAGTGCCCTGCAGGCGGGCGGGCTGGTGGCGGTGCCGACGGACACGATATACGGCGTGGCGTGCCTGGCCCAGGACTCCGGCGCCGTGCGGAGCATCTACGACCTGAAGGGACGGAACGGGAGGAAGCCGCTGGCCATCTGCCTCGGGGACGTGGACCGGCTCTACAGGTGGGCCCACCGGGAGCCGTAACGGCCGTG
This sequence comes from Gallinula chloropus, assembly GCF_964237585.1. NCBI lineage: Eukaryota > Metazoa > Chordata > Aves > Gruiformes > Rallidae > Gallinula > Gallinula chloropus. Next base: position 9,990,143 of record NC_140107.1, read on the forward strand.
CCACCGCTCAACGGGTCCCTGCTCGGCTCTAGAGCACGTTCGTGGCTCCATCAACACCCCGCAGAGCTGGGGAGCGTGGGGCAGGGCTGCTGTGCCCAGCGCCAGCGGTGTGGGTACGGAACCGTGCACTGGCCTGTAACGCATCTCCTGCCACACAGGTACTGCCACGTGAACGTGCCCGATGAGCTGCTGCGGGACCTGCTTCCAGGACCTGTGACCCTGGTCCTGCAGCGTTCAGAAGAACTGAATAAAGACTTGAATCCTTTCACATCGGTAGGTCTTTGCCACTGGATATGCCTCTGTGTAGCCGAGGCATGGCGTGCTTTCTCCTGGCTCTGCTGTGGGTTTCCATTACATGCATGTTCCACATGCTTAGTGGTGATTGGCATCTCCCTGGAGCTGGTCCCTGTGCTCCCCATGACTCACTGGGATGTGGCATAGCCCAGCATTCAGGGCAGACCGAGAGTGGCCCATCCCATTGCTCGTTCAGCAGGTGTTGGTGTACTGACTCTCCAGAGTATCACCTTTAAGTGCTCTATTACGCTGTGAGTAACGCTGTGCTCTCTTCTTCCTTCTAGCTGGTTGGTGTTCGTATTCCCAACCACCCTTTTATTCGGGAGGTGGCACGAGCTTGCTCTGGACCGCTGGCTTTAACGAGTGCCAACATCAGCTGCCAGGCGAGCACGCTGACGGTTTCGGTAAGGCTGGTTTTGTCTCTAAGCAACGTTATTGTTGCTCTCTCAGAGCCCTGGGCTCTCACGCTTTAGCCATAAACCAAGGATTCCTCTGCTGCTGTTATTTTTTGTTTAAAGATGACCCCTAGTTAAAACAGCCCGTGGATTCGTGGGGTGGGGTCGCTGGGATCCTCAGCTTGGAAAGCCAGTAAGGCAGCACTGAAAAGCATGACCTAAAGGCTTGTGCACAGCTTTTGAAGTGAGTGCCAGATCTAAAGCTGGAGGAGGGCTGGATGACTGTGGGCTGGAACTGCTGCCGTCTGCATGGCTCCTTGCAGCCTGCTAACCAGCTGTCGCCCAAGGAGATGGCCTTTTGTCAAGCTCCTGACCCCAGTGATGGTGATGCTGTGAGGCACGGTACCAGTCAGGCACCCCAGAGACTTCTAAGCTTTTGCTGTGCACTCCTTGGCAACGGTTGTGCAGCTAAAAGCCTTCAGCCAGAGTCCTCACACCTTTCCTGCATGTCTGAGAGAAATCTGCTCTCAGAAATCAGACCAGGATGTGTTAGTGACAGAAAAAAGTGAGCTGCCCTGACAGCAGAAGGGGAGAGACCACCTCCCTCGACACCCCAACACCCGGTAGCATCAGTTAAAACATGAGCCCAAACTGTCTTCAGGATTGTTAACCACATAGCTCTATTTATTTATTTTTTCCAAGGAATTCCAAGACCTGTGGCCTCAGTTGTCCTTAATCATTGATGGAGGCCCAATAGGGGACGTCCAGAGCCCAGAGTGTCGTTTGGGGTCAACTGTGGTTGACTTATCCGTGTCGGGGAGATTCACCATCATTCGTCCTGGCTGGTGAGCACTCTTTGCTGACTCTAACGGCAGCTTTTCCTTTCCTTTCAAGTTAGAGCAGCTTGTGGTTTGCTGCTTCTCCCAGAGCATGTAAACCCTCATGTTAATGTTGTTTAGCTTAATTACCAGCTCACCTAGAAGTCCTGAAAGAAGGGAGACTTGGACTTGATAATCTTAAAGGTCTTTTCCAACCTAGTCAGTCTGTGATTCTGATAAGAGATGTTCTCAGTTTCTGGAGTTCCTGTTCTCCTTGAGTCAAAACTCATTAAGCTGAGTGCTCTTCCCCAAAATCCTGGCTTAATCCCTAAAACTCCCTTTTCCTGACCGTTGTGTTTCACCCTACAGCGCGCTGGCACCTACAGTTGAAATCCTGAGGCAGAAGTACGGCTTGGTACCAGGATCATCTTAAGTCTTCAGACTCTGAGGAAGCTCCACAGAGCCGGTAAAGCTGGGCACTGTGTGCCTGTGCATTCAGGAAATGGGCACCCATGGCCTTGTTTAATAAGGTCAGTGGGTTATGTCAAGGCTAATAAATAAAAGACTTTAAGAAAAAAGAAGAGTGTAAAAAAACCCAGAGCAGCAGTTGGTGGGTGTCTGTTAGTTGGTATTGGATCAGCTGTAGCCTGAGAAGCCAACCCAAGTATGTGTGCTGACCCATCTGTGCTGCTGTACTATTCCCCAGCACCTCTTTTATTAGACCTTTGAGACAGGATAACCTGAATATTAGACTGTTCTCAGGATGGGACCATGGAGATGGTGCCTGATCCCCCCTCCCCATTAACCCTTGTTCCGCTCATTCCCATATTGTATCACAGCAAGGATGGAAAGAGGTTCATCAGGCTTTTGGGGTGTTACAACTACAGTGTTCCTTGCCCCTTTGCCTCTGTTCTAAACGGAATAAAAACCTTCTGCTGACACAAAACTCTGCTTTGAAATTAAATGGTGTTCACTGGAACAGGCTGCCCAGGAAGGTGGTGGCTGCCCCCTCCCAGGTGTTCAGGGCTGGGTCGAATGGGGCCTTGAGCAGCCTGGGCTGGTGAGAGGTGTCCCTGCCCATGGCAGGGAGGGTGGCACTTGATCTTTAAGGTGCCTTCCAACCCAAACCAGCCTGTCTGTGATTCCATGATTCTGTGGTATTCCACTGGTCCCCACCTAATCTTAATATTTTAAAGGTGAACTTCCCTCTCTGGATTTTGTTCTGAAGACAGTGCCAAGATGAAGTAAGGAGGGAATGGATAAAAGTTTCTTCTGGTCTTTTATTCATTATAGAAACGTAAAGTTTCTGGATCTGCTGTTAATTAAAACACTGGTAAGCACCTTGCATGATTTTCTTAGGAATACTTGGTTGTTTCCCATCCCTTCTGACAGACCAGGGTGCTTAGTGTGTGTAGTTGTCATAAACAGAACCTTGCTTCACATCCAGAGCTGCCACTTCTCATTTTATTGATACAGACAAGTATAAATTAATTTTGTGGCTAATTTAGAAGGGTCTGAGCGTGGCTAAAGTCACAGCAAAGAGAAAGCTACTGTGAGCTAAACCTCTCACAGTGCAAGTTAAGGGTGTTTTCAGTTGCAGTTTTATTGCAGTTTTTTTTCCTTGGTTCTAAGGGGGAATAAAGCAACTTTGGATCTGAATTTTCCAAACATGGAGCACTAAACAATGGGTCAAGAGGTTTTAGTATAGGTGGTTGTACTTCCTTGGTTTCCAGCACATACAGCAGTCGTGGTAAATGGTCTTTAGTGTTCCAGCTCTAATTATCTTTAGTTATTTGGATACAGTGACGATGCCCTGCACGGAACTCCTCAGGAGAGGAGAGAGTAAAGTAGCGGGTGTGTCAGGGTATGTCTGTCTCTCCTCAGTAGGCAGCTTGGAGGAATATTTACTCCTCTTTACAGGAAGCTTATGGGGAAATGCTCTGATGGAGTTGCTAGTGGAGTGGGGGTTATGTGATGGCGCAGCGGGACGAGGGCGTGTGGGGAAACACGTGCTGGAACCCGGCTACCCTGTTGAACACACAGCACATGGTGACAAACCCCAGATCTCTGCCCCCCAAGCCAGCGCCCCTTGTGACTTCCAGAGGAGCTCTGAAAGGGTCACCTGGACTAAATTAGACTGGATGCTGCTTGCTGATTTCCTGCTCCCTGTAACTTTCCTGTTCCCTGTAATGCTTCCTCCTGGGAGTAAGGTGGGGCTTACACCATCCTCAGCAGCCTGCTGGGCCTGAAGCTCTGTGTCTGTGTCTTCTGAAGCGCTGCTCTGGGCCGTCCTCCCGAGTAAAGCAAACCCAGAGGTCACATCTAGCACTGCTCCTTCTCTTTGCTGAAGTGTTGTGCCCATCGGCGGGTCAGCTCCAGGTACAGGCTCGGCTGATGAGGAAGGTAGTCCAGGTAAAGGCGTGTGGGTGTCTTCTTGGGTACAGCTTTCTCAGTCTGGGTGCCTCGTGCCACTCGTTAAAGGGCGTGATGGAGATGAGCTCAGGCCTGACCGTGAGAGCAGCCTGCAGAGCTGTTTCATAGTACCTCCCGTTGACTCTGTTCCGCGTGCTGTGGTTGTTCCAGGGGCAAATGCTGGTGTCGATGTAGCCTGGGCCAACACTGGGGACGCTTGTCCCACCTGGCTGTCCCATGGCTTCCCCCACCCCTCCATCCACGCTGGTTTGGCCTCTGAGCAGCCCTGTGAGCCAAGCTGGACTTCCAGCTGCTGGAGCTGTGTCTCCCACCGCTAGATAGTGCTAGGCCACTGCGGGGAGCCGGTGACCGTGCTGGCAGACGGTCTGTACAGTTGCTTAAAAGCATTATCAATAAGCAAGTGCTGCATGGGGGCTGTGCTGACACGGGCTTGGTGTGGTGCAGATGGTAGCTTGTGTGCCAAGCTGCCCCAGGGACAGCAGGACGTGGTGCTGCTCTCCTGCCTGTGCCTGGTCCTTGCAAAACCCACTCCAGGATGATTTTTCCCGGTGTCTGAGTGCTGTGGCGTGGTTATGTATCTTTATTGCTCATGAGCAGCTGTCTCAGGTGCTGCTAATGGACTGTGATACACACAGAGCTGACCCCAAAATGATGTCTTCACAGAAATTGCCTGTCTGTGGAGCTTTGGCTGTAAAAGCCCAGAAGCACCAGGCTGGGTGAGTTACTGTCATTGCAGAGCATGTGCGTGAGGGGTCTCGGGGTGCCTCTCCCTCTCCAAGCCCTTGCTCTTTCCTCATCTTTCCAAATCAGGCATCCTGCAGGATAGGGGAGACAAGGGAAATAAGTGGGATTTTGTGTGCCTGCACCTGACCTGCTGCCCTATGTTGGGGGGGATACAGACTGGGGCACAGAGGGTCCCTCCACAGGCAGCAGGAGGGGGACAGTCTACTCCCTACAACCCCCCTCTCAGCTCACACCGACACCAAGCACCGGCCGATACCTGGTTTCCTCGTGCTGTGGCTGGACCTAAGGGCTGTCTGGGGGCTCACTGTAAGGTCTCACCGCAGTGGGGAATTGCCCAACTGATTCTGCTCCCTCGGTGTTTGCATGGTGAGCTCCCCCCTCAGCTTGTTCCTCGGCTCATCAGCTATTCATTGATCTTCACCAGGCTCCTCCAGGCCTCATTCATCACTCCCGTGCCCGCCATCCACTTTCCAAATGTTTCCTGGTTTTCTGGTGATGTATTTCCCTGCTCAGAAAAGCTAATCTTGTGCCATCAATAATTGGGGTGAAGCTGAGCTCCCAACCTCTTTGCCCTGCCTGGATGGAGCCAGCTGAGCTGCGGGATGCCGCAGGGGCTTCCTGGGCTGGGTCTCAACAGCAGCAGGTCGTCCCTCCTCACGGGGACATCGAAGTGTGTGGGTGATGCTCTCACGGGACGTATCCCAAACCTGCGTGGGGGTGATGGTCTTTGGGAAGGCAAAGCAGAGCCCTGAGGTGGAGCAGCTGCACTGGAAAGGGGCTGCCTCTGCGGTCTGCCCTGGGGTGCCATAGCCTGGCCTTTGAGAGCAGCCTTGGTGGACAGAAAACAGGGGAGACGTGCTGGCAGCTCAGCTGACGCCTCTGCTTCTGGCTCATTCCATGCTGCTGGCGGTCAGCGTCCCTGCGAGGGACAGCTGCATCTGTGCCACCAGCATGGAGAGGAAGAGCCCCATGTCAGGCACGGGTGACATGGCTGCTGGCCTCGTTCCCTCACAGGAAGCACAGGCATGATAAATTACTTCTTCCCTCTGGCTTTGGTGTGTCCATGGGCCACTGCAGCTGTCAGAGTGAGGTACTGAGCATCAGCTGAAGTGACCAGGGTCTGGTCAGCACTTGGGTACTGTCAGCACCTCTGGAAGGCACCAGCACAGAGCAAAGCCTGGGGTTTTGTTGCTCATTCAGGTCATAGAATCCTAGAATCTCCCAGATTGGAAGGTTCCCTGGCCTGGTTCTGGGCAGGACAATGCCCACCTCCCCGAGCAGCCAGCCCAGGTGAGCTGAGTCAGCCGGGGCTGTTTCCTCACCACCTGACATCACTCCCCCATAAAAGCACCCATTGAGTCCAGCTCCCAGCTCCCTACAGCCCAGCCCAGTCAGAGCTGCACTGAGTGCATCGTCCAGATGCTTCCTGCCCTCAGCCCAGCTCGGGGCTGGGACCCCTTCCCTGGGGAGCCTGTGCCAGGCCCCCCTCAGTGCAGAACCTCTTCCTGACACCCAGCCTACACCTCCCCTGGGGCAGCTTCACGCTGTTCCCTGGGGTTCCATCCCTGGTCCCCAAAGAGAGGAGAGAGAGCGGTGCTGCCCCTCCGCTCCCCTCATCAGGAAGCCACAGACCCCATGAGGTCTCCCCTCAGCCTCCTCTTCTCCAGGCTGAGCAACCCCAGGGCCTTCAGCCTCTCCTCAGTACTTTCCAAATCGGGGATGCTGCGCTGGTGACTTTGGGCAAAGGCAGGAAAGGTGCATGCAGCACATGGGGATGATGCGGCGTCGGGACCAGCAGTGATGGTGAGTGTCTGGGATGCTGTGAGCTGACTGCTGAGACACAGCGTGGAAATACGGTCGTCACCAGCTGGGACATGCTGATGGGATGAACTGCTCCTTCTGGAGTGGGGAGAGGTGCTGGGTTAGGTCTTGTAAGCTGATTCACAGGAACTGTGTGGATCAGGGTGATGCCTGTGTTTGCAGCCCTCGTTTAAATCACACTGGCATGAGCGCTCGGAGCAGGAAACAACAAGGCTTGTGTTTTAATTAGCTCTTGCCCTCCAAATATAAATGCATCTTTAGAACCTCATTGGCAGAGCCAGTTCGAACTCAAGGAGCAATGACTCAAACAAGGAGCAGCAGACCAGGCAGGCTCAGTTTGCCTTAGGCTTGGAGGTGAAGCTGCCAAGTGCCTGATCTTCCATCCCTGCTGAAGCCAGTGGGGAAAGGTGCTGCTGGGGTTGGTGTTCCCGGCAGAGCAGCTGGGTCTGTCGGATGTTGGGCAGTTGCTGGGGAGCTCTTGCTTCTCCCTGTGATCTTATCTACTGAGATATATTAAGTGCTTCCTGATGTCCGAGGTGTCATCTTTGTTGCTGTGGTTGGTGGCTGAGAGCTTTTCATACTCATCTCTTCTCTGCAGTGGTTACATGGTGGAGCTGGCCATGTTGAGAACGTTGGATCACCTCATCCCAGGCTTATGGTTGTCATTTGGAGCACTGTAGGAAGCAGGACAGGAATTACAGCAGCCCAGGAGTAACTCTCGTTATGGGAAGATGCCTCAGAGAATGTATTTAATCGCTTTAGTATTTCCCACTGCAGAGTTTTGGCTCTCCTTGGCTATGGTCGGCACCAGGTTTATTCCTCGTCCTTCCTGGAGCTCTGTAGCTCTGAGTGAGCACGTACAGCTCCCCAGCGCTGTGGCAAAGGCACGTGCTGCCGGGTGCGGATACACCTCAAGTCATGTCTGTGGTGGGGTGGTCAGGATGCCTTCGGGAAAACTGCCGCATCCCTGTGCAGGGGTGAGGTGCTGTCCTGGAGAGACCCTTATGAATACCACCCTCAAGCCCTGAGGGCTCTTTGTCTCTCATGCCACCGATGGCATTGAAGGCGAAGACCCAGGTCCCGCTTTGGTGGGTGCAGTGGCTGTGTGCCTGTGAGGCTGGAGCATCCTCCCCATCGCAGGGTTTCCTCAGGAAGCCACTGGAGCATCCTTCTTGCTGCAAAACGCAGCCTGCTCTAGAGATCCTGCTCTCTGAGGCATCCCCAGATCTGTGAGGCTGCTGCTAAACGCCCTTGCTCCACAACAGAGAGCAAAGAAAACCAGACTTGGGCTAATTAAGCTGGGAACATAACATGGCAATTTGTAGCTGATTAAATCTTTCAAACAATATTTATGTTAATCTCCTTCTGATTTATTTTCTTATAATGCCTTGAGTAGGAGACAGTCCGGTGCACGGGGAAATGCTTCCAGATGGAGCACTGGCAGCCTCACCAGATGCTCAAAACTAGGAGTGAGGATATAGAATTTGGGATGGTTGCAGCCTGGAGAGACGTTCTTGTCCATCTAGGCCACTTATTTCCTATGTAGAGGGGGATGCTGAGCTGTGGCTCTTGGTTTTGCTGCAGGAATGAGTCCATCTGTGGGAAGGGGTATCCGTGAGCCAGTCGGTGTTCGGCTGGGGCTGTCCTGGCCCCTCTCACTCACTCCTTGCATTGCTGAGCTTTGCTGTCTCAAGCACAGGCTGCTGTGAAATGCTCCTTTGAGTTTATCTCTGGAGATTATAGGGGCCTGTCATGAAAAAATCCCATTTCCTTTTACACACCGTGCATGCAGCTCCACTGATCCTGTCCTCCAGCCCTTCCTCCAGCTCCGGAGCTGGCAGCATGCCTGGCCAATTTCCATAGGATGCTGATTTAAGGAATTAGGCTGCAGAAGCATAGACATTACAGACAGAAGGGACCTTGAGGCCATCTGGAGAGTTTGCTTCCCCAGACAGCAGCCCCTCTTCCCAAATCACTCCAGACACATTTGTCAGGTTTGCTCTCTTTCTGGAGGAAATTCCATCTGGCTGCTGCTCACCTGCATCCTATTTTCCAGTTCCCTTCAAAAGTATTCACTGGGATGGGGATTTTTTGTTGGTTTAAGGGAAATGGGGTCTGTGTTTGCCTGTTTCCTCCCTCTGTTTTGCTTTTCTCCCTGTTTTTTACTAGCTGTAATTTCCTTTTCCGAGGCTTGGAGCTGGGGGGTCCCTGGGGAGGGGACTCCGGGTGGCACAGGTCAAGGTGGGGGTGTGCCAGGGAACAGGGTTACCACAGGTGCCACCACTGCCAGAGCTGAGTGCTGGAGGGATGAACAGCCTGTGCTGGCAGGGAGGATAGCTCCAGAGGTCAAGGGGTTTTCACTGCGGAATTGTTAAATTAAATATTCATTTAATTATATTTTGATTAAATTAGATCCTTTTAAAAAAAAAAAGTCACTAGCAAATGATTCTCTGCATAATTAATGCTGGCTGATTCTGCTAATTCACTTACTGCTGCTGAGGGGACAGCAGTTTTGGTTGCAGTCTGAGACACGTGCTGGTGCTGTGCCAGGAGATGCCCAGCAGGAAAACCATGCCACAGCCCCAGGGGTCTCTGGGAGAGGGAAGACACTGGGTCAGAGCCCTCCTTGCAGTGAAACGATGAGTTTTTATTCATGAGCCTGCTCTCCCCTGGGTCTGCAATGATGCTCTCCATTAACTCTGCCCACATTGGCTGGGAAGGGGGCTGGCTGCGGCTCTGTCGAGTGCAATCACTTCATTACTCCGTGATGCAAACTGTCATTAGCCACAGCTTGTTTGCATGAGGTTTCTGGGGAAGTGGGAACTCCTGAGCCTGCAGAGCTGGCTGATGGACACAGGGTATCTGCTGATGGATGTGGGATATTTGCTGCCCAATGTGAGCCACTGCCATGCGATGTGGGCCATCTGCATGCTGCGAGGTCTCGTGATGGTGGTGGCTGTCCGGGCTGGCATTGGTGTGGGGGTATTGCCAGGCACTGTTGTCATCGCACAGAGAGGGCCTGGAGCATCTCCTCTATGAGATGCTGAGGGAGCTGGGACTGTTCAGCCTGAAGAAAAGAAGACTAAGGGGGGACCTCATTAATGTTTATAAATATCTTAAGTATGGGATGCAGGGGGAAATGGCCAGCCCCTTCTCAGTGTCAGCCAGACCCCCACAGACACCCACTGTTAGAAACAGCCCCTCTCCATCCCAGCACAGATATGCCACTGGTGCTTCCGAGCAATCCCACCTCAGCTCTGCAGACCCAGCAGCCTGGGACGGCATCTCCCACACTGGGAAATGCTGGTGGGGGCTGGCAATGATGTGCACACCCCGTTCTGTTCCAGTGCCTGCCATTCCCTTACAGCCCCAGCCTTTTATCATTATCTAAGCCATGACAAACCCATTATGATGCTAAAGATTGGAATTACTGCCATCCCAGGCAGGCACCCAGGAGCTGGCCCAGAGACACAGCCGTGGTTTGCACGAGGCAATAATAAATTACTGAAGGTCACCTATGATTTATCACTGCTCTGGATTCCAGACAGTGACACTTCTTCACCCAGGGAAGCTGCCTCATGGGTGCCAGAGCATCTGCTCTGTTTGAGTCTCTAACAGTGATGGTTTTGCTTATTGTATTGGCTTGGCAGCAGCCCCAGTGAGCACACTGCCTGTGTGTTTGAGCGATGCCTTCACAACACGACGCTGGGAATTTACACCCCATCCATCATGTACAACCACTCCAACAACGGGAAAAGCACCGTATGGGGCCAGGATGAACTCCAGGGACCACAGGCAGCCCCCACACAGGGTGAGCTCTGCTCTGCCAGCCCCCTCCCATGAGTGGAGGAGGAAAGCGGCACCTTCCAGCGTGATCCCAGTGGTGACAGGGAGCCTCAGTGACACAGGGACCTGCAGAGCCGGCCTGGCAAGGGGTACAGCCACAGACCCTTCCTTCTGTGCCTCTCCATGCACGTGGGCCACATCCTTCCCCCCCAGGGCTCTGTTTCTTGCTGTAGCATCCCCATCCCAGCTCTGAGAGCACTCCTGTCCCAGCTCCAAGAGCACCCCCATCCCAGGTCTGAGAGCATCTCCCATCCCAGGTCCCTGAGTTTCAGCATCAGGGGCTTCAAGTCCCCTTCTAGCCAGCCCCCAGGCTGCCCCAAGCTGAGCCCTGCCTGCAGCAAGCACAGACAGCATGCAGCATCACTGGGAAGGCAGCTGGGACACCGCCCGTGCTGGTCACAGCCTCTCCAGCTATGGATGCTCACGGCACCCAGAGGTACAAGAACCCAGCCTGCAGGTATTCCTGTGCCTGCATCCCTTTATCCCAGGGCTGTCCTCTCTCCGCCAGGCTCCATTCCTGCCTCTTCAGGGGCTAAGAGAGTCTAAAACAGCCAGGGAGGAGCCAAGGGCACAGACAAGCTTTACTTGCAGCAAGACCCTGTCAGTCCAGGCTGGCAGTTGCAACCTGACTTCAGAAGCATGAAAAATAATTATCAGCAACTTTTGGAAGTAAATAAATAGTTGGTGAGTGGAGCCACTTGAATTATTAAGGGTCAGTTCAGCTTCTTAGGCACCTTGGTCATTACTAACAATATCTGGTGCCAATAAAGCTCTTTGCTATCATGCTGCCAATACACAGAAATCCAATGTGCGTATGAAGCCAGCCAGCCTCAAGCCCAGAGCAATGATCTGAAAATCAAGCTCAGAGACCAGCAAATCCCCCAAATACATCCCTAGTGAGGGCTGTGTTGTCATCACCAGAATGGGGTGACACAAAGAGGGGAGCAGGGACTGGTCTGGAGGACACCTCAGGACCCCAGCAGCAGTGAGGACCCAGTGGCATTCAGAAAAGCTCCCAGCTAATTCTGTTGCAAGTGCAAAGGGCTGGATGACAGAGCATTTCAAACCCAGGGGTGTTCCTCCCGCTGCTGATGCCCCCCCAACCCATGAAGCAGGTGATGGCAGAGCAAGGGCTGGGTGATGGTGGTCTGTCCTTGGTCCCTTCCCAGCGAGGTGGAGGCTGCAGCAGCATCCTCAGCACAGAGGATGCTCTCAGCCAGAGAGCCCAGCAGAGCCACAGGACCTGCACGATGCGGTCCTTGTTTCAGCCCTGCTTTTGCAGGGGTGCAAGAGCTTTTGCAGTGCTCCTGAATGTGCCAGGAACTGTTGCAGGTGACAGGCGCTGCCAGACAGATAAGACAACGCAGCACTGCACCGCGTTTTCATCTTCAAAGAGCTTGAAGACGCTAAGAAATTAACAGCAGCTTCTCCAGGGCACAGCTTTTGTCCCTGCGTGAAGGTCTGAGACGGCAAGCTGGCACGGCAGAGACGCGCTGCTGGAGCCGTCTGCAGGCTTGAGCTGCTCTGATTAGGAACAATTAGACAAGAAGGCAGAGAAACCCCTGAAGAGAGCAGCTGCCTCTGACACGGGCTCTCGGCAAGGCTCCTGCTGCAGCTGCCAGCCCAAAAGGCTCCAGTGGCCCTTCTGTGAGCGCTGAGGATGCTGCTGCAGCATCCGCCTCGCTGGGAAGGGACCAAGGACAGACCACCATCACCCAGGCCTTGCTCTGCCATGACCCACTTAATGGGTTGGGGGGACACCAGCAGGGGCAGGGTTACTCCTGGGTTTGAAACACTCAGGTTTTCCCTGTGAACAACCCTCCAACCCCTCACACAACACCCTCAGCCCCTGGAGCCAGGACAGGAGTCAGTCCCAGCAGCATGTCTCCATCCCCTGCCTCCAGCATGATGGGGATGAGCAGCACCTGGCCCATCCCCACGGCTCATGGCTGCATTTCTAGATATCCCCTTCATCTCATCAGAGGCTGCTAGATTTAATTCCCTGCACTTTGGTATAAAGTCAGGGTCCCATCCGGAAAGCAATTTGTGTCTCCTGGAGCAGGCAATCGTAACATTTCCCATTAAAATGTAAATTTGGCTAAGTTTTCTGGCATCTCTTTTCCTTCCTTAAGGTAAGGAGAATATGAACTTGTATTATTTTTTCCATCAATGTTATCTTCCTCTGAGTTTTTGTGCTAAGTAAAAAAGCTGCCCGATACACACCTTTGGCAAATTAAATTTGAATTGAGTCTGACAGCACAACAGGGATCCAGATTACAGAGAGATGTGCTGGCCTAATTGGAATCATTTCGAAGAGGTTATTCGCAGAAGCGTTAAGCACAGAAGGCACAAGTGGAACCACACGTGGTCTCTGCACCGAATGCTCAGCGTGGCCAGCGTTGCAGGGACAGGCAGAAGCAGGGTAGCTGCCCAGACGGCTGTGGGACCAGCCTGCTCCTCACACCAGCAATATCACCTTGCCACTATCTGCTGGATGCTGAGTTGGTTTCTACTGGTGACTCTAGCCTTACATCCAAAACCAGCCTCCCTCAGCCAGGTACCGCACAACTCTGCCAGCCACCCTTCCTGCCAGCCTCTGGGGATGGCAAGGGACCCATGGTCCCCGCTTCATTGAGGTCCTTGGCCCACAAGACCCCTGCCCGACCAGCTGTCGCTGCTCTGATGCAGTCCCTGCCCCACAAACCACCTCCACCCCATAAGCCATCCCTGCTGTGCCATGTTCCCTGCCCCACTAGCCATCCCTGCGCCACTGTGGTCCCTGCCCCACAAGACATCATTGCTGTACCACACTCCCTGCTCAATCAAGGTCCCTGCTCCACAAGCCGTCCCTACTCTGATGCAGTACCTGCCCCACAAATCATCCCTGCTCTGCTGTGGTCCCTGCCCCACACCATCCCTACCCTTCCAGCCACCCCTGCGCCACCGTGGTCCCTGACCCTCCCATCCATCCCACTCACCTCCCCACCACAATACTGCACCAACAGTCAGGGGAATGGACATCTTGTAACAGGCACAGGATTTAAGCCAAATGCGCTCAGAATAATAAAAGCAATTGTCCTGCTCACGCTGCAGTTTTTAAAAGATGATCTTTCATGATTAAAACCCCAAATCCCTGAAGACTCACCACTTCTTTTGCCTTCAGACACCTGGAGGCAGGGAAGTGCTATCTCCACGCCTCAGGAAGCTTGTCAGAGGCTGAAGGGTATTTAAAGGATATGACTATACACCAAGAAGGAAAAAAAACCCCAAAATTCTCTCTTGATGGTCAGCTACAGAGGAACCAAGGGGGACCAGGCTGCCAGGCCAGGGCTCCCTGCCCGGAACTGCTGCTGGATACAGCTCGTCAGAGCTGCTGTGGAATTAATATGGGAGCACAGCAAATTAATTACTATCCCCAGCTGCATTTCTGGTGGGGATAATTTCAGGTGCAACGGTTTGAATTACATCATTTCAAAGAAGAATCTCCCATTCTCATGACTAATTTGAGGTTAACTAAATTTGTTTCTCACTAGAAGACAGCTCATCAGCTCAGCCCACTGCAACGACAGCTCCACAAGTTCCTGTGCATCCCTGACAAGGAGATGCTTTGGGGTTTGTCCCCAGGAAGAACTGGGGTTGAGTTGTGCCACTCTCACTTCTCTCAGACTCTCCCACGGCAGCTCCCGCTGGCAGCCCTGGCATGACCACCCATGCTGTCCTATTTCCCCACACGTGGCTGCTGGCTACCACGTCATCCCATAGAGAGCTTGCCTCCCTTGAAGTGCTCCAAAAGCTGTCCAAGTCCTGGGCAAGGTGGGGAGAGGCCAGTCCCTGCAGAGAGCAGGGTCATAGAATCAGGGAATCACAGGGTTGGAAGGGACTTTGAGAGATCATCAGGTCCAACCCCCTGCCACAGCAGCTCCCTAGCTCATATTGAACAGACAGGCATCCAGATGGGTCTTGAATCTCTCCAGAGAAGGAGACTCCACACCCCCTGGGCAGCCTGTCCCAGGGCTCCCTCACCCTCACTGGGTAAAAGTTCTTCCCCATGTTGGTGCAGAACTTCCTGTGCTCCAACTTGCAGCCATTGCCCCTTGTCCTGTCCCCACAGACACTGAGAAGGGGCTGGCCATTTCCCCCTGCATCCAATACTACAGATATTTATAAACATTAATAATGTCCCCCCTTAGTCTTCTTTTCTCTAGGTTGGTCCAAGCATAAAGCAGGTTCGCCACACTGCCGACGCCAACTGGGAGCCATCTGTGGCCCACTGAGGCACATCAGCCCCACAACACGTCCCGCTGCCCTGGTGTCCCACTCACCCACTGCCAAAGGGCAGCCACGGGTAAAGCAGCACCGATGTCTCAGAGGGGGAGCACGAGCAGAGCAGCCAGATGCCATGTAGGCTTCAGAGAGCAGTAAAGTAATTAAGTATTGACTGAAAACATCCTAAGCGAGCCCCGGATGCACATTACATTCTGCTTAACTCAATAATTACCATATATATTATCCCTTTCCGCACTCTATCATTATTAAGCTAAAAGGTCTGTAATTAGCTACTTGGTTTAAGTGTAAGATTTTAATTAATTCATATTATGAAATGTAATTGCTTATTAGAGATAACGCTGCGTGTTCTATCACATCACTATCTCTCTGCAATATTTTAATCAAAGTACAATAGTTTGTCATGCTGGGTGAGTGGTGGTTTTATTCACTGGGCACCGGAATGCCAACCCCCCTCCGCAAAGCCAAAAGAAACCCATGAATTGGTAAAGGATTTGGTACAGACTTGCTCTGAGTCATCCCCCCACTTCCAAAACTGAGCAGGGCAGCTGAGGCCACTGCAGCCACACAGCTGTGTCCCCTCTGAGGTCTGCAGTGTCCCCGTACACGCGTCCACATGCCGAGTGGGTGATGCTGCGGCCACCAAGGCGGAGCAGATAAACACAAGCAGCAGCCACCATCTCTGTCAGCAGTTGGTGGGGTTTGCCAAAACAGACAGGGCTGGCAGCACCGCAGCTCCAGAACAGAGGAGATGGCTTCACTGCATCACCTCTGCCTGAGCCCCATCCCAGCAGCAGGCTGAGACAGATGTGGCAAGGAAGAGAGGAAGGGGGTAGAGCTGGGGGTCTGCGGGTTTTGCCACCCCTCCCAGCTCTCCAGCACTGAAGGAATGCAATTTCATGGCTTAACGAACCTTGCTAGCAAACCTCACCTGAAACTCCATACACCGGGGCGCTCGCTGGCAGCCACGGAGCCAGAGGAGAGGCTGCAGCTCCTGCGGCCCACAGACAGCACCACGGCCTGGCATCAGCAAACCTTATTTATCTGATGATTTATCGGTTTCCATTTAATTTAGATGTTGGAAGAGCTTTATTTTAGGACTGAAGATGTCCTTTATGGAGGTACCTCCACACAGCTTATCAGGTTTACCATGAGATGCTGCTAGAGATGGGACAAGTTGCATCAACATCTAATGCCAAATCTGTGGCACCTCCACAAACACATCACCACTGCAACTTCAGAAGCCAACAGCAGCCATGCCAGTGACTCAGAGAACACCCTGCAAACGGCACCATAAATTACTGACCTTGCTGAATTAAAATGGTAAACTCAAGTTTTTTATCTGCCAAAAGACGTTTCCATGGCATTGAAGCAGCTGATGGTCTTTCCTGCAGATAAAGGACTTTAAAGCTTTGCCAGTGCAGTGAAGAACTGGAGGTTTAACACATGTATTGTAAAATTTAAGAGGAGAGCACCTGGTACTGCAGCCTGGGAATGGCTGGCACAGCTCTGTGTTGCAGCCCCCCGAGCCTTGGCCAGCCAAGCAGGGCCAGGACCCACCACCCAGTCCATTGTGAGCTCAAAGGTATGGCCAGACCCAAGGACCTGTTTCTCAGGGTTCCCTTTTCACATCCTTGGGAGGGAAACCCCGAGAGCAGCAGCCTTCCAGCCCGCTCTGCCTCGTTTTACGAGTCATTAATCCCTAACAAGTAGAAAACTGCACGATGGGCTTTGGATGTGAATAGTTTACTGTATCAGAGACAATCCATGATCCAAATTACCAGCTATAAATCAATTTTGGGATGTTGACATATATTTAATAATGATAAATGAAGAATTTATGGATGCTGCTAAAGTTCACATCAAGATTTTGATTTATGAGCACCCTGAGCTCAGGTGGAGCCACCAACCGCCAGTGCAGCACCACATCCCAGATTTGGACACCAGCATGTCCCTCACCTGCACTCCAGCAACCACCAGTCTCCATCTCCCTCCTGTGCACCTCACTGCAGGCAGCTGGGACAGCAAGGGGGTTTCTATTCTGTGCAGCGAAGGATGCTCCCCCTCGTCAGGAAAGGATGGTTCTCTGGTGATGCTTCTCCCTGCCTCTCTCTTGCTCTTGACTTCACCTGCAGACACCACTCTCACCACACATCAGGGTCTGTGGAGGGGGACAGACTCCATTGTGGGGTGTGCTGTGACCATTGGAGAACTCAGGACACCGAACTGGTGCTGAGAACTGCTGGGATGGAGGGAGAAGGGCTGGACCAGGGAGCCAAGAGACACCAAGACTGCAGGAGCCCAACAGACACCAAAAAATGCCTCAGCCACCTCACCATCTCACATTGTAAAGCACCACAATAGTGGCCATAGCTCCATCATGTCCTCCACACAAACAAGACATGAAGAGCTACAGGCTCAGGCACAGCCCTCCTCTGTCTGTCTGCTGGCTCTGTTTAAGCTACCCAGTGCTGGAGGACACGTGTTCCTGACACAGGCTGTTGTTCCGCTCGCGTTCCAGCGAGGCCTTTTGGGCTGGAAAGCTGCTTTTCATTTTATTTCAATTTACTGTTGGAATTAAGCTGGTGTAAAACAGCATGCGAAGAGAAAAATTACCATGTCTGTTTAGAGAGCGTAAAATAGGCACTTGACTGTTTGACCACTTAGATGGTGGGGTCCGAATCAATTTCCACCCCGCTCACATCCTGCCACAATTAATAAGCTGAAAATGATGCTTGTTAGAAGCAAATGGTAAACAAGAAATAACCTCAGTGCCTGTCCCAGCTCCCCTTCAGGCTTGGACTCTGCCTTTCTGCTTCTGCCTCGCCTGCACCCTGGCTTGCATCCACAGCGGCGTTACTGGGAGCCACAGCATCAGGTTCAGGGGTTCAGAGCACATGGCATATTCCAGGGGTGCTCCCACTGCAGCGCCAAAGGCGACCACAGCACTTGTCAGCGGTGCAGGACAGACTCTGGGAGCAGATGTCTCGGCCATGCCTCCCAGTCCCTCCAGATGGGAGCCCCCAGCCTCTTCCCTCCTCACCCCAGCCATGGCAGGGAGCTGCGCTTGCCAGAGGTGCTGAGCGTGGTCCAGATTGGCAGTAAAATGACAGAGTGACCCCAGGGATATCCCTCCACCACACATGGTGGGACCATGAGCCACCCAGGCACACTGCTGGCTCTTGTCTAGTCTGCAGTCACCCAACACCCCCAGGGCCTTCTCCACCAGCAGCTCTGCCCCGAGCAGGTAGCACTGCTGGGGGTTGTTTTGTCCCAAACCACGGGCACAGAGGGGACTGGGACGGGCGCTGCTTGGGGTCAGAGCAGGGGGAGGCGATCCCCTTCCCCACCCAGCCCCACATTTAAGGAAGCCTGGAAGCTGCACAGCAAGGAGCACTGAGCTGTTTGCCTCAAGCCAAGGCCATGATGGCTCCCCAGCCAGCCAGAGAAACATTATTTGCTAAGCAAGTAATTAGTGGCTACAAAATACGACCAATTAGACTGAGGGGTCTTTCCTCTCTCTGTCCGGTGTCTTGGCACTGAGCAGGTTTACAATTAGATGACAAAGCTGACAGCCAGCTCCAGTGAAACAGCCCATCCTCACCTTTTCCAGAGGCTCCCCAAGTGTTCTGCACCAATAATTACTAATCAAGTTATTCCTTTCAGCATTAAAAAGGCATTCCACAGGTAATTTGCCCATGCTAGCAGAGCCCAGCAGGTCTGCATCGCCTTCAGCTCTGGGGTCACAGATGCCCAAAAGCATCCCCCCCCGCCCCAGGTTGGGACCCTCCTGCATCCCATGTGCTGCTGCTCTGTCCCCTGAAATCACTGCCCAAAGATGCTCAGCTGGTCTCTGTCACACGTTGCAATGGCATTTCCCCAATACAGCCAGGACATGAACGTGGATGAAGGACAAGGCAGATGGGAGAAGGAGGAGCAACCTCCAAGGAGCACTGATCCCCCCAGCCTGTAATGGGATACAAGGATAAATGCCATGGGAGGACAAACTGACACAGACAGCAGTGTGCTCAAGACACCTCTCCCTGAGGCCCAGCCTGCTCACCCAAAGCCAGGCTTGCCCAGTCCTCACCCTCACAGGGATGTGCCAGATGTTCACAGCTGCTGGCATCTCCTGGCTCAGTGGCACTGTAATGATGTTATCCATCTGCATTTCCTGTGGCTATTTCCGCCCCCCCAAAAAATGCCCAAGGGTCTGAAATTTGTCATTATAACCCAGACCTGGAGAACAGCTGAACAAACCACTAATATTGAACAAACAAACAAAGCAAGGCCCATAATGGTTTCTATTGAGCAGGGACCCAGAGCTGATGGATGACCTGCAGCCAACAGAGGAATTATTCGGGAATTGCTATCGATTTCCAAAATCAAAATGTAAATTTTGCCTTACGACTGAAATATTGGGGGGAAGTTTTTGCTTTTAGGAAGTCTTTTCTCTCCCTGGGACTTTTCTGAGGAGGGAAAAGCATTTGCTCAAGCTCAGCCCATGTGGTTCGCAAGGACACAGAGAAAGCTGGTTCCCCTCAGGCACCCATGCTGGGGTGCTGGCCTGGGTTTGAGCATCGTGGGGTGTCCTCAGAGTCCTCCCAGATGCTGAGATGCTGACGCAGAGCATCCAAGAGCGAGTAGGGTATGATTCAGGATGAAAGATGAAGGGCTGGAGAAGCATCAGGGCAAACCCTGCGAGCCACCCCATCCGAGAGATGCAGACAACATGGGCACTGCTGGCTGTCCTGAGCAAGGATCCCAAGCACCTGCTGTGCTTCAGCACAGACAGTCACATCCCCACTGCTCTAGAAGCAGTGCCAAGACAAAGCACCCAAACTTGTATTTTAGAACCAAATAGGTGTCCCCCAAACTCTCTGAAGGGTTGAGATCCTGCCCCTCCACCACAGCCTCAGTACATGGCTCCAGCCCATGGCTTCACCCCAACAACCCACGCCTGTGACCAACAAGCTCTGCAAAACTCTGCCACCTCCAAACTCTGTGTTTGGACAGGAGCTCAGCACATCCCTGCGAGATCCAAACCCCCAGCGCTCACCCGGAGCTGTTCCAAACCATTAACGGAACATCTGCCACACCGCAAACAATGTGGAGCCATCAGCGCTTCTCCCATCTCTCCCCACTAACAGCATTAGTCTTACTGGTAGGAACGGAGCACGCAGCCAGACCTGAGAAGTCTCTCTGAAGCCTACATGGCATCTGGCTGCTCTGCTCGTGCTCCCCCTCTGAGACATCGGTGCTGCTTTACCCGCGGCTGCCCTTTGGCAGTGGGTGAGTGGGACACCAGGGCAGCGGGACGTGTTGTGGGGCTGATGTGCCTCAGTGGGCCACAGATGGCTCCCAGTTGGCGTCGGCAGTGTGGCGAACCTGCTTTATGCTTGGACCAACCTAGAGAAAAGAAGACTAAGGGGGGACATTATTAATGTTTATAAATATCTGTAGTATAGGATGCAGGGGGAAATGGCCAGCCCCTTCTCAGTGTCTGTGGGGACAGGACAAGGGGCAATGGCTGCAAGTTGGAGCACAGGAAGTTCTGCACCAACATGGGGAAGAACTTTTACCCAGTGAGGGTGAGGGAGCCCTGGGACAGGCTGCCCAGGGGGTGTGGAGTCTCCTTCTCTGGAGAGATTCAAGACCCGTCTGGATGCCAACCTGTGCAATATGAGCTAGGGAGCTGCTTTGGCAGGGGGTTGGACCTGATGATCTCTCGAGGTCCCTTCCAACCCCTATGATACTATCTGCCCCATGGCATGCGCCAGCTGTGGGGACTCTGCATGGCTCTGGGCTCTGGTCATGCTGCTTCCCAACCCTGCAAAACTCCTTGAGGTTTCTGTGGGTGCTCTGTTCTGCAGGGAGGCAAATGCCTTGGGAACCGTGGGTCTGTCTGGGGAGGTGTGGGTCTGTCCTGGCAGCTGGCAAAGCTCCCCAGCCCGGTGCAGCCTGGCGCTGTGCATGCCTGATGTACCCTGTGCAGACCTCGTGGTTCTCTGGCTTGCCTTGATTGAGCATGGTTCTCAGCATCGTGCAGCCCTTACGGTAACACAGAGTAAAAATTTATTTAGCGAGGCTTAAGGTCAGGGTTTGAGAGTTAATGGTTCCAGGGTCGGGAGTGGAGAGATGCAAGAGAAAACAAAGCACAAACCACAGCACCAGGCTGCTCCCTCAGCTCCATCCCCATCCCACTCCCTGCATGAGGATGCGTAGACCCCCGCTCACTGCCTGGGGCAGTCTGCGGGCAGGGGTGGATGAGGAGGATCTCAGATCCTACTGCCCTGTTCCCTTACAGGGATGTATGGTGAGGGTAAACCTTTCCCAGGTGTGTAAACAACCCTAGAGAGCTGTCAGCATTGACTGCAGCTGTCCTGATGCTGTCACAACAGGCCAAGGGCCGATGTGAGCCTAATGGCTGGGTGTGAGCTTAGTGACTGGCAGGCATTGGGACGGACTGGCTGGGGAAACTGGAGTTTGAAACAAAGCCAGAGGTGTCCGGATGGAAAATTCTGGCTTGTTTGGGAAAGGACACTGTGATGCTGCAACACTTGAGCTAGCTGGATGACAAACAGCCCAAAAACCCAGCAGGAAATGGAAAGTGGGATAAGATGTACTGGGGGTTCCTCGGCAAGTGGTCTGGACGTGCTATCCCATACGTGCAGCAGTGAGGTGGGTGTCCGAGCAGGTACTTGTGGTAGATCTAAGTCATACATGTTGTGGCCAGGTGTGAGACAAACCGTTGGCTTAAAAGGCAGCAAACCCAAGTTAGAGCAAGGACCAGGTGAAGGTGGCAGCTGTGGGGCAGTGCGGTCCAGCTGGGGGGACCCTCAGGACTGGGCACCACAGGCACAGGGTGTCGGTGGCTCAGGGTGCTGCAATATTTCTGAGGAAGATGCAGGAGTGAGGAAACGGGGGTGGAAGTTGTTATTACAGAGTGCAACACTGGGCTTCAGGCCTGGCAGAGCTTCCTGCTGTAAGTGGAGCTCACCAGCTGCCTGCAGAAAGGATCATAGAATCATAGAATGGCATGGGTGGGAAGGGACCCCAAGGATCACAGAGCTCCAACCCCCCTGCCACAGGCAGGGACACCAACCTCCAGGCCTGGAGCTACACAAGGTTGCCCAGGGCCCCATCCAACCTGGGCTTGAACACCCCCAGGGACGGGGTACCCACCCCCTCTCTGGGCAGCCTGTTCCAGCTCCTCACCACTCTCTGTAAAGAGCTTCCCCCTAATATCTGATCTAAACCGTCCTTCCTTTAGTTTTAATCCATTCCCCCTTGTTCTGCCAAAGACCTGAGTTTATCCGTGCACTGTAAGGCGATTCCCTCTGGCTGTTGGTATCCTGGTCCTCTGCCCTGCAGAAGATGAGATGCTTCTCCCAGGAGGTTTTTCTGGCAGGTGAGGAGTGGTCTCACAGGGCTGTGTAGGGAAACTCGAGCATTGTGCTTTGTGGCGTGGGTGCCCATTGGTCCTCTGGAGCCTTTGGACTCAGTCCCATCCCCTGGCACGGGAATGCATTGAGGGATGGTGACCACTGCTGGTGTGGGTCCAGGCAGGCCAGGGCCCCACCAGCATCCACCCCCAGCCCTGCAGCAGGAGGTGGCTCTGCCTCCACCCCTTCAAAGGCAGAATGCTAATTTCTTCCTGAGTGAGAAGAGCCACTAATTGTATGTAAGCCCCTCGTGTGATATTTGATTTATGCTTCCCGCAGCACCCCTGAAAAGGGTTTGAACAAGGATGAAAGCCCCCTTTTAGGAAGAGAGGCTGTATGATTAAGCACCTCTCTTCCCTTTTGCTCAAGTGCTGTGCTGGTTGGCAGCTGCTCTGTGCCTGTGATAATTATGTCACAGCCTGGGGTGCCATCAAGGGTCTCCGACCATCTGCAAATGAAAAGCTTCTTTCCAATTACTAACACCGGCATCCCGTGTCCTCTTTGGTCCGAGCTGATGTTTGCTGAAGGATATTGGAAGAATTAGCAGATATATTTCTCGCTAATCCTGTCCCAAGCGACGGTGAAATCAAACTCGAAAGCACCAGATTGCGTGCTGTTGTTTTAGGCACCAGCCCAGGGTATTAATGAAGGGTTTCATTGTTCTGAGGGGGGCCTGCATCAATTTAGAGAACAGAATATTGGAGGTAACAAAGCTGGATGAATTAAAAGCTTAATAGCATGAAGGGGTGTTAAATAGGACCAGAAATTCTTTGGGAACTTGTCCCGGCTATCCCGTTCCTTCCTGAGACCCGTGTCCCTGTCAGACAGCGTTATCCTTCCCTCTGGCTTGCTCATCTGTTGAGCTGCTGGATTTCCTCTTTCTAGGAAGGAGGATTTGGGGGAAGGCAGACCATGGTGGTACTGCTGCTCTGAGCAAGCAACAGCTGATGTCCTGGCTCCCCGGCACAACCGGGGATGGGACTGGACATCCCCATGGCCAGGGATGCCTCGCTTGCAGAGGCAGAACACAGGGAGGGTTACACATTGTATTAGGTGTATTTAGCAGGGATGCAGCACACTGAGGGGTGTCAGGGGGGTCAGAAAGCAGGGAGACTGTTTGTCACTGTCTGTGCTTTGGCTTCTATTTGATGAGCCAAATTATAAAGAAATGGGCTGTGTTTGCGGAGGGGATGCTCCTGCCTTTCTAGCTGGGATGAACAAGCAGCTTCAGGGGAGAACAGCAAGGCATGGATTGTT
This sequence comes from Gallinula chloropus, assembly GCF_964237585.1. Taxonomy (NCBI): domain Eukaryota; kingdom Metazoa; phylum Chordata; class Aves; order Gruiformes; family Rallidae; genus Gallinula; species Gallinula chloropus. The sequence continues at coordinate 10,013,480 of NC_140107.1, forward strand.
TCTGAGAATCTTCTTCAGGCTTTGCTCTTCTTTCCTGGCAATATCAGCGAGCTGTCAAGCACCTCTGTTCTCTAATCTAATCAGTCCTTGGGAAACAGGATTTGCCGCAGTGTCTGACCGCTTAGGTACCCACCAGCAGAGAAAATATCAGATGTATTTTGTGAGAATGGCTGAGAGCTATCCCAGCACCTTTTAATGCAGAGACAGGGTGCCTGGAACCTGGGCCTGTCCCTCCTTTGTGCTGCTGCTCCAAATTTCCCTGCTACTGGCTCAGAGCCGGAGGTTCGTTGATACGGAGGAGGGTATCTAGGTGGGGAACTCCAGTATCAAGAAGTGATTCCTGTCCTCTCTAAAGCCCGTGATGAGGACTGGTACAGCAGCTCTGCACTGGTGTTTATAAGGGTTAAGAGGAAAAAGCTTTTCAAAGAGCACAAGCAGCTGCTTGCGACTGTGGCCCAGTGACAAGACAAGTGCAACCACTGCGATTAAAAATGCCAGATTTGAAAATGGGGCCTTGCTGCTCCATGGGTCTGAGCTCTGCATTGGCTCTGGCTGTGCCCCCCCGGATGCAACCCATCCCTGTGCCGCCCCTCAGGCCATGCTGGTGAGGTGTTGTGGCCCCTCTGGCCATGCTTCCTGTTTCCATGGCCAGAGCTCACAAGGAGATGACCGGTATCTCTCATCTGCCACTGGTGGATGGGTCCGAGGTGGCCTCAGGGAAGCGAGGAAGGGGCTCTGCTGGGCATGTGGAGCAGTCAGATGAATCAGAGTGGGGGGCGTGTGGCTCCTTCCTCCTCATGAGCTGCTGGGCAGAGGGGCGGCTGTGCCACGGGATGCGAGCGGGAGGCAGAGGCTGCTCAGCTAGGGCTTGCTACTCCCACCCTGTTTCCCAGGCGGCAGGGAGAGCACTAGATGCCCACTGCGTTACAAGTCCATTTCTTATGGACCTGGGCCAGACCCCGCTGCCCTGAGGGTATCACGTGCTTTCCAAGCAGCAACCAGACTGGGTGGTAAGCAGGGGAGATTGGATTAGTCCTGGTAATGCTCTGCTATTAAAGCTCAGGCGATGGGAGGTAATGGTCCCTTGGGGCCCATCTGTCCAGGGGAGTGTGAACATGGCAAAGCTCTGGGTCCAGCCCCTGGTCCCAGAGGCAGGAGAGTGGCTTCTGCCAGGATGCTCAGCTGCACTGGGCTGGTCCAGTCAGGGCAACGCCACAGTGCCACAGAGCATGGGGATGCTCAGCCAGGATCCATTGCATCACTACTTAATTCAAGAGCTCCCTGGTGAAAGATCACTCCGCAGGCACAGCCCACCCTTAGGGATGGCTCAGGTGCCTGGAGCCTGTGATGCAGATGGCTGTGGCTCTTTCATGTTCAGTTATCCAGCCCTGGCCTCATGGACGTGCTGGTGGGGTCGGCTGGATGGGGTAGTGCAGGAACCGCATTGCTGGAGCAGCTGTGCTGTGCTGCAAGCTGCACTGACGGGCTTTCCCTGGGGATGCATTAGGGGATTTATGGGTGTCTTCCAAGGTTTTCTCCTTTATGATTCTTGATTAGTAGATAAAAGGCCCATTTCTTCTTTTAATGGAGTCTCTGATGTTAATGGCGTCCCTCCAGTCAGATTAAGGTGCTTTGACCTGTTTTACTCTAATAGAGGATGATTGAGAAGCGTCTGGATGGTTCACAGTTGGCTTCCTCACATGTCTCACTGCACTGTGCTGCTGCCACCCCTCCTGACCAGAAGATCCCTAGAAATTAAAGAAAAAAACTGGAGGAACTCATTCTGTCCCTTTGCAGGAGCTCCAGCACTCCCTCCTCCCACCCTTCTCTCGGCTCCAGGTGTGTCCCAGGAACATCCCAAGGACCGTGTGACTGTGGGATGGGAGCAGGGGAAAGGGCCTGTGCCCACCCTGAGCTCCTGGGGCTGCAGCAACCACCTTCCTCAGTGTGATGTGGGAGCATCGTTTCCCGCCCCTGCCATGTGTCTGAGGGCAAAGCGAGGCACTGGAGACTGCAGGATAATCAGACCTGTTAGAGGCACTCCTGTGTGCAAGAGGGTGTGAAATGCAGATGGATGGGGGACCCTGGGGAACGGGAGAGAACAAGTGGGGATTCACCCATGTCCTGGCTGTGGCAGAGGGGAGGGCAGGCTGCAGAAGCTGGTGTGGGGGTCCTGACGTCACTATGCCCTGCTCAAGCACCTCTGATCCAGCACAGAGCAGCTTCCCAAGCTGTGGCCTTGTATCACCAAGGCACCGTTTCTGCATTTTAAGTGCATGCTCCTTGCTGTTGCCCTGGCTCTAAATGATCCTGGAAATGTATCGTCTACTTAACTACCTTTTAATTAAAAGTCAGGGATATTAGAAAAGAGAAATCAATTCCTGTCACAATTAAGACTTGGTTTGAACAATTGCAGCATGTCTCAGCAAAGGATCCTCTCTGGACTTATTGATCTGTATTGTCATAATGTCTGCTTTATTACCACGGCTCAGACCGTCTTAAATGAATATTTTGCCTGAATTATGCATGTCACTGGGCAGGCAGAGGAAGGGGCCTGCTACCAGTCAGAGTCTGCAGGGCTTCTGGGCCCCCTGCACCTGCAAATTGGGGCGAGCATCCTCATTCCCTTTGGTGTTGGACTTGTGAGCGTTGGCAGTGCCCGGAGCCATCTCAAAGGCTGGAGGTGGCCACGGAGAGAGGCACTGGAGAAGCAGGGGCAGAAATCAGCAACCAGCTGTGCTCAACTGAGCATTCCTGCTGATGGGACCAGGACCAGGAGGTATGGTACCAAGGCTGGAACCTTCCCCGCAGGCAGGCACGGCTCCTCCAGCCACCAAAGCCTTCCCCTTCCTCTCCCTCTGCAGAGAGGGGCTGCGGGGAGGTCTCCAGTGATCTCCTCAGTGGAAAGGACTGGATAGTGGGAGGCCAATTAATCAAAATTTAACATGATGAAGGACCTTTATAAGGGGAGAAGATGTCCCAGTTATGGCTTCTCTGCCCTTTAAAAATTCTTGAAAACTAGGGGGGTCTTGGAGGAAGGAAAATTGATTCCTCACGGTTTCTCTTGTACCTCAGGGCAGAAAGTAAATTCAAAGAGGACCTGACATGAAAGGTCAGAGTCTCCATCGCTGTGGCTGATAATGAGATCTCTCACAGATAAATCAAAACCCTTGGATTTCACCACAGAGGAGCTCCTGGTTCAACCCACGATCTTGGGATTGGGAAGAAAAGGCACATGTTAAACTCTCACCTGCTGCAACGGCAGAGCTGGCAGCGAAAACACCACAGCCCCAGTTACCCTGGGGTCGGGGCCATATCCTGCTCTGTCCTCCCTGGAGCCACTTTCTCCGTGCTCCCCCCCACTGAGAGCTACCTGCTTGCCTACAACTGCATCGCCCAGACTTGGGGAAGGAGAAACCCCCCAGCACTGGCAGCGTTTCTTGCAACCAATGGCCGCAGTTCCCAAGGCTATAGCCTGCTACATACCATTTGCTTTGTGATAAATAGGATTCACGTGATGATTTCTGGCTCTTATTAATGCTTTTAATCTGCAGACCTCAGAGAGCACTCGTGCATGGAGAGGTGAGCCAGAGAAAACCGGGAGAGGGATGCTCGGAAAAAGGCAAGAGGCAAAGTGAGTAGGATGAACTCCTTACCTCTCTATCCCATTAGCACATCCACCGCAGAGCGCAAAATCCTGTTAGGAGCAGGCAGCTGGCAGAGCTGGAAGGCAGCACAGGGCGCTTGGTGCCGGCACCGGCTTCGGATCTGCAGCAGAGCCTGGGCTCACCCCGCTCGCAGCCGGCACAAGCCGCGGTGTCACCGGCAGCTCCAGCCCTGCATGGCCCGGAGTGCCTCCCCCTCACTGGGACAGCCTCTCTGGCTCTGGGTTTCACCCCTCTGGTTTGTGGGTTAAGTGACTCTCAGGCTCCGTGTTCGTGCCTTTGGTATGTGACTAATTGGAGAAGTGTCTAATCTTGTCTTCCACCGATGTCACCATTACTCAGCCCGTGATTAAACACACTGTCAGATGCTGCTGTTTACAGACAATAGTGCTGCTTTCCCTCCATTCCTACACTATCAGCCTCATTAGAAAGGTTTACGGATAAATGAGCGTGGGTTGAATAATGTGTCCAATACATCCACTGAGCGTTGCACCCCCTGACTCTGGCTGGACAGGGGGTGACTCTGGCATCCCCGACCTGCTCCCTGGGGCCAAGACCTGACCCCATACAAGTGTGACTCCTCTCCATCTCCGCAGCCTGCTTGCAGTGCCCATGTTGGTCCTCTCCATGGAGGACTTTCAGGGGCACAGACCCTGCTTTTGCTGCCAGACTGGAGACAGCAGCGAGTGTCAGGGTTGCTAAATTCTCCCTGATGTTTCATTACAGCAGAATCTGCAGTACAGGCAAAAAAAAGCTGCTCTTTTTCCTCTGGCTGAATGAAACATTCATACATTTCCAGAGAAAGCTCTGGGTATGGTTGGTGCATGGCCTTTCGGATACAGTAGGAACGAACTGCAGCTGCAGCTGGGAACAGGTTGTTTCTGCCATTTGTTATTCTTTCCCCTAATTATAATGCAGATTGGACATGCTCTCTCCTGCGTTTCCTCCCTTTCTGTTTATTTAAGCAGTATTTTTAGCCAACCTACGTGACAATCTCGCTCTGTAACGAAACTGAAGGGGTTGCTCCCCTGAGCTGCAGGCCTTTTGCCCCCAATTCCCCTTCCACTGGTGGCTAGCACTGAGGCAGGCACTGAGAGCAGGACTGGGATGCGCTGGACAGGGAGGGTCCCTCTGTCTATCCTTGGGATGGAGCTGGCAGGACACTCATGGCACATGTCCCTGGTGCCTAGTGAGCCCTGTCCAGGGGCTATATCCAGCCCGGCATGGAGGCACCTGTGGGCACGGGAAGCCATCCAGCTCTCTGCTGTGCACCGAGCGCTCCGTAATTACCAGAGAGCTTTAATGGAGCTGGACACACCGTGCTGGAGCCTTATTTGGAGTCTACCCAAGCGCTGAGTCCTAGAGTGCAAAATGCATCTAGGAATTAGCTGGAGTAAATTGCTAATTATCATTTGCAAGTGATATTACCCTCTCTTATCATGGACAACTCTGGTTGCACAATCTCCTTGCTGCCCCCTCCCCCCCCCCCCCGCCAGTGACTAAGGGATAATCATGGTGATGGAGTTATGGAGCGGGTCCTGAAGTGTCTTTCTTCATCAGTGTGTCATGCAACCTGCATCTTTAATTGCCTAATGAGCAGGAGCCAGAGTGGCATTCCCCCCCAAGGAAATCAGCTGCAGCTCAGTGCCGCAACTTTGGCGCCCTCATTGTCATTAAGGGACATCCTCTGCCACTTTGAGGGGCCAATAGAGGGTGTCCACATCCAAAACAGGCTGGCGCTTTGGGAAGAGCATGGGCTGCGGCAGGAGCTTGGCACCAGCAGCATCCTTGTCCATGTCTCTCAAGGCCAGATCCTCACCTCATATGGGACCAGCAGGACTGACGTGGCTGAAACACATCTGGATCCCTCTGTAAACCAGCCACAGCCTGCTGGCAAATGATTTCCAATGCCGCTGAAAATGAAAATCCTAACGACAGCACTTCAAACAGAACTGCTGCAAATCGCTGTAAGTGATTTTAATGAAACCAGCCAGGAATACAAGAAGAGCAAATCAAAGCTAGGACAACTCCTTTGTTCAAATTACAGGTAATTGGTAGCAAAATTATGATAATGGCTGTTTGCAATGTTCCACTCGAGGTGTATCATCATTTCTATCACAGACCTCGGCTCTCAGGGGCTCAGACACCTGAGCTCTCACTCTGCAGTTCTGACTTTCAACCAGACTAAGAGCAGAAGCAGCACAGGGGCTGTATGAGTGTGAAGAAGCTATCCATGCAAAGACCAGGGTACCAGGGTCCTGCCCGGTATCTGGGATCACCGGCAAAGCATCTCTTCAGGGCAGGACCAATGATGCTGGGCACCACAACCGGCTGTGAGGGGAGCTTCCCTGCCACTCTCCTGGTCACCGGCACATCCCCACAGCTCTGGTGAAAGCCACCTCTCTGCCGGGCTGGGTCTCTGCTGGTTTCCTCAGTTAGGAGCAAACTGAACCAAACCCTCCCCATGCTGGGACGGAGCTGAGCAGATGCTGAGTGCTCCAGCCCGGCATCGGCCCCGTGTGAGGCTCTGAGAGTGGCTGCGGGCTGGGCGTCTGAGGCTGGGAGTCCCTCAGCTCACACGCCATCGTGTGACTGGCAGGGGGAGCAGCAGGGGACTGTGGTTGCCCGGGATGCTGCGGAAGGAGAGCATGAGGCGTCTGGGCTTGGTGGCTTCGCTGGCATCGTGCTCTCAGCACGGGTTCTGGCGCTGCCATGCACCCCTGTCCCCACATGCCGCCGACAAAGAGCTGTTCCCTGGGAACAGCACAGGCTTTGTAATTAATGCCTGTCATAAATCTGCAGAACTAGGTGGCCCATCTGCACTCCTGCATCCATTGTGTCATCCTCTCCAGAGGCAATTACCTATTAAAACCAGGTATTTTTTACCTCGCAGGGGATTTGTGACCGGGGCTGATGGCACCACGAGGACTCGCACTCAAACCTGGGCTGGGGCACCCTGGCATGGCCACTGAGCAGGCATGGCATCGCCTGATGGGACACTTCACAACCCCTCGACGTGGGAAGAGGTGAGACAGTCTGCCTAAGGGAGAAGTGCCCTCACTCCCTGTCCCTGCTCTGTGTGAGGTGAGCAGGGACTCAGCTTGGGCTCATCTCAGCGGCGTGGGGAAGGCGTCTGGCCTTGGGCAGCGAGGGGATGGGAGAACTGAGGAATAGCTGCGCTAGATAGCAATGCCAGCAACTGCTCCTGCAGTTCTCTGACCCTGCTGAAGCCACTGGTGTGACTGGGGACAGGGATGGGCACATGCCTGGGGTGTGTGGGCAGGACAAGCTGCGGGTAGGATGAAGCTGTGCTGCTTCGCTGGCATCCTGATGCTCTGGGTGGTGGGTGGAGCAGAACAAGGAGAGCAGTTGCATGCAGGTGCTGAGTGACAGCAAAATAAATCACAAGAGTTTCACCCAGGGGCTGTTTACTTGCTGCATTAACTTGCCTGTGTTGGGTCCCCGGCTGCCGGCAACATGCTGTGGGCTCCAGTAGAAGTCAGGGACATGGCTGCTGCCCGGCATGGCACAGGGTCACAGAGCTGTCGCACTGCTGGGCATGGACGGTCCTGCCCTGGCTCTATGGGGAGCAGACAGAGGGGCAGGAAGGGCATGGGGTGTTAGGGGAGACCCTTTTGCCATGTGGTTTGCACCCACCTCTCACCTTCGCCAGCTGCTTGGCATCACCCTCCACAATCCCTCCTGCTGCTCCCAGAGCACGGCCAGAGGTGGGGAGAGGGTGATGTATTCCTGAGCTCGGGAAGTGCTTTGGCTTGCCCTTCAGATTGTCACCAGATTGCTGTGCCTAGCATGTGATAATTTCTCTCTGGTTGAGTTGGAATTTAACACCGAATGGGTGCTTGCTCCCAGTGAAGGCTGGGATTCATGGTGATGATGACAGTATTACTTACAGAAGTATAATGATCTTAGGCTGCCTAGAGCTCTGGATTTTCCCAGCACATGATGAATGGGAGGCATTTTAAAAAAATCAGACACTTACTATATTTTACATTATTTTCTAGGCTGTGGATCTCTGCAGGCTGCCTAGAAATCCATTATCCAGGAATGCAAAGATGCTTAAAGGCATTTATGCCGATCAGCTGCCTTTATGTAGTCAAGGATCTTTTATGTGATTACCTTAAAAGCTAAAGAGCTGCTGCTAAACATTTATCGTACGGGCATCCTGCAGCAGCGAGTACACATCCAACAGGGAAAATGAAGCTGTTAAAACCCAAATGCATGCTCTGGTTGCTTTTCTCTTCAGACAGACGACATAGGGGTTAATACCCAGTGTTTGCAGCCTGCCATGTAGGGCCATGCAGCTCACTGGATTTATGGGGATGCTTTACGTTCACTTTTATTTCCGCCCTGATTTCCACCGGTTAGCAGCAAGGAGGTGGTGGAGGTACAAGCCGGTGCTATCGGCAGAAGGCTGTTGAAGGCGCTGGCTGCTGTGGAGCGTGGTCCTCCTGGGAAGTGTGTCTGAGCCTCTGGGGATTGGCTGGGAGCAATGAGTTGGTGAGGCATGGAAGGTGCCCAGTGAGGATTGTTCGAGCTGTGTAACTCTGCCACTTTCCTGTGCTGGGTATTTACTCACTGCCAGATACTTGTATGCTGTGTTGCTGTTGCCTGTGCTGCTCTGCCTCCGGCACTGGCACAGCAGAAGCAGCAAAACTCATCCTGGAGCATCTTTCAGTGACTAAACCAGCACAAAATGGCACAAATACCTTGGGGTTTTCTTATTTCCTGGTATAAGAAAAACCTTTCAAGCATGGAAGAGGAAGGAGAGGTGCAAAATCTTCCATGAGCTTTCTGCCTGCTCCGTCTTTTCTTTAAGGGCAGCTCTTAGAGCCGCATCCCAAAGCCAATGTCCTCCTGGCTCCTTTGTCCTTTAGCATAAAAACATCATTTGTCAGGAAAAGAAACAAAGTTTTGTTTTCCAGTCCAGATCTGGCTGTCCTCCCACTGAGACTTTCAACTCTTCATCTCAGGAATTGATGGTCTTGGATTCTGCCCTCTTTCCTTGGTGTTTGTATTGATTTTTATTTTCTTTCTTTCTTTCTTTCTTTCTTTCTTTCTTTCTTTCTTTCTTTCTTTCTTTCTTTCTTTCTTTCTTTCTTTCTTTCTTTCTTTCTTTCTTTCTTTCTTTCTTTCTTTCTTTCTTTCTTTCTTTCTTTCTTTCTTTCTTTCTTTCTTTCTTTCTTTCTTTCTTTCTTTCTTTCTTTCTTTCTTTCTTTCTTTCTTTCTTTCTTTCTTTCTTTCTTTCTTTCTTTCTTTCTTTCTTTCTTTCTTTCTTTCTTTCTTTCTTTCTTTCTTTCTTTCTTTCTTTCTTTCTTTCTTTCTTTCTTTCTTTCTTTCTTTCTTTCTTTCTTTCTTTCTTTCTTTCTTTCTTTCTTTCTTTCTTTCTTTCTTTCTTTCTTTCTTTCTTTCTTTCTTTCTTTCTTTCTTTCTTTCTTTCTTTCTTTCTTTCTTTCTTTCTTTCTTTCTTTCTTTCTTTCTTTCTTTCTTTCTTTCTGTCTTTCTTTCTTTCTTTCTTTCTTTCTTTCTGTCTTTCTTTCTTTCCAGGAGGGTTATTTTCACTGTGGTTTCAAAACTATCTGTCTCCACTTACAGCAGGTAATAGCTTAGCTTGGAGGATTACACATTTTCTGGGCTGTGCTGGCCTCAGCTCTTTGCAGGAGTTCCCCCAGGTAGCCTGGAGCCTGGACAGCCACCATCCCAGCTTTCCCCATGCTTGTGTCTCCAGCATTGCCCTGGGGCTGCGGTAGGACTCAGGGTGTGGGGAAAGGGAAGATGTGTGAGTGCTGGGTGCGAACACTGGGTGTTCATTCATTTCTTTCCCCCCTGTGACAGCTTTTCGTCACCCAGTCTTGCCAAAGAAAAATCCATGGGGTCATTTCCCCAGAACAACACAGTACTTCAAAAATCCTAATTAAAACATGTCTGGAGGTTCAAATATGAACGATGTACCCTTCTTCTAGCAGAACATCCCTCTGACATCAAATCCCCTGTATACATTGCAAATACTCTTTCAGTGATGTGGCTACCTACACCTCCCATGGGTCTGGGTGGCAAATGGAGCTGTCCCAGGGCTCTCAATCGATTTGCTTCATGACATTAATACCTTCCAGTGAACCCGCAGCAAGATCCCGCACACTAATCGGGATGCTGTTGTGCCCCAGAGGCTGGTAAGTGAAATCCCATATATTACACCACGTGAGCTCTGTGTCATATTAGAGCAATCTGGTTTTAAAGGGCATCTTTCAAGCACAAACTAGCTTTTTCCCACACTTGACTGATCACACAAATAACTGTGATTAAAGGTCAAGTGCCTGGGTTTTTCAGTTTTACTCCTTAAAAATTTATATGCGAAAGAAAAACCTGTAAGTTAACATAGCATGAAATTGTTATGCAGTTATGAGCCTCTAACGACAACTAAATATCACTTTTCTTCCTGGGTGGCTTGAAAAATCTCCAGTAATAATGGGTCACTTCTTCTGGTTTCCACTTGAGGAAGATCATAAATAAATCCTGTCTCTTGCTTCCCTGCCATGTGATGTGATGGAAGGGGAGTTTTAATGGTAGGAACTTGTGATCCTGGTTATCAGGGCTGTACCCAGCCTCACTGGGAGCTCCTCGGCTGCAGGGATGAGGTGAGAGTGTCGCCGGGCTGGGAACACCACAGCAAAGCACCGTCCCAAGCTGCGCTTTCCCAGCCAGCAAAACCATGGATGGATGGATGGGGATTTTCTTGGCAGTCAAGATGACATGTAGAAATGGTAGTGGATGTGTTTCCAAAGGGGTTGAGAGATGGGAGAGCTGGAGACATCCCGTGGCTGGGCTATCTGGATCCCATCAAAGGTCTCTCCTCTGGACCTGCCTGATGTTGTAGCTGAACAGCAGATTTTGGGGGCTGAGCTGGAGAATGGGTGGTGGTACTTTGGGGAGGGAGTGCTGGAGGACATGGAGAATCAGTAGAAACACTTGAGGTATTTATGAAACCCAAATGTTTCCTCTGTTTCTGCAGGATGGGCTTGGCAGCATCCTCTTCCTCCTAACTGGCCAGAGCCCTGGAGTCCCAACAGACCTCTACTGGGGTGCAATGCCTCCCAAACTTCTGGGAAGCCAATGTGCCTTAGGTGTTAAAAGATGCTTGGAAAGGCATGATTCCCCGGGCACAGGTCTGGCAGGACCCACCCTGCCTGGGGCTGCCTTGTCCTGGGGCTTCTTTCTGCCTGCTCTCACTTTCACAGCAGCCACTGTGCTTAGAAGACCTTGAGATGAAACTGGGAACTTAATTTCTTCCCAGAAAGGGAGAAAGGAGGGCTTCACCTAAAGCTGGCATTCCTGGGTACCACATGCAGGCAAGGGAAGCACTGAGACCTGGCCTGTCACTCTGCTGGGCCCTGTGGTGAGGAAATAAAGCTCTGACTCACCCCATGCTGCCTCTTAATGGCACCAGGAAGCAGATATCACCCAGTAGTGGTACACATATGGAGCACTGTTAATTATGGCCGCGGTGTCTCAGGGGCTGTCTGTGACCTGGGAACCCATTGGCCTTTATGGGGAGGGCTGTCCCTGCCCTCGGCAGCGGTGAAGGCAGCCCAAAGCTCCGCCCCTCCGCGCTCAGCCCGTTCCAGCTACGGCCAGCCCCGCAGCCGGCGCAGCTGCCATCGTTAGGCTTCAGAGTAAACAGCGCCTCGGCCCTCCCCCCGCCCATTCCCACCTAGCGCTCCGGCGGCCGCCGCGGATTGGCTGTGCCGGTCCGTGGCCACGCCCCGGCGGCGTTTGGCGGCAGCGATTGGCTGCGCGGGGCTGGGGCGGGGCGCGGCGGCCGGAGCGCGGCGGTGGCGCGGGGCGCGCGGAGTTGGCGGCGCCATGGCGACGGCGCGCGGCGGCACGTTATCCCGGGCGCTGCCGCCGCTGCTGCTGCCGCTGCTGCTGCTGCCGGTGCTGCCCCGCGCCGCCGCCGAGCAGGGTGAGCCGAGCCGGGCGGGGCGGGACCGGGCGGGGACCGGGCGGGCGGAGCGGCGTGGCCGCGACACTCGGTGCGCCGGCGCCCCCGGCAGCGCCGTGTCCTCCTCTCGGTGCTCCCGCACCCCCGGCCATGCCGTGCCGTGCCCGTGCCCGCCGGCCTCGGTCGGTGCTCGGAGCCGCCGCGGCGGCTCCGGCGTTGATCGCCCGCGGCGGGTCGGGCTGCGCGTTGCGGTTCCGGCGAACGGCGGGGTCGCTGGGTCTGCTCCGGGTAGGCTTCTTCCCCTTCCTTTTTCCCCTTCCTCCTCCCGGTGCGGCAGCCAACCCCTGCGGGCGGCGGCTTCGTGGCGTGGACGTGCCGCTGCTGTCCGGGGAGCGGCGAGGCGGGGCGGGCAGGTGCGGTTCCGGGGGGAAGGGGTGCCCGGCGGGTCCCCTGCGGCATGTCTGGGTCAGCACGGTGGCGGGGTCCCGGTTCCCGCGATCTCCAGAGGGGCACAACGAGCGCCCGCCGTCCTCGCAGCGCTGCAGGTACCGGGCCGGGCTGCCCGTCCTGACGTGCGGGAGCGGAGCGGCGGTACCCTGACCCGGCTGGAGCGGACCCGGGGGGCAGCGCTGACACCCCCCCGCACCCTTCACCGCTGCAAGGCGCGTCCCTCCGCGGGGCCGTGACGTGGGGTCACGGCTCGGTGTGCGCAGAGGCTGCGCTGCCGCGGGTAGAGCTGTCCTACCCCCGCGCCGGGAAAGGTCCTGGAGCATCCCGAAGCCGGGAAAGGCGTGGAGCGTCCTGGAGCACCCCAGAGGGTCTCAGAGCATCCCGGAGCTGTGGCTTGGGAAAGGACTGGGCACACGGGTGTTATCGGGGGGGGGTCTCACATACGAGGCGAGACAGTTTACCGGTCGGGAATTGCGTCTGGCTGCCGGCTGTGGAGCCGTGAGCGCGGTGGGGGGGGGTGGAATCTTGCTGCGCGGAGATTCAGCCGGTTGCGGGGAGGGTTGCAGGCTGTGAAGGAAATCCTTGCTTCAGAGCAGTGCCTTGGAGTGCCAGGAGACACCGTACCCGTGTAACTCTGGCCTGCAGAGTCCCTTGGGAAGGACTGCAGCCATCCCTGGGATGTCATCCTCATTCAGTCAGGGCGCTAATCCCGTAACCATGAGCTCTGCCCTGGGTGTGCAGCCCAGAGCTCTGCAACCCAAGTCCTGTTAGGCACGGTGCTGGGTGCTCATGGAATGCCGCTGGTGGAGCTGGGATGGGAGCTGCTCCCTGCGCTCTGGGTGTCCGGGGAGGGATGCACGGTGCTGAGCTTCTCAGTGGACAGGCCAAGGGGGAGTATTTACTGGCATTCCCTGGATCAGGGAGTTTGCTTTGTGACACATTGTCTTCTTGCAGTTGTCCTGTTGGACTCGAAGGAATCGCAAGCGGAGCTGGGCTGGACCTCGTACCCATCGAACGGGGTAAGTGCAGGGGTGAGACCGTCCCTCTGCGCTGTGGCAGAGGTTCTGCCTTCTGGCTCCGGTGGTGTTTAAAGTCCAGTGGCTCATGTGGAGCTGATGGATGGCACTATCAGCCACAGCGTCTCCCTGATCCGAGGGTGGATGGGCAGCTCAGCATGAGCTGTGGTGTTTACCCAAACCAGGCACCCTAGGGTAACGGAGTGAGAAGTGATGTCATGGTTTTGGGAGCGGTACGACCAGCAATGCCTCTTCCAAATGCATTGGATGGTGCTAGTAAGCAAATAAACAGCAGCTAGTGAAGGCTTTGTTTCGTGGTTTGCATATCGGCGTGAGCTCCAGGGGATCAGCTTGGAAGGGGCTGAGATGTGGTGAGATCATCAGGAGCTCTGTGTCACCCAGGATTTATCTGGTCAGGTCCTTGCTTTGCTGCCAGGGTCACTCTAGAGCTGCTTTCATGGGACTCAGAGTTGTGTTAGTTGTGTTCCTGGCTGCTTTAGGCATGTTTTCCGGAACGGGAGCAAAGTGCTCAGATGGAACAGTGATAGATCCTGGAGTCATCTGTGTTGCCCAACTGCTAGTCTGCAGAGAAAACTCATTTTGGGAATGTTTGGCAATCTCACATAAATTCACCCTCAGAAAGAATTGCTTTGGGAAGTTGCCAGGTCACCCTTAAAGCTGTGAGGGTTGAATCATCGTTTCCCGAATCGGAATCTCTGCTGGTAACTTCGGGGAAATACTGCTCTGCTTCCAGCCATAGAGTTTGTCCTCTTCCAGCTACAACTTCTGACAGAGAAGCTGCTGCTTACGGAAGTGTTCGTTCTTGTGGGATGGTGTCATATCTCCTTGGCCATCTTAGACTTCTCTGGGTGTCCCCACAGTGTTATGCAGTGTGGTATTGCCATGCAGACGCACCTCCCCAGGGACAGAAGGTCCGAGTTGGGGGGGAATAAAGTCTCTGGCTTCTTAGCAGGTGATGTGTCCCATTTCATCTTAGACTTTGGCTATAAGCTTTGGTGCTGGTGCTGCCGCCTTTGTGGTTGCATCTCACTTTTTGCATCCCTGCAAAGAGCCCTGGGGGTCCAGCAGCACCTCTACAGTGCTACAGCTCATGAGTTTGGTGGGCTAAGGACTCCCAGTGCCTATGATCTAATGGCCTGTGGGTGGAGAGGCTTGTGGCAGTGATATTTATACCGATTGGTGTGCTTCTGCTGGGGCGGCTCGTTCTTGCTCCCAGCAGCTCTGGAGCTGTTACAGCCCTTTGTGTTCTTTCCCCAGTGGGAAGAAATCAGCGGTGTGGATGAGAATTACAAGCCGATCCGCACGTACCAGGTCTGCAATGTCATGGAGCCAAACCAGAACAACTGGCTGCAGACGGGCTGGATTGCCAGACGGGATGGCCAGAGGATCTTCATCGAGCTGAAGTTCACCCTGCGGGACTGCAACAGCATCCCTGGTGTGATGGGCACCTGCAAAGAGACTTTCAACCTGTACTACATCGAGTCTGATTCTGACCTGGGCCACAGTGTCCATGACAGCAAGCACACCAAGATCGACACCATTGCTGCCGATGAGAGTTTCACGCAGGGGGACCTGGGCGAGCGCAAAATGAAGCTGAACACTGAGTTGAGGGAGATTGGGCACCTGAGCAAGAGAGGTTTCCACCTGGGCTTCCAGGACGTGGGTGCCTGCGTGGCGCTGGTCTCTGTGCGGGTTTATTACAAGAAGTGTCTCGCCACGGTGCAGAACTTGGCTGTGTTTCCAGACACAGTGGCAGAGACAGCCTTTGTGACTTTGGTGGAAGTTAAGGGTGCTTGCGTGGCTCATGCTGAAGTGGACGTGGATAACCCCCCCCGGATGCACTGCAGCGCCGAGGGCGAGTGGTTGGTCCCCATAGGGAAATGCACGTGCGGTCCCGGCTTCGAGGAGAAGGACGGGGCATGCAGAGGTAAAAGTGGCCGTCGGTGTCCTCTGTCCGTGTTGGTCCGTGTTGCTGCCAGGCTGTTCCAGGCTGCCTGATGCCCAAGCACCACTCAGACCAAGGGATGTGCCTTTTGTCAGTGGGGAGATGCTGGTACCTGACTGCAGCTTCCCCCACCATCAGCTGGACCTTAATTGGAAGGGCAGCAGCTTGGTAAATGGGGTGCAGTGCCGTAGCTGCTCTGCAGCACAGTGTTGGCTGGCCAGATGTGACCAAGATCTCCATTTCCCATAGCTTTATCTGTAACTGAAATTACTCCTGGACACAGATACCCCCGTTGCTGTGCTTCAGATATTGCGTAGTAGTTTGGGGACTTCACAGCTCGCAAGGGTATGTTTAATGACAGCTGTGGAAATGGATGTAACCTCTACCTTAATGAGTATCTAACGAACCTGGGGCTGTGGCCACCTGGATCTTGCTTTCAAAGGCAGGCGAGAGCCAGGCATGGGATCAGCCCTGGGAATGCGGGATACAGCTGCTGTGCTTGGGCTCTTGAAGTGTGGGAGCTTGAAAGGAGAGAGGTGCCGGGCTAGTGCGTCTTCCCAGGCTCTGTCTCACTTGGGGGCATGCTCAGGACCTAGTCCCAGGCGAGTGGATGCTGCTCTGTGCAGCAGGTGTGCATCCCTTTCCCCAGGATCTGCTGTTCCTCCGTCAGCACCCGGGGACCTTTCCTCTCTGAAAGGTGTGGTTTGCTATAGGTTATTAGCGTGGCTGCCCTGCTAACACAGCTCTGGGGCAAAGCAGCGCTCAGACCTCTGTCACGTCCTAGCTGGTAACGTTGTCTTCAGCCAGATGTGCCTGAGAAGACCCTTCGCTGCCTGTGCCTGGTGTCCCAGCAATGTTGTGGACCTTTTCATCTGGTAGAAAACATGAGAGGAAATAGCTAGACAAACCCCAAACAGGTACAATTTGCCGTGGAGGGTGATGATTTCCCCAGGAATCATCTCTGCCCTTGAAGAGCTACTGGAGGCTTTCCAGATTTAACCTGTGCTGACCGTGCTGCTTCCTCCAGGAAGTGGGAAACCCTTCCCTACACTCTGGGTAGGGTGTTCACTCTGTGCTCTCCTTAAAAGACCTTATTAAAACTATCAAGATTGAAATCTCAGCGCTGTTCATTGCTTCAGTGCCTGCATGGCAGCTCGCCATGCTTTCCCCATCTGTTTGGAGGGGGGAATTTACATAGCAAGTCCCAAAAGGCTTTTGTTAATGTTTCAGGTTTCTCTGTGTTGAGTTTAAATAATTCATATCCTCTAAGGAAAAATACTTGAAGTAATTTAATGGACATAATTAAGTTTTTTTCCCCCCCTCTCCCAGAAAGCAGGTCATTAGTCACTCTCTGTGGAGCAGCGTCTGATGTCTGGACAAATACTGGAAAATAGCTTTCAAGGGTTGAAAGTTTTTTTTGGTTTGTTCTAGAGCGTGGCATTAGCATAGTGCTAAGTGAATAACTTGAAAAGATTCCTGATGAAAGCACCCAGGGCAGCAGAAATTCTTCAACAAGGACAAAAGCCCTCGAGCTGGAGGGAGGTGAACATGCTAGGAGCTGGGGGGGATGTTGGAGCTGGGGATGGCCACAGCATGTCTGGCCCCAGCGCCGTGCATGCATGATGGTGGCTTTGGAAGGCTTAGCGGGTGCAAGGCTACATGATGCTGCTTCTTGGCTACAGCTGGTTGCTGCTCCTGTGGCCGTGAAGGGTTGAACTCGAGGACCGTCTGCTTTGGGGAGCAGGGATGGCCTGGGGCCTGACCCCCATCCCATGCAGGGGTGGCTCCTGGTTGTCTGGGCTCTCTTGAGTGCTGCTTTGCTGCTCCAGCTCCTCTCCTTTATCCTTTGGTCTGCTCTGAGGACTGTCTGCCTGCACCTGCAGCATGGGACATGCTGAGGTCTGAAATCAGTCACCTGCTCATCCCTCTGACTTTGTGAGGGACCCATGGAGCCTGGCCACTGGCCACATCCAGGGCATTGCTTAGGTCTGAGTGTGTGATGCAGCTTCTTGGGTCTAAATCAAGAGGAAATTGGATGGCAGAAGTGAGGGAGAAGTTTCCCAGGGTTGTCTTGTGGCAGGCACTGCGGTCCATCACCTTGCTCTGAAGCCAGGGCACAGGACTGTGTCCCCTGCAGGGACCGGCTGGTGCCCTGGGGCTGTGCTCCCCGGGCAGAGCGGCACTTGGGGCCCTCAGCCCAGCTGGCTGTGACGAGGGGGTTCCTTGCTGCTGGCACCCTTGACAGGGGCTGGGACCGGGTGGGTAGCAGCAGTCAGGGTTGTGCTGCTCAGCAGCTGTGGCACGACTGGGAAGTGTGGGGGTTGATGCAGGAGATGCAGGCTGCTCTACAGGAGGAACCAGCTGCGTTTCCTGTGGACCTGGTGATGCTGTTTGAACTCCATCACAAAGCCAGTATCCCCATAACTGGGATTTAAGGGCTGACATCACCCCACCACATCCAAGAGAACGTTTCTGTCCTCATGCTGAAATTAGGAGAGATGAAAAACAGCTAATAGTATTTACAGCATGGCTAATTACTGCTGTGAGAAAGCCCAGCCCTTTTACTGTCCCCCTTTCCGTTTCATACCGCTTGTCAGTATGAAAGTACCCCTCAGTATCCCACCAACTTCCATGGGTTGGCTTGTTCCTGATGAATCATTTCGGGGATCGTGGAGATGCAGCCATCTCTTGGGTGGCACTGAGCAGCTTCAGCACCTGTTTAACATTCTTTCTTGAGTCAGGGGAGAGGTCTGTCACTCTGAATACATTTAGGCTGCTTCTCTTGGCTAATAGATATCCGAGGCCAGATGCTGCTTCATGCTTACGCTGTTCTTAAAACACATTTCCAGCAGCTGCATGGTGGGCAGGAGAGACATCCTGTTGTGCTGGGGATGATCACCTGTCCATCCCTATTTCATTTGTGGTCAGCTTCTCCTCACTGATGTCTTTTTACCCTTAATTTTACTGGGCATGAGCTGTGGGCCCTTCACACCCTTTATTCCGCGGTGCATCACAGAGGCTTTTTTTTGCCTGGATGAAACCGCGCTGCAAAGGCTCTGCCTGACATTCACTGTAAAGTTGTCTCTTTCTGCCTCATCTTTTCCATCCAATCCCTTAATATCTGCAAGGAGAATTTCAACAAAGCCCAAGGTTAATATTTACCAGCCAGATTTGCTGCAAATGAGACAACTTCAACCAGACGTTGAATTAATATGATGGAGACCGGTTTCCAAAAATAGCTATCAGCCACTCTGCTTTGACAGACACGTAAATTTGTGCTGTGGCTAACTTTCCTTCTCAATTTATTTCCCCTCCACTTCTGACAGCAGTGGCAGGAGCTGTCTCTGTGCTGGGGAGATGCCCCATGCTCTGCTCTCCCCAGCTGGCATCGTCTGCACAGTGCAGCCCGGCACCGTGAGCCCTCCAGGAGATGATGGGCTGTATCCCTTGCCCATGTAGAGGTGATGCTTCTGAAACGAGTTTTAGGGAGGAATATAGTTTCTAGTGCTCTCTCAGGATTTATAATTGATGTTCTAAAGTGGACTTCATGTGCTGGGCTGGGTTTGTCACCTCCAGTGCTCTTGAGGTGCAGGGAGGTGGGTCTTGCCCCTGGTGCTTCTGTTTCATGGTCCAGCTGAACCCGTGCATGTATTTTTCTTCCCTTGCGATAAGCAATGAGTGCTGCTGCTTTTCAGGGAAAGAAAACCTTGTGCAAGGAGCAGGATGAGCACGTTGCTGTTTGTGGCAGCCTGAGGAGCAGCTGCTGATGTCCCCAGTGACCGTTTGACAAGGGCAACCAAAGACGTTTCCCCTTCTTCCGCATTACCGGATGGATTTTTGAGCGGCATGTTGGATTCGATATGTCATGGACAGGACACGAGGAAGATTTACAGTACCCTGCTTAAGGACAGAGCTAGAGAAAGTGCTAGCTAGCCCTTAGACTCATTTTTTTTTTACCTTTGCTTCTAAAGCATCTTGGTCTCCTGGGCTCTCCTGAGACAAAACTTCAAGGATCGAGATGGGAATGGCATTGTCGCTGTGGGTCCATCCCTGACAATGTCTGTGGAGGCTTTTGGGGGCTCTGCAAGGTGACCTGGCACGGCTGCTGGTCTCCAAAGGTGGGGGGTTAGTTGGAAGGCACAAGTCAAGGCTAATTAGCAAAAAGCGGTTGTAGCTAACGATAACTGCTAGAGATGCAGAACACGATGCCCGCTGTGCGGGAGGCAAGGAATGGGCTGCAGGATTCACCGGTGATCTGCTGGAAAGGGAAGGACGCTGGACTGCAATGTCAGCTCTGCTCGCCAGGCTGGGGCATGTTATTAATGGCTGTAATTGCCCGATGAATCTTACACCCTGTGTAGCGTAATTATGCTTTATGACAGCTTATAATTGTCGTTGTTAATGAGGAGATGAGATTTGTGACAGCACAGCCTGCATCCTGTTGTGGCTCCTCGTCGTTGCTCTTTTCCTAACCTGTTTTTAGCCCACCCACCCCCTCCAGTAATTCCCTACAGACCCATAAACCCCGGAGCTGGGCTCTGCTCTGCCTGGCTGGGGCTGCCTGGGGTGGGCGTTCATCCTCCTTGCAAACCCCTCCAGTGATGCCATGGCTGCTCATCCATGTGGGGCACCTCTCTCTCTTCCCATCTTAACATGAATCGTCCTTGCATTGGTGTGAGGTCTGGTCCTGGCAGTGAGACTGCTCCTCTCACAGCAGATTGCACCTCACTACAGAGCACTCAGGAAAGTCAATATTATCTTTCTGGTGCTTGGCTTCTTGAATAGTAGGGGAACTAACAGATAAGTGAAGCCTTTGAGAAGATCATCCCACCTGCTGGCAGTAGTAGGTTTGAGGACAAACCCATGGCTGTAAATACCCATGAAATAGAGTAAGCTCCATCACTGCTTGGACTTGGGCAACGATCTGAGCAAATTTAAAAGGGAGCTCTTCCCTAAAAGAGAGGCTTTTCATGAAGTCCTTGGGTTTTATTTTCCAGAGGGGAGTGCTACAATAGAGAGAGTGCTTTCTTTGTAAGAAAGGCAGCCTTTCCGTGTTGTACCTCCTGATTTAGTGATTGCCTGGCTGCTGCTGAGCATCACAAGCTGAGTGGGGGGGAGGGAGAGCGCTCCAGTGCTGGGCCTGGGTTTTTTTGGCGTTCGCCTTTTGAGACCGTCTTTGGCTGCTGGTCTTGGACAGCAGCATCTGTGCCTCCTCCTCGTCCTCAGCAGAGGGAAGTGTGGTCACTTAGTTCCTGTGCAGGTAGAGAGGGGGCTGTGCCAAAGGCAGGACCCCCAGGCTGTGCTGGCAGAAGAGATTGTGCCCTGGAGCCAGGGGTCTCACAGGGCAGTGGGCAGGTCCTGCCTGGGGGGCAGCAGCGCTCAGCAACACCCTCCAGCCTGCACTGTGCTGCCAGGCTGTGCTGGGACCTCCAGTGATGGTGCTTTTCCTTCTGTCAGTGGAAGGAATAAAGTCCCAAGGCAGTGGCCTGGCACTGAGAGCTCCTGCAACCATCAGTCTCCTAATGACAGCATGCCGCGAGTGAGGCTGCGTGGGCCTTGCATGTCGGCAGCTCCCTGCTGCCAAGGGCCAATGTTCTGCTGTGACGGCTTGGCAGCACGTGTTGGAGTGGTCTGGGGAGCCTGTGCTCCCCGCACCCTGTGCAGAGCCTTTGGGGAGGGGGGGAAGATGCCTTGTACCAGCCTCTGGGCATTGGCTGCTTCACTGGGCTGGTGGCAAGATGAAGAGGATGGAAAGCATGGGAAGAGCATACGAGCTGGGGACTTCCTCAGCAGGCTGTCTGCTCCTGTAAGGTGTTTTTGGGAATAGAGCGCACGGGTGTTCTGCACGGTCAGGGCTTGCTCTTGCTGAGCAGAAGTTTGGAGTAGGAGCAGGAAGTGGTATTAGTTGGACGTTATCCTGTGCGTTGCACGTGTCCCATCAAGGCAATGTGTCGCGACTGTCCTCAGATGGAAAATAAATAGTCCTGCTGAAAGTCAGAGGAATTTGGAGTAATAAATTGCATGTCACTTGGTGCAGAGGTACCGACTGAAGCCTAAGGTCTGCTTCTCTCTTTAAATACAAAAAAGATGGTTCCAAATGTACAGTGCTTGGGGCTTTTGATTTGTTTCATCTTTTATACATTAGCTTACAAACCTGTATGTGCTCCTGGAGTTTATTTTATCTTCTGACTGATGCTTGAGTATTATGCATAATAAGTTTATTTTTTCTCCAGGGACTCTGTGAGTTGCACAAAGCATCAGGTTTTCCTTTTCATCACTGATGCAGCTGCTGGCGTCCTGTGTGGAGAGATGCTGCGCTCGTGGAGCTGGTGCTGATACACGGCTTGAGCAGCACTTGTCAGGGCTAGAGCCAGGCACACCGTGACTGGGATGGGGAATGGGGGCTGCGTGGTGAGTGGGGGGGCTATGGGAGTAAATCTGTGCCTCTTGCTGAAGGAATAATGGCTGAGGAAGATTGTCCTGAGGTTTCTTTCTGAATTATGGTTTGGGTTTCTCCTCTGGCAGAACATGGCTGGAGCACCTTGGTGACCCAGTCAGAGCGGAGGTGGTTTGGAGGCATGGGGAGTTTTGTGCTAAATTTGTAGCATCCACCTCCACCCTCCCTAGTTGCTGTAATGCTGTATGGTAGATGCTGCTCTCCATCAGCCCTGCATGTGAAACACCCGTGTGAAACATCCCTTCTCTTCACTCTCTTTTCAGAGTAATGATCGTGCTCAGAGATATTTATTATTTGGGATTGCATATTATATGGCTGTTCTACAGTGTGTCTGAAATAATTATGGCTATGGAAATCGTGGCAGAGCCAGACAGAAATTACTCTATGATGCTTAATTTTAGAGCAAACTACTCAGAGAATTACAAGCATCACGGTTTGTTTGCAGAGTTCTTGGCAGGCTTAAGGTTATAGATACCTGGCTGTGGGATGGATGGATGGATGGATGGATGGATGGATGGATGGATGATGTGGGTTATTCTGCTCAAACACGGCAGGGAAGCTCTCTGCCCCTGGTAAAGGGAGTTTGAGATGAAGTGCCTGGCAGGAGCAGGGTGCGTCGGCGATGCAGGTCAACCAGGGAATCGTTTGGTGGACACACAGGGGAACTGAAAGAGACGGCAGTAAATTATGATGGGCTGGGTGGACGTGCCTGCATCCGTTCTGTCCTTGAGGACCGTTCCTGCATAAACAGCAGCGAGGTTCTGTTCAGTACTGTCACCGCGCTCGGCTTGAGCAGCCACGTTCTTTGAGGTATTTCAAGACTGTCTCGCTAAATATTGGGTATTTAGTTTAATTC
This sequence comes from Gallinula chloropus, assembly GCF_964237585.1. Lineage (NCBI taxonomy): Eukaryota > Metazoa > Chordata > Aves > Gruiformes > Rallidae > Gallinula > Gallinula chloropus. Next base: position 10,035,847 of record NC_140107.1, read on the forward strand.
TGGACTAAAGCACTGAATTTAATGCCAGCTATTAATAGCTCGTTGTTGGAGATGCACAAAGATCTAGCCCCTGGATGTGGTTTTCATTTCAGCTCTCTTCAGATTATTTAACGAGGGCAAAAATTATAGAGTAACATTGTCCTAAAGGTGTCAGAGATGCTGGAAATGGGTTGCTGTAGAGTTTTGTCTTGTAATTCCTTCCCCCATTCCTGTTTTGCAGGTTGCAATTGCGAGTTTGTCCCTTGCTGGGGGGAGAGGGTTAGATGCAAATCCAAGAGCTCAGGGTCCCAGTGCTCCAAGTCCATCCTTTGCCAGGAGGGACTGTGTGGCTGCTGGGGTGCCTTGATCCCTGGGTGCCATAATGGGGTCTCGCTGCAGTGCCAGCTGCTTGTTTCCTCCTGGGGCTGTCTTCCCTAAACAGCATTTTTATGAATGCCTACTTCAGCAGAGAAAATTAACACATGTTAAAAGCAGCTGAACTTTGTCAAATACAATTTCATGACAAAAAAAAAGGAAAGAAATTGATTTTGGAAGACAACCGAGTTGTAGTGTTAATTATAAATGACTGTATAGGCATTCTGAGTGAAACTGCAGGCGTTATTGATTCCTGCTGGCATGTACGTGGCTCTTTTGCTATCTGCAGGAGTTCAGCTACACAGAGAAGCTCAATAGTGCTAATGCAAGCAGTGACCTTCGTGGGGTTTGGGTTTTTTTTCCTCCCTCTGATCTTATCTGCGAGGTTTTGGGGCTCAACAAGCTGACCTGAGACAGTTTGGGGGAGAGGAAAAACAAAAAAGCCAGAACCCATCCAGAGCATCCAGACTGGATGCTGAGGTGGGTGTAAATAAACCGGGAAGCTCCAACGGGAAGGGAATGGTATCAGACAGCTGGGTGGGAGCTACGAGGTTCGGGGGTGATGCTGGAGCATCTTCTGTGGCCAGTGGGGTTTATCCCACTGGTGCCCGGTGGAGCTGGCCTGAGGCTGGAGTCTTCGTCAGGCACTGTGGCTAGCATGGGCATCCTTGTGCAGGGCTGTGTCCAGGCTGCATCCCGCTCCTGTCCCCTCTGCCCAGTGGCAGGGTCGCTGCTGGACCCTTCAACCTGCCTGGCTGGGGGCTGTGCTTCCACACGGTTGGTCGTAACAGAAACAGCATTGACATGTACAGAATCATTAATAACGCTTCATTAGGCATCTCCTTGGTGTGGTGCAAGTCTGGGGTGAGGGTTTGGGAGTCATGGTGGTCCATAACCATGTCCAGGTCCAGGAGGTTAATGGTGGTCATGGCTGAAGGTGAGAGGAGACTGTGTCAGTGTCTGTCACTGGTTCCATACGGGTGGGCTGAGAAGCGCAGGCCCAGAGCGGCATCCCGAAACCATCTCTGGAAGGGTCACCCCATCCTGAACCCCACAGTGGGGGATCTTCAGCGAGTCCTTTGGTGTCCATGGCGTAGCACAGAGAAGGGAACACATGCATGCACACAGATTTTTTCCTGCTGTGGCCACGGGCAGCAAGTGTGTTTGATGGGTTTTGCCTGGTTTTTGTACTAACGGTAACATGAAGTTGCTTGGGTTAAGTAGCTTTATTCCTAAATCCGTAACATGCAGCAATTTCAGCCTGGTATTTAATCTTCCATCTGTGCTCATTCTCTTAATATTTTACACTAAGCTGCAGTATTTACTTAGGTCTTGGCCCCGTCCTCTCTGCTAAATGATGAACATTTTTAATTAGAGAGGCTCGTAAGCTGCAGGAAAATGGATTTTTGGTTTTACTGGAACCTGTGACGTGTCTGGGCTGGTGCTGGTGGATGCACCTGTACTGCTGCTCACATGAGTCTGGTGAAACCCACAGCTTTGCAGCAGCTGCGTTGTGCAGAGTGATGTGACAGATGTGTGAGCCTGGGGAGGGAGGGAGGGATGGATGGACAGATGGACGGACGGACGGCTTCACCACCTCAGCCAGCTGCAGGATTGACACTGTGTGTGGGTGCAGTGAAGTCACATCGGACTCAGTCGAAGGGCCGAGGAGAGTCACGTAGCCAGGATGGAGGGGGAAACCCCTCTTCCAGCATCCTCTGTGGAAGGGGAATTTGCGTCCTCGGCGTGTCCATCAGAGGCTTCCGCGCCGAGTGGGCTCTGGGGTGATCCTGCCCTTCCCGTGGGTGCTAACGCCTGCAGTATCTCCCGGGGGCACGGCTGCAGCTCCGTGGTCCCCAGGCAGGTGGCAGAGAGGGAATTTCCTTTAAAACTGCTGAGTTATGGGCTCCCCCTGTCTGCCCTTTCCAAGAAGATTTTTTGCCCTGGGAGGCTGGTTGCTGCCAGTACAGTGACATTCAGAGATGTGCTACTGGGCTCTGAGCACACCTGTGCAGAGGGAAGCTGTGCATCCTTAGAGGTCCCATCCTGCCTCAACATTGCTGGCTGGACCTCCAGAGCCCCATGTCCTGTTATCAGGCCTATTTGTCTTGTTTCTGCAAGTCCTGCAGTTGTTCTGTCCCAGTTTCCTATCTGTCAGTGTGGGTAATCTTTCTGTGCTTCAGAAAGAAAGCCAAGGTTAATGTCATTGCTTGAGATACCCATTGCTGTGACTATTGGCTGTCGTTAAGTGCACAAGGTGAAAGGCCCCTGACCAGTTGGTAAATACTCCTGGCACCATCAATAACTTCATTGTACTGCTGCATGCAGATTCTTGGCCGTGCTTCACTTGAACAGCAACTGCCATCATCACCCCCAGAGCTTATGCACCCTGCTTACTTGTCCTGCAGTCAGGTCGTCCTACTCGATGCGCTTAGTGAGTCGCTTTAAATCCCTGGTCAGCACTTAAGATAAAGCTCCTCAAACTCCAGTACCCTTTTTCTAGTTAATCAGGATCTCTTCTGCTGTTTTTTTAAAGCCAAATCTTGATTGTGCTGCTAACTGTGGCTTAGGAAATGGTGAGACCTTTGCTGGTGAAGGAAGAGCCTTGCCATCCGTGGAGCCGTGACTCTGAGTCCCTGGCTGGAGAGGAAGGTTGTGCCTGGGGGACGATCCAGTTGTGTGATGGAGGGGTCTGAACTGCCAGAGAGGGAAAATGGAAGCCGTCTAGCCATGGTTAAATAGTGAACCACATGGCTTCTCCCGTGTAGACAGCGACAGAACTAGAGGGAATGGTATCAAGCTGCGGCAGGGGAGGTTCAGGCTGAACATTAGGAAGCACTACTTCTCTGAAAGGGTAGTCAGGCACTGGAATGCACTGCCCAGGGAGGTGGTGGAGTCACCGACCCTGGGGGTGTTCAAGGAAAGACTGGACGTTGTATTGAGGGACATGGTTTAGTGGGAGGTAGTAGTAATAGGTGAATGGTTGGACTGGATGATCTTTTAGGTCTTTTCCAACCTTGATAATTCTGTGATTTCTGTGATTTTCTGTGATTCTGTTTTCAACTCTACGGCCTCAGTTGCCCCTGCTCTCCCTACGGGGTGAGAGAGGACGTTGCCATCTCCTCTCAACAGAGGCATCCGCTCTTGTCCGAGCAGCCACAGCAGATGAGGCGGTAAGAGAAACCCTTCCCCTGGGTGCATCGTGCTGGGTAATCTGCCAAGCTGCAGTGCAAATCGATGTTCCTCGTTCCTCTCTGAGCCTGACTGTGTGTCTGTGTAGTGTTATATCAAGGAGGGAGCGTGTGCTCTCCCTGTCAGCGAAATGGATAAGGCACGCACGGTGAACAGGGACTAGCTTGTGTGTGGGCAGCGATGATGGAGCTGGAGAGAGGTGAGGAATCTGTCTGATCCATCCAGATGCTTCTCTTTGGCTCCAGGAGAATGGATTATTGAATTTTGTTATTTAATAATTAAGTTGTGGTAGTAGCAGAGGACAAGGAATAGGGCAGAAAACAGTGCACGACAAGGAGAATTCTGTTCTATAAAACGATGGTTTCTCTCCTGGGAGCTGTCACGTACCCGCTGCAAAAATGAGGGTTGTGAATTAACAGGGACACCTAAACCAGCTGGGCACCAAGAAAAACACCCGTAGGACGATGAGGTGGAAGGGGGTGGGAGTTTATCTGAGAAAAGAAACGCGTCCGCGCTTGTGATGCATCATGTGCTGGGGCACTTTTGTTCTTAATTCAGGCAGCCAAGGAGCAAAAGGAAGAGGCAAACCTCTGCCCCAGCTCCTCGTGGGATGTGCTTACTCAGGGTCTTGGTGCCTGTGTTTGTGGAGTGAGGCCTTTCGTACAGCTGTTACCTGACCTACCTGCTGACAGGCACTGCTTCCAGCTATTAGAAACAAGGGATGAACAGCCTGAAAGATGCTTCTAATGGAAAGTCTTCAGTTCCCTCTGGTGGGATGTCAGATTTCTGTGGCTGCCCGGATCGCCTTTAACTCCCAGGAGTGGCACTGGTGCGCTCTGGGTTTAGTGCTCAGCTCCCATCAAGTTTGTAAACAGGATTGATTTTTCTGTTCTGCCTGACAGAGGGTGCGAGTAGGATCCCAGTGCCAGCAGTCAGTCTTTGATGCTGTAACGAGATATTCTCCCCATGGAGAGGGCTGAGCTGGAGCCACAGCCGGTGGAGGCTGCAATGAATGCACGGCTCCGAAGCCCACGAGCCCCAGTCTCACAGAATATATATTATCCTATATTGGCTGAGGTCATATTTTTCAGCTGATCAAAACAGTGTTTTGCAGAAACCTCTGAGATGTTGGCTGTGCTTGTGTGAAGCCGCCCTTGCTAGAGCAGCTCCAGAGAAAATCAACCGTATATCAGTCGTTTCACGGCTTACTACTGGTATGTTGTCAAGCGTGATTTTTATTTAAAATTTACTGTCTAAAGTAACAAACAATAGGAAAGATTAGCCTGTGGCAGATAAGATTGTTTTTCTGTGTCAGAGGTGATTGTGCCCCTGTACTCAGCATTGGTGAGGCTGCACCTTGAGTGCTGTGTCCAGTTCTGGCCCCCTTACTACACAAAAGACATCTAGAGCATGTCCAGAGAATGGGAAACCAGGCTGGGAAAAGGGCTGCAGAGCAGCAAACCTTTTGAGGAACAGCTGAGGGAGCTGGGGTGTTCAGCCTGGAGAAGAGGAGGCTGAGGGGAGACCTTATCTCCACCTACACTGACCTGACAGGAGGGTGCAGAGAGGTGGGTGATGGTCTCTTCAGCCAGGGGACAGGAGATGGGACAGGGGGAATGGCCACAAGCTGTGCCAGGGCAGGGTCAGAGCAGGTGGGAGGGAACATTGTTTTACTGAAAGAGCTGTCAGGGCCTGGAACAGGCTGCCCAGGGAGGGGGTGGGTGCCCCATCCCTGTGGGTGTTCAAGGTCAGGTTGAATGGGGCCCTGGGCAACCTTGTGTAGATCCAGGCCTGGCGGTTGGTGGCCTGGTTGGTCCTGCATGAGAAAGTTTTGCTCCTTGACTTGCATAGGACTGGGCTCAAGGAGACCAAATCCAGGCTTAGCATGTATTGGGCAGCACGACAGTGCAGGATCCTCCCTGGTGAGGAGCGAGGCTTTGGGGCACCTCTCAAAAGGCTGTGCCTTGTGTGTAATAAAAGCAAAAAAATCCCTCATGAGCTGCTGCCAGGGACTAAGGGACCATTCAAGAGGACAAACCTCAGCCATAGTGCCACCACCCACCCGCAACTGGATTTCTAAAGATCTTGTGTTAGGTGGAATAACCTCTCCTTTAATATTCGCCTGTTTTCAGATCCCAGGAAAGAATCCTCTGTGCCCTGCGCTGTGTCTGCTGCTTTGTCCTCAGATCGCAGCTGTAGTTGCCAGTTTTACATCACGCTAAAAATTAATGAACCGGAGTGCGCTGGAATAATCTGCTTTGAAAGGAACAAGTCTCAGCAGCCAGCTCCTTAAAAGTGGTAGGAGAGGGGACTGCGTGAGCGGAGCTGTTCATCCAGGAACTTTGTAAGTGATTAAATATTCAGGGAGCTGATGAAGGGACCACAGGCAGCAGCACCACACCAAGAAGGTGAAGCAGCCAAGCGAAATAAAAATGGTTCTCTTTGGTTTGAAATCCAGACAGGACAAACTCCTGGCTCTGCTGGGGGTCACCCCTCAGTGTGGGGGTGCTGCCAACCTGAGAGGATTGCTGTGCAGGCAGGTGGGAGGTGTGCACAGGGTACCTGGCAATCACAGACTCACAGAACTGTAGGGGTTGGAAGGGGCCTCCAGAGCTCATCAGGTCCAACCCCCTGCCAAAGCAGGGTCCCTGGGACAGGTCACACAGGTCGGTGTCCAGATGGGTCCTGAGTATCTCCAGAGAAGGAGACTCCACACTGATCTCCGTGTCCCTCTGGTGGACTCTCTCCAGGAGATCCCTGTCTTTTTTTATACCAGGGAGCCCAGAACTGGACACAACACTCCAGGTGGGGGCTGACACCCGCTGGTTTGCAGGCCGCTTCCTTTTCGGATGGTTTAGGGTCAGAGCTGGAGCTGTTGCAAGCTGCTTCATGGAGTTCTGCAGCCTTTTGTCAGTGTTTCTGTACAGCAGGAAGGCTCTCGTGCAGGGTTAGCTTCTGGATGTCCTGCTAGAGGGACTGTGGGTTGGCTGCGTGCTGTAAAGGTCAAGCAAAGCTTTGATCAGAGTGTAAATTACTTTTTTGTGTACCAGAGGAGCTTTTTGAAGGGGAAGGGTAACTTACAGCCGTGGCAATGAAGCTGTAGCTGCTGGTGACATGGCCATGTGGCTTGGGATTGTATAAAACTCCAGTGGCTGCTGAGGTCTCTGGCTTCTCTGTTTACAGTATTCCTCCTGTTTTGGGGTTGTTGCTGAGTTTTGCTGTGGCTCGCCTGACACTAAATCCTAAGCCCCATGTTTTCTGTCTCCTGCATCTCTCTGGGGTCACCTCGTCCCCTGTGTCACTCCGAACACCAAACTTGCTTCCTCCAGCCCTTTGAGAGAGTCCCACAGCCTGGAAATCCCTGCAGAGCCACAGCACCCAAATGTCCATTCCGGGCTGAACCAACAACACATCTTTCTTGGTGCTGGAATCACACGGGTGCTCAAGGAAGGTAGCTTGGAGGGTGATATCTGCTGGCTGGTGGCAGGCAAAGGATGTCCCAGACAGTGGAGAAATGCAGTCATGGAGCGTGTCCCCCATTCACCTTGTGCCGTTAAGTCCCTTTGTCTGTCTTTTCAGCTTGCCTTCCCGGATTTTACAAGCTCTCCCTCCGTCTTCCTCTCTGCTCTCCTTGCCCTGAGCACAGCTTCACGCACGAGGAAGCCTCCACATTCTGTTCGTGCCAGAAGAACTACTCCAGGTCGCCGTTGGACCCACCATCTGCCTCCTGCACACGTATGTCTGGCTGAAATGGCGGCTCTTGGCAAAGCGAGGAAACTGGGATCCTGGAGCTGTGTCCATCCTGGTGCTGTGCCTGGGATGCTGCCCGAGGCAGTGTGATGGCCCAGGGAAGCTGTGCCTGGGCACCCATGTCCGAGGGGAGGGCCTGCCATGGTGGGTTGGGGATGGAGGGGCCATCCCTACACCACAGAGCTCACCGGCTGAGCCTGCAATCTGATGAGACAGACATGCGGTCAGGCTGGCGGGCTCATCAGTAAAACTAAGGCACAGTCATTTAGTCGATAGAGTTCACAGATTTTAATTAAATGGCCTCTAGTTAATTGGATTGGACCCCAGCTACTCGAGTGATGGATGCCGTATGCTCGCACAGCAGTGAGGAACCCCCCCCTCTCTGCCTGAGAGCAAGAGGGCCTGGGCAGCAGCCAGCCAGCCGTGGAGTTCCCACCTGCTTGGCAGCTGAACCCAGGGAGGTGCCATGTCTGGGTGGGTGTTTCTTCAGTGGGGACCCTCCATCTGGTGTCCATGCCGTGCTCTGTGCATCGGCATGTCCACATCCTCTTGTGCTGCAGTGGGACCACGGTGCCTGTGCTGCTGCTCCCGGGGCACCCACCCGCAGCTTCGCCCTCCTCTCTGGGCAGCACACAGCTGTCCCAACACCTCCATTCTGCTTGCAGGTCCTCCCTCCGCCCCGAGGAACCTGGTCTACAGCCTGCGGCAGTCATCGCTGGTCCTGGAGTGGAGTGCTCCTGCCGATGCTGGCGGCCGGAGTGACCTGACCTACAGCCTGTGGTGTGGTCGGTGCCCGGCGGCTTTGCAGGGCCGCTGCGAGCAATGCGGCAATGGCGTGGGCTTCGTGCCGCAGCAGACTGGGCTCGTGGACCGGACCGTCACCTTGGTGAACCTGCTGCCTCACGTCAACTACACCATCCGCGTGGTGGCTGTCAACGGTGTCTCAGGCATCAGCCCGCTGTCAGGGCAGCAGTACGCCGAGGTCAACGTCTCCACCGGCCTCGCAGGTATGGCTGCTGTGTGGCACACGCAGTGCCTTGCCCTCCTTGCACCAAGAAGGTGCCCGTGTTGTTGTGTGTCACCCCTGGGGTGCGTGTGTCTGCTCAGTGGCTGGTTCCGTGGCTCTGCTGCTGGGACAATGTGAAGGCTGGAGGCAGCACAGGCACTGTCCTCGGGCTCCATGTGCCCAGTGCTGTGGGAGTGCCCTGAGTCCTCTCGGTTTGCTCCATGCGCTCAGCGGTGACAGCCAGCGCCGCAGCACAGGCAGGATTGGGGGACGAGGACTGAGACCGACCTGTGACAGTTGTAGGGGGGTTTTGATTGGTGCTATAGTGGGGTGAGGAGCTGGCTGTGCTGGAGGAGCCTAGGGCCCTACTGCCTCCCATGGTGCTGAGCTAGTGCTGAGCTGGGTGATGACAAGCATGGTGACAGCCTGGGCTCCGAAGGGACAGGTCTGCTCTGTGATCTGGCTGTACTTCAAATTTAAAAATCACCAAAAAGTACCTTCCCAAGGCGACTTTTTCAGCCCATTCTCAAAAACCAGATAATTCAAATCCTGACTTTCCCTTGGAGCCAAACCCGCTGATCGAATCTCTTCTGGGCCGCTCTGTGGCTTCTCACTCTGTCTCCTCTTCTGCTTGACATTTCGTGTGTCCCACCCCCTGTGTGCGGGGCAGTGAGCTCCCAGCCTGCCTGCATGGTCCAGTTGGGGCTGTGGCTGGTCTGGGGGGGTTGATCCCCTCTCTGTTGTTAGCTGTGCTGAAGGAAAATCAGCTGCAGCTTGTTGTGTCCTTGCCTGTTCCTCTGCTGTTATGTTATTAATTTGCATGAAAGCCCTTTGCCAAACCACAGTTAACAGAGACAGATGATCCTCACGTACCTCCTGGCAGGAATTGGCCAACAATTTCATCTGAAGAGATTAAGCTTTGATCTTGTTATAAATAATTTTCCCACCGCTTGATCAAATGCCTTCGTGTGTGTTGCTTTCTCTTCCCTCATGTTAATGGTGCTGGTGACTCCGTTGGGTGGATGCTGTGCCGCAGACGGCTCTTCAGCAGAGGTGTCATTCCTCGTTAGGATCTGATGTTGTTCAGGGATGGATTTAGCTCTATGAAGATCTTCTGTCTCCTAAGCTCAGGCGTTTCCTGAGAGTGAGCTTAACGAGGTCTAATAACAAACCGTTCCTCCAGAAGCTTCTGCCCGGGGTCGGGGCTGGCGTTCAGGAGCTGCATCCTCGCCTGGAGCTTGAAGACTGAGCTGCGGACAAGGCACCGAGTGTGGCAACAGCCTGTGCTGTAGCCATGGGTCTGTTTAGTGCCATGGCTCTTCTGGGAGAGTGGGAACCTCAGCCCCTCGCTCCTAAAGGAATGGAGATACCACATAAAGAATAGGCTGTAATTATCTTGTTAATTCATCTTGTAATCTGTTCAAAATCAATGCCTCTTGTTGAGCTGTCGAGTCTCTGGATGCTGCTGGTGGCTCTGAATTAGCTGAGTATCGGGGAGTTGTTTGAAACCCATCTCTTGCTGCTGAAGGGGGGGATACGTGTGTGTCCCCCACCCTGGGCAGCGCCAGGCTAGAGCTGCTCCTTCCCCAGGTACCCCTCGGTTTGGCAAGAATGACAGCCACGATTAACCTGCCCACAGAGAGGGGGGAAGGTCATCTCCTGGGGATGCGTACAGCTCCTCAGCCTGGTTTGCAGAGCCGGGAGGGAGCCCTGTGTAGGTGGGCAGGGGTGCAGGCAGGATGTGGAGCCGTGCTGGCTTGCGGAGCCACTCTGTGGAGTGTGTTGTCTCCAGCCCTGGAGCCCCTGGTCCTGGAAGCCCATCACAGAAGTGCAGGATGGGGCTGGAGATCTAGGAGAAAGAGAGAGCTCAGGGATGCCAGAGGCAGCAGTGACTTCGGTGATGGCTGCGATGCGATGGGATGGTCTCTGAAGCTGTTTCAGATGAGAAATTAAACAAAGAAACAAGACCCTGATTAGCTGTGAGACCCTAAATGCAGCCCTGGGTGCAGCCTCCACGCTGTCTTTCCCCTTCGGCAGCCACAAGCAGGAGCTGGCTGTTGTTCAGTGTCGTGTTCGCAGGAGAGAAGCAGAGATGCCATTTAGTCTGCAGGGAGCAAAATTAATACTGTGGATTTTTTAATCTGGTCCCAGCATGGGACTCAATAAATCTGTTTGAGGAGAGACCGGAGCTGTTTACCTGTGGGAATACAGCTGCATTAGCTATGTAAATGTACACTCTGGGGCCATGTCATTTATATTCCCTGCAGGGACTGGCTCCTGTTTTAAAGGGCTTTTAAATCTGTTGCAGATTAATAATGCAGCCGGTGCCGAAACACGTTCTCCTTTCCGTGGAGGAGTGGTTTGTGCTGAGTTGAAGCCCTCTGAATGAAGCATCTCTGTGCTGTGTAACTCCAGCCCAGCCCTGGCTAGGAGGGATGGGAGGGGGGGCACCGGATGAGGGTCTTGGCTCCTCCCCTTCCCTCATTCATTGAGAACCAGACCTGGAAGAGTGCATGGTAACTGATGAGGTGGCTTCTCCAGTTCCAAAAGAAGGACCTGGAGGCAGTCCTGGTTCAGATGCATCTTTCCATGCCTGGTCTCATCCTTCCATAAGGGTCCCCTTTTTGGACTGGGATGCAGCAGCTCCTTCAGAGGAGGGACAGGATGCCCCCAGTTTTAGGTGCCCACAGTTTTATGCCTTTTCTGCTGGTTAATTAAGAGGACTAAACCCACATCGAGTGGAACGGAATTTATAAACCCAGGCAGAGTGGTGAATAATTTAATGTTTGCTTTTGCAGAATAGAGGCAATGTTGGGGGAGCTTAAAATATTGATGGGAAACACATTTTTTTCAGTGTGAAATGCTTTATAGTCTGTGTGATTTTTTTTTTCTTTAATGCCTTTAAACATGTTCAAGGCTGGCACCTGCTTTTCTGGCATGTACCATGGGTTCTGCTCTACAGCCTGTTGCTAATTTTTTCCCATGACTTTGTTAACAGTCAGGACCACTCCTTCAGGTTTCTTCAGTCTGTTTGCAAGATTCAGGGATCTAGGAGGGCATCTGTGTGATATTTTATTGGTGAGCATCATCTAAACCAGTGAGGGGCACTCAACTTAGGTTACAGGAGCAAAACCCAAGTTAATATGGGGGTTAGACTTGATGATCTGAAATCATTGTTCCCATTTGGGAGTTGGACTTGATGTTATAAAAAAGCAGCTTTTCCTGTGCCTGCTGCAGGGCCGCTCGCCTGAAGGGGCAGGTCAATTACTGCAGCCCCTTCAACCTCATGTGTTCAGACCCTGATGCTTACCTGGGTGACCTGGGGACCACCCTTCCTTGTGCCAGGACTGTGCCAACTCACTTTGGGCAGGTTGACAGCTGCTGGGAGCAAGCAGGGCATCTTCGAACCAGCTACAGAGGTCTTTCTGCTGTTCCTCATTCCCTCTCATCAGGTGTGTTCTGCCACCAAGGATGTCAGGTTTTCTCATAAGTCCTCATTTTCTCTCTAATCAACCCAAAGCAACAAGGGGCGTCAATCAAGGCACAGTGTAGGAAGTTCATTTTCCCTGCTGAAATATTTAGTGTCTCCCTTGAACAGCATCCTCTGCAGCAAAGCCACATCCCAAACAGCCTCTTGCTGGTGAACACCCTGGCCATGGGCAGATCATCCTGTCTGAGCTGCTGCTGCCTTGCCCTGGGCAGTCGGAGGATGCCATGTCCTTGACTGGTTCCTGAGATGCTGCAGACGATCTGAGAGGTCCAGCTGGCTTTCTGTTGGTGGGGAGGGGGGGGTTGGAAGATCTGTTGGGATGCTGCCTGTGGACAGCGAGCCTGGTGCAGGCAGTGCCACTGCCTGTCAGCTGCAGGAGCCGTACGGGCACCGGGCACAGCTCAGTGGCTTGGAGGAGGCAGGAGAAGGTGGTCAGAGGAAGAGATGGCGCGGAGGAGGCTCTGAGGAAGCAGAGATGAGTGCAGCAGGATAAGGCAGCCGGACCCTCCTCTGCTGCTGACCAGCCAGGGCGTCAGCGTCAGGCAGAGACCCTGTGGGTAGCTGGGGACAGTGAGCTGCCAGCCACGTGTCTGGGATGTCAGCTCGTTTGGAGCCAGGCTTGGTTAACATGGGGGTGGTTGGCAAGGGCAGCTTGTGTAGCGGGATGAACTGAACGGGAGCACACATGCCAGGGGGGAAGATTCAGCGTGAAGTACGGGGTAACTGGAAACAAACAGCTGTCTCCTGGACACAGCCTGTGTGCTCAGCCACAGGCCGTGATCTCCAAACGTTAGCCAGTGCTCGGACCGCCCCCCTGCATCATGGATGGAGGATGCCTTTAAGATTCTTCTAGTTTATTTTTGGTCAGAGCATTACCAGCTGCTCCCAGGTTACAAAGCTCTTGTAATTTTACCATCATCTTCTCCCGGTGGGTGATTGCCAGCTCTGTGTTTGCCCTATTTCAATCCCAATTCAGAGGGAGGGAATCATAGAATGGTAGGGCTTGGAAGGGACCTTAATAGATCATTGGATCCAACCCCCCTGCCAAAGAAGCTCCCTAGCTCATATTACACAGGTTGGTGTCCAGACGGGTCCTGACTATCTCCAGAGATGGAGACTCCACACCCCCTGGGCAGCCTGTCCCAGGGCTCCCTCACCCTCACTGGGTAAAAGTTCTTCCACATGTTGGTGCGGAACTCCCTGTGCTCCAACTTGAGGCCATTGTCCCTTGTCCTGTCCCCACAGACACTGAAAAGGGGCTGGCCATTTCTCCCTGCATCCCATACTACAGATATTTATAAACATTAATAAGGTCCCCCCTTAGTCTTCTTTTCTCCAGGCTGAACATTCCCAGCTCACTCAGCCTTTCCTCATAGGGGAGATGCTCCAGGCCCTTCATCATCTTTGTAGGGACTGTTCCCTGCCAAAGCAGCACGCTCCTCTGCTGCTTTGGTTGTTAAGGTTTTCAGCATGGCATTACAGGGTGGAAGCAGGAATGGAGTTGCCACTGCTGAGCGTGCTTGTGCTGATGTGGGACTTGCAGCCAAGATGAATGTGAGGAGAGGGATAAAATTCCCAGTACCATGGGCTCAGCTCCTGATCGTGCTGGGCTGCTCAGACCACAGCAACCAGAGCGTGTTGGGACGTGGTGTCGCTGGCTGTGTCCCTGGGGTGACAGCACTGGCTGTGCCAGGTGGGTGCGGGGGGATTTGGGTGCTGCTGGCCGCAGGGAGGGTGTGGAGCATGCTACCATTGGCAGCACCACAGTCACCCGCTGCTTTCCTCTCCCCTTTTTCAGCGCTGACTACTGTCACAGATATCCGCACGGATAAAGTGGAGCAGAAGAGCATCTCCCTGTCGTGGCAGGAGCCGGGCTTTCCGACCACCAATGGCACAGAGTATGAGGTCAAGTACTATGAGAAGGTAGGCTCTGGGGACCAGCTCTGGCTCTTGGTTGTGTCCCAGTCCACTCCTGGGCACTTCCCTTGCCAGCACAGTGCGGGCAGTGCTGCGTGTGCCGACATGGTCACAGGCAGCAGCTGGTGATGATGGAGTGGAGAAAGGGGAGGGAGTGTGTGTCTGCAGACAGTGCTGCTGTGAAGATTTTACCAGCACCGGGCAATACGTGGAGCTGGGGACAGGAAGGTCTTTTCCTCCCCAGCAGTGTGATGCAATCTGGTTGCGCAAGTTTTAGGGACCTCAAGAGAGGTCCTTCCCCTCTGCTCTGCCCCAGTGAGATCACACCTGGAATATTGTGCCCAGTTCTGGGCCCCTCAGCTCAAGGACACAGAACTCCTTGAAAGAGCCCAGCACAGGGCACCAAGGTGATGAAGGGAGTGGAACACCTTCCTCATGAGGAGAGGCTGAGGGAGCTGGAGCCCTGGGACAGGCTGCCCAGAGAGATTGTGGAGTCTCCTTCTCTGGAGACATCGAACCCTCCTGGATGAGTTCCTGTGGGATTTAGTCTGGGTGCTCCTGCTATGGCAGGGGGTTGGACTGGATGAGCTTTCGAGGTGCCTTCCAACCCCTAACGCTCTGTGATTCTGTGAAATATGTTTGTAAAGATGCTGCCGCAATTAAGTAATTTAAACTCTGTCACCTTTTCCTAATTTGCCCCTGGAAACATGTTACTCCTAAATAGTTCTACCATGCTCTTTGGGAAGGTGCTGGACCTCATGTTCCTCCCTGGCTTAGGACTGAGTGCCACCAAATCTGTGACTAGGGTGAGCTGTGAGACGTTTTCCCCCCGCGGACAGGGACCCAAGCAAGCGTTTTTGGTGGCAGTCTCATAATTTTAAAAATAGCCACTTATTTGACAGGTGTGGTGGGCTGACAAGTTGAGAAGCAAATACTGGTGGGCAGGGAGCGGGGCCAGTGCCGTGGATCAAAATAAATGCAGTTTATGACACAGTTCCTCAAATTACCTTATCTGCGTGTGCTCAGGCTCGTTATGAAACTGATTGCACATCAAGTGAGCTGTGCAGGTGACATGTTGGTGTCCTGTATTTAGAAATGAGCTACCTTGAAGCTGATTCATATTAATGTGATTTGCAGCATCTAATGGATATGAAAGGAGGGATCTGGGGGGTGAGGGCGAATGCTGAAGCCTGAGATGGTAATTCCTGTGCAAATGGGCTGCGGCAGTCAGGTACTGGGGGTGTGTGACACAAGGAGACGTCCCTCTCAGGTAGGGAATTCAGGGTATAGCTTAGCAATTACTCACTGAAATGAGGCTTTCATGCTGGCATGGAAATCAACTCAGCTCCTAATCTTTGCTCTTAAAGCTGTACTTAAAGTATAAGGGGAAAAGCATATCAAATGGAAAATAGGCTTCCTAGGGATGCCCGTGGCAGTGGTGTGATGTACGGCTGCTGCCCGCACCAGTGCCGGATCGCGGTGCTGGGATGTGTGTTGGGGTGCTCCCCAGCATAGCCAGGGTGCAGCATGTGGGATTTGGGAGGGACTGATGCTGAGGGAGAAGGATACAGCCCAGCCCTCCTCCTGGTGGAAAGTGGCCTCAGATAATCCTGGTGTGGGACTGTGGCAGCACTGGCCTCATCTTCTTGCCAGGGAACTTGTTTGGAAGAGCCCAACATGGCTGAGAAAATGACCCCTGTGCAGAAGTGTGGGAAGCTTTGCTGGCACCAGGGCTGGGGCTTGTTTTGCTTTGCAAGCCACGGGAACCAGAGGCACGGGGAAGCACAGAGCCACAGAATCCCCTGAGCCGGAAGGGACCCGCAAGGGACCATCAGTCTGGCTCCCGGCCCCACACAGCCCAGCCTAGTCATAGCTGCACTGAGCGCATTGTCCAGACGCTTCCTGCCCTCAGCCCAGCTCGGGGCTGAGAACCCTTCCCTGGGGAGCCTGTGCCAGACCCCCCTCAGTGCAGAACCTGGAATCTGCTGCTCTGGCCCGTGAAAGCAGTGCGGATTGTGCCGCTGGGCCAGGCAGAGCCCACCCTGCCTTCACCTCCAGCAGCGGCTGCAGGGGGGGGGGCTACCCATTGCGCTCTCCCTTAGTCGAAGCAGAGGGATCTGTGGGTCACTGGAGAAGTGAATAAAATCCCAGGGATGAGGACTGCTGGCAAATGCACCGGCCTACTTCGGTTACTCAGCGTGTACTAACACGTGTGTATTTACTCCAGGGTGGGAGTGGGAAGGGGTCGAACGGTGCCAGAAGCTGAGCCCCCTTGCAGGGGCAGGAGGGAGGAAAGCAGCCGTGGGGTGGCAAAGCTGCTCCCCACCACCCACCCTGTCCTCTGCCTGTCTTGGTAGCCAGTCATCTGGTTCCACCTGCCATTTCATGTGACCTTTTCATCTAATTTCTATTAATGAGACACCTAGTAAATGTATTCCTTCTCTTGAAGGTTTTTTGTTTAAATAACTGTCCTGATGGGACCCAGAGGTGAAGATACAGCTGTGCTGTGCCGGCTCCATGGCACAGCTGTCAGTCCAGCTAGATCTCAGGCATCTCATTATTTCACAGGATCAGAGAGATCAAAGTTACTCAACTGTGAAAACCACATCAACAGCCGTGACGGTCAATAACCTCAAACCTGGCACCCTCTATATTTTCCAAATCCGGACATCTTCCTCACCAGACTATGGAAACTACAGCCCTAGTATTGAAGTGGAAACGCTGGCGGAGTGTAAGTGTCAGCAAGGCTTGTCACCTCTTACACACACCCCTGTAGGTGCGAGGCTCTTTGAGCATGGACACGGGGATGCTGCTGCTTCTGCCCCTGATGCTCATTTCATGGAGCGGCATCCGTTCCTCTGGTTGTGCAACTCCTGGCACTTCACAGGACCTGCTTTTAATTGCCTTTTTGTGTTTGATTTCACCCAGGTTGTTAGTCAGCTTGTCCTGGAGGCGTCTGTCCTTGTTCTCTGCGCAGCATTGGTGAGGGTAGCTAGGCCCTGGCTCCTCTCT
This sequence comes from Gallinula chloropus, assembly GCF_964237585.1. Taxonomy (NCBI): domain Eukaryota; kingdom Metazoa; phylum Chordata; class Aves; order Gruiformes; family Rallidae; genus Gallinula; species Gallinula chloropus. The sequence continues at coordinate 10,052,568 of NC_140107.1, forward strand.
GGTGTAGAGGCTGGGAACAGTCTCCGCTTTTTGAGATTGCCCAAGAAAATGCTCAGCAGAGCCAGAGTGACTGGGCGGTGTATTTCCTTGGGTGATGGTGCTGGAACAGATCTTACCAGGACCCTTCCCCGGGGCCACCAACAGATGCTGGAAGGGAGTGAGTGTCAGTTGGAACTGCTGAGGGCACAATCCTGCCCTGAGTCTGTGAAGCTGTGCAGGTGCTGCATGCGTGGGGTGGCCAGCCATGGGGACTGCAGCAGAGGAGGTGATGCCACCCTGGGGTCCAGCCAGCCTTGGGAGCACCCCAGACATGAGGTGTCCACCTGCCCCGCACCCATCCTGGCTTGTGAGGCGCTTGGCTCATTAGTCGCTTGGCTGAAAAAGGCCATCCAGCATTAGTGTTATTTGCTGGGGCTTTTCCTTTGCAGTCTGCACTCTTAACTATAGCCCAGGAGCATCTTATTTTACTGACTAAAGGAGGGCTTGGAGACATGGCAGGGCTTCAGCTTAATAACCTGCCCTGGCTAGAAATGAAAGCCCTGAGATGGCTGGCTCAGTACGACTCTCATATATTGTGTTTAACAGGGCTTTAAATTGCATCCATTTGCCACCCAGAAGACATTTTCAGAATTAATTGAAGCCAGTAAAAAATTTATATAGGATGCAGCTTTCTAATAGACTCCTGTTTGCAAAAGCAGGAGGGGAAGGGATTAATGTGATGAAGGAAAACTATTTGTAAACTGTAAATTTTAACGTGTCCCTCTGATCAATAGAAACTCTTCCTCAGTGCTGATTAACACAACCAGGAGCACGGGGTTGCTCTGTCTGCACCCCTTGTGTGTTGGTTGGATCCGCACCATCTTGAGCTTTTAAAGCTGAACTGGGATGTGGAGTGTGGTGAGGATGGTGAAAAGCAACTTGGTGCTGCTGGGAATTGTCCCACAGCCTTGCTGGAGGATGTGGGTCAGCACCGGGAGGAGCATCAGAGACTGCCCCATGCCTTGGGTTTACCCCACAGCCTGTCGCTGACCAGCTCTGCTTTCCTTCCTGCAGTGACAGTGGCCTCCAGTGAGCAGAACCCCGTCCTCATCATTGCAGTGGTGGCCATCACGGGGCTGATGGTGCTGGTGTCCATGGTGATCGGTGTGATGGTCTGGAGGAGGTGAGCGGAGCCAGGGCATGGACAGGGGAGGTTTGGGGCTGGGGCAGGGGAGGAGAACCATAGCAGAGGCTCTTAGGACCATAAGCAGGCTTTGAGCCTGGGACCTGGGCTGAGCTGCTTCCTTGTGCTGTGGGGCTGGACTGGAGGGTTTTTATGCCCAGATAATGGTGTGTGTGTCTTCCTTCTCATTGCAGGCAGTGTGGGTACAGCAAAGCCAGCCAGGATGGGGACGAGGAGCTGTACTTCCATTGTAAGTGAAGCCTGGCCACTGCGGCTGGTACGGCTGTGTGGGCATCACTGTGTTCATTGCTATTAATAACCTAGCTCCCGACAAAGCAGCCCTGAATCCTTGCTTTTGAAGTGTTGTCATGCTGTATTATCCCAGAGCAAGGGCTCAGCGCAGTGAGGCTCTCCAGGGATGGCGGGCTTGACAGCTTCATAAGCCAGTGTCCATCCTTCCCGCACACAGGTTGCCACCGTGCCGAAGGAAGGGGGGATGTTTTCAGCTTTCCAGGAGGTGTATGAATTATTCTGTTGGTGTTTTGTGAGTGGCTGCAGGAGAATGTGGCTTTGTTTTCTGAGACTACTCTTGATTATTGAGCAGCAGTGATTTTGCAGCAGTTACTTTACAGCTGTCAAAGGAAGTTCAGATGTCAAAGGAAATTCACATGTCAGGATTGATGAGTTTATTTGATTCCTGGCATATGCCCATGAAGCACACACGTGGTCTTCTGCTCCCTAAAATATTTTGGAAGCAGCAGACCCCCACGTGCTTCTTGGCTGCAGCTTGGCCCGTTTCACCTGGCTTTGAAGGGCCTCATACTGCTGAGCTGCCCATGGGACTTCACTGGAGGTTTTCTGTGCAGGGCGAGGGGAGCAGAGCAGCTGCCCAAATGGAGCCAAGGTGGAAGGGCCAAACCCTGTGTGGTGGGACCCCTTCCCAGAGCAGTCTGATGGTCATGCTCTGCTGTGGTCCCAGATGGGCCAAGCAAAACATCCCTGAGCCTGGGGAGAGGAGATGCCGCAGTACTTTAGTGGGGCCTGGCGAGCAGCTGAGCTGATGTGCTTCAGCTGTTTGTTTTCAGGAGATGTGAATTCAGGGTTTTGAGGGAGCCACAGCAAGCAGGAGGCTTGTTTCTCCTCCGGAGCTTTGCAGGGGCTGCTATAAGCAGGTCGGGCTCATTCTGCGTGGTTCTCCTGGACGTGCTCCCTGGCAGGGTTGCTTGCTGTGCAGCAGATGGTAGCTGCCTGTGGGAGGTATTTTGCTGCCCGTGCTGCTAATCGAGGGGAGCTGGAACATGGCTGTTGTTCATACCTATAATTATCTCTGCTAGAGGTCTTGGGCATGGAGATGACTTGGATGCTTGAGGATCAGCACGGGTGGCAGAGACGCTTAGTCTGGGAGGGAGCTGCAGTAGGGGGAAGGAGCTGTTCATCTTTAACCCGGGAGTTGTGGCCGCAGAGCAGAATGATTAGGTTCATTTAATCCCACCAGAAATTTTCTAGCAACCTGAAAGCTGAGTCTTTTGCTTTGCTGGTGGGAAGTTAGTCCTGCCAGCAGACCTGGGGACAGGTAACCTGCGGGAGTGTTTCCCAGGACGGCTGGGTAGGAGTTCTGACACACCTTTCCTCACGCTCCCTTTGTCCATTTCCTGCTTTCCCACAGTTAAAATACCAACCAGGAGGACGTACATCGACCCGGACACTTGTGAAGACCCCATGCAGGCCGTGCACCTCTTCGCCAAAGAGCTGGATAATGGCAGCATTAAAATCGAGAGGATCATTGGGACAGGCAAGTTCCTCCTCACCAGCCCCTCTGTGGTGCTGGCTGTGCCCCAGGGCTGTGGCTGTGCCATGGGCTGTGCGTGTCTGCAGCTGGAGCGCTCCACTCAGCCCTGGCACGCCGGACTGTGCCACAGGGCCTGCCCAAGCTCATGGCACTGCCCGAGCCGCAGTGCCGTGGAATCATTGTGTATCCTGAGTTGGAAGGGACCCATAAGGATCATCAAGTCCAACTCCTGGCTCCACGCAGGCCAGCTGAGGATATTCAGTCCTTAGTATAATCTTGCCATTAGAATCACAGAATCGCCAGGTTGGAAAAGACCTTTGAGATCGTCGAGTCCAACTGTTCCTGTCCTGTGCTAAACCATATTTAAAACCTAAGCACCTCATCTACCCATCTGTTAAACACACTCAGGGTCGGTGACTCAACCCCCTCCCTGGGCAGCCTGTGCCAGTGCCCCAGAACCCTTTTGGTGAAGAAGTTTTTCCTAATGTCTGATCTGACCCTGCCCTGGTGCAGCTTGAGCCCATCCCCCTCATCCCATCACCTGCCACTTGGCTAAAGAGATCAACCCCCACCTTTCTGCACCCTCCTGTCAGGTCACTGTAGGTGGAGATAAGGTCTCCCCTCAGCCCCCTCTTCTCCAGGCTCAACACCCCCAGCTCCCTCAGGCGCTCCTTGGAAGCTTTGCTCTCCAGCCCCTTCTCCAGCTTTGTTGCCCTAATGCGGGGAATTAGGAATCTGGGGGCAGAAGGGATGATGACACTAGTTCAGTGACAGGAGCCACTGGTGGATTTCCAGCTGATGTTAACAGAGGTGGTCTCTGGGGTTACTGAAAGCCGACCTATTCCATTCTCACGCCATACCAGAACCTAGCTTAAGAATGCTCCATGGACCTGTGCCGGCCCTCCTGCCTTGCTGGCGTCTCCTAAGGCATCTCTGCATCCTCAAAGCACCGCAAACCTCTGTGCTTGCTGGTATCCCATGGGGTGCACGCTGTCAGTGGGGAGGTGGGAGCGAGTATTTTGTTCAGGAGCTTGAGTTCACTTGGTTCCCATTTGTTTTTCCAAAGCACCAAGTAACAGCCAGTGGAGTGAAGCACGGAGCGGAGAGCGTCAGCGATTCTCTACACTGGGGCAGCCTGACAGCTGCTTGACAACTATTTATAAATATGGGAACCTAATGATTTATTGATTTTCATCAACTTCACTCCCTAAAACTTAGAAGCAAATTAAAATCCCCTCCCCTTGAGCCATCATCGCTAATGTGTGCCAGGATGTGGGAAACACGATTCTTCTGTCCTTTCTTTTCCTAAAGATAAATTCAGCTGCAGGGAAAGAAGAGGTGGAGGAAGGGCAGGAGGGTAGGGCTGGCTCGCCACCTCAGAGGACGGTGTGGAAGGAAAGAGGACACGGAGGAGCTGAGGAGGTTGTCTTTGTAGCTGCTGAGTGCTGCTTCTACATCCCTTTTGGAAGCAAATTGGTGTTTGAAGGATGAAGAAAGGAATTAGTCAGGAATAATTTAAGGATAAAGGAATTTGGGAGTGCATTTGTTGTGCTGCTGACGGTCAGATTGATAAAAGGTTTTCACAGCTATGTATTTTTGTTTGCTGTAAAGCCAATATTGACCTTTTCTATTAGGAATTTGGTATTTCCTGTGGCTGTGCAGAGCAGGATGCTCTTCTTCAAAGACTGTGGAAACCCTCCTGGCCCCGCCGTGCCCTGCTCCATGGGAAGCAGGATGAGCCAGACTTGGGGAGCATGGCTTTGGGTGGCTGGGGGGCGCTTTTTGTGGGTAAAAACCACAATACACTCTGAGCAGAGCATGGAGAGAACGGCTGAGAGGCGTAGGAAGAAGAAACCGCGTGGCTTTGTCACACGTTTTTAGTATCACATGTGGGTGCTAAACTTGAGTGAAAGGTTGGGTATTCAGCAAAGGTGGGGGAAGGTGATAAAACAGACCCTTGGGGGGGGAACTTGTGGCTCTACAATGAGTTTATGTATTGGCAAATTCTCTGATTAATGATGGGAAAACCTGGCTGGACTACACGACAAGACACATGGCATGTGCTCCAGGGATGCACTGTATGGTCCCAAAGCACACATCCCTTAGAGGGAAGCTTTGAGGGGTGTTGGATGCTGTTTGACTTGTGTCTCTGGTGTGCAGGAGAGTTTGGGGAAATCTGCCGGGGATGCCTGAAGCTGCCAAGCAAACGAGAGCTGCCGGTGGCGATCCAGACCCTGCGGGCAGGCTGCTCGGAGAAGCAGCAGCGTTCCTTCCTGGCCAAAGCCTGCACCATGGGCCAGTTCGATCACTCCAATGTCATCCGCCTGGAAGGGGTCATCACCAGAGGTAAGGGAAGTGGGGAGGATGAAAATTGGGCTGTACAACACCAGGCAGCCCCAGCTGGAGTGAGGAAGGCTCCTGTGCATACGTCATGCTCGAGCTGTGAAGTGATGAACTGGTGCTGGAGGTGCAATGCTGTTGTGCTCTGGAAATCGGGTCTTTCCTCGTGTACTTGCTGGTTTAGTATTCTGATGATTAATAAAACGCTTACAGCTAGATTAATAAATCCAGATAGTAGGACTGGCTTAGCAGGAAAACTCTGTGCTCTTAATAAAAGCAAATTGAAGTGAGGTTCTGTCAGTGAAACAGATGACTCCGGCTGCTCCTGGCTCCCGTGGGAGTGTGTGTGCTGAACTAGTCTGTGGATGCTGTTGTTAAATGGATGTTCATGTAAATCCAAAGAAACAGGAGCATGTGTGCTGGTTTTAAGTAGCCTTTTTATTAGGTAAGGAAGCATTTCTGCCCTGAGTCTTGGGCTGAGCGGGCTGCTTTTGCTGAGTTAGTGCTGGGCTCCTTCATGATGTGGTTCAGTATTCTGATAAGAGGAGCATCTGATCGATATTGGGGTCCAGTGGGTTCCCAGCTGGGTACCACAGCAAAGCCTAGGACCCACTGCAAACTGCCTAAGATAAACTCCTTGCCTCCCTTACAAGCCAGGCAGCATGGGCTGAGCATGCCAGAGGTTAGCACCTGGATTTCTGACGTGTGCTGGTGGCAGGGACCAGTGCCCATGGGAGGCATCTTCCCGTGGGGAAGAGTAGCCTGTTTGCGGGGTTCAGTCGCTGCTCTGCCAGGAGCTGCTGTGGTTTGGCAGCTCTGAGCAGGTTGGTGGCAGAGATAGTCTTGGAAAACTTTTCCAGAGCTGCCTGAGCGATGGGCAGGACTCACACAGCATTCCTTGTCTGTCTGTGCAGGGAGTACCATGATGATAGTGATGGAGTACATGGGGAACGGAGTACTGGACTCTTTTCTCAGGGTGAGTAATGATGGGGGGGTCTGCTAACCCTCTTGGGCTCTGCTGCCATGCCCCCTCCAGCTGGGCATTCCTCACCTTCTGGGTTTTCCTCCTCTTCTTTGTGGCAGAAACACGAGGGACAATTCACAGTCACTCAGCTCCTTGGGATGTTGCAGGGGATCGCCTCTGGCATGAAGTACCTGGCAGAGATGGGGTACATACACAAAAGCCTCGCTGCTCACAAAGTCCTTGTGAACAGCAGCCTGGCTTGCAAAATAACCGGATTCAGGCGACCACAAGAAGATAAGATGGAGACCATCTTCTCCACTATGGTAAGCTGCCTTTCCAAATTCTATCAGCAACATTCCCCTGAAAGCAAAATGCTGAGAAATCGGCTACAAAACCTCTGCAGGGGTGGATCTTCCTGGCTGCAATGTCCTGGCCATGGCCAGGAGTGCTTGGACCACGGCCCGGCGTCACTGGAGAGGTTTGCTGCCTGCTCAGAATGATGAATAAGGATCAAACCCAAAGCCAGCCACCTCCCGCGGGCGGAGTTAATAAGACATATCGCAATCCTACTCCAGGACAGTATTTTTCTTAGGCTCCCATCTCTTTCCTCATGTAGGAATCTGTGCTCTGCATCTTAAAAGTTTCAGTTAGAGCTGGAAATCAAACACATTCAGCCAGGGAATCGCACAGCAGCTGCCCAGAACGAGCTCTTCCTCTGGCTGCAGCCCTCCCACACGTCTGTGTGAACTGGCAGAGGTGGCGGGTGGCTGGAGGCAGCTCTGGCAGCCTCAGGGTTCCTTATGCCTGTTTTATCACTTGTAATGAAACTCATGGGTTTCAATTAAGTATTTAAGTCGCGCTTGCTTCACACTCATGCCTTGTCAGCTCCACTAAGCTGACATGTCTCTGGAGTGCCTGCCTGCACCCCGAGAAGCTGCTCTGGAGCCCTTGGGTGGGGAGATGGTGGCGGGGGGTGGGGATGGGGTGGGGTGGGGTGTGTGTGCTGCTCCTGCCTTGAGGGGTCCAGTGTATTTTTAGCTGCAGAGCTGTATGATGTGTTTCATTTGTACCCCGCAGCCAGCTCTGTTAGTGCATCCCATTAACCAGGCGTTAATATTTTAAAGAGCATCGATTCCTCTATCAAATAAGCATTTGCTGCTTGTGGGGAGCAGCACCGAGGAGGCAGCAGCTGGCGTGTGCTGCTGGCAGGGACTGGTGCCTGTGTCCCAATGCCCGTGTCCCAGTGCAGGGCATGGGCATCCTAAAGGGAAGAGCAGCCTGTTCACAGGGTTCCGTCCCTGCTCTGCCAGGGGCTGCCGTGGTTTGACAGCTCTGAGCAGGTTGGTGCCAGGGAGAGTCTTGGACAACTTTTCCAGAGCTGTTACCACTTGCTGCAGGGAGGCACGCTCAGGGAGCACTCTGCTGTCCATCCCAAAGAGTCTCTGGCAAAGCACGCCCCCCCCCACTGCTGGACGTGGTGAGCATCGCCTGCAGAGCTGGAGATCAGCCGTGGCTGTGGTGCAGCAAAGCTCTCAAGCAGAACTGCCTGTGCTGCTGGGTACAGAGCAGCCAGCTGAGCTGGGGGGTTAAGAGCCCAGCAGGAACCCTGGCTTCCCACGGTGGAGAAGACATTGAGGTCCCCTGCTGCTGTTAATGACAATTAGCTGTGCTATCTGTCCCCTGCTTCCCGTAGCTAATTGCAGGAGAGCAAGCCAGGGTGGAGGGACTGTGTGTTTGCATGGCTCTGAAGCAGTTTTCATTAAACATTCATGTATAAAATGCCATCAGCTCTTCCCAGGGATGCTCTCCTCTCCTGTTAATATTTCAGGACTTGTAGCATCAAGGAGTTATGTGGCCATTTAAAAATAAATGGAGGCAAAAGTTTTCTCTTAGTACCAACCCTGCACATGACATGTGGGCTTGCTCAGTGTCTGCCCTGTGACACCAGGGAGGGCATGAGGAACAGCTGCCCCAGATGCACGTGCTGCATCCTGCTGTGTGAGCACATCACTTCTCCCCTTCTGTCCATCCAGCGTGGGAAGAGCCTGGTGCTGTGGTCAGCCCCCGAAGCCATCCAGTATCACCACTTCAGTCCGGCCAGTGACGTGTGGAGCTTCGGCATCGTCATGTGGGAAGTCATGTCCTACGGCGAGAGACCCTACTGGGACATGTCCAACCAGGACGTGAGTCTCTGCGGTAGCTGACGACGTTGCCATTGCTAGTGCTGTGCAGGGGAGCTGCTGCCGGGTGTGAGGGGGGATGTTTGCCCCAGGGGTCTGCCCACAATCATCATCACAGGACCTGACCCTTCTGCTCTCTTCCTCTGCAGGTGATGAAGGCTGTGGAGGATGGGTTCCGCCTGCCCGCCCCGGTGAACTGCCAGCCAGCCCTCCACCAGCTCATGCTTGACTGCTGGCAGAAGGACCGAAGCCAGAGACCCAAGTTCTCACACATCCACAATATCCTGAGCAAGATGGTGCAGAGCCCCGAGCCCCCCAAGTGCCCCAGCTCCACGTGTATCAGGTGACAGCCCTCTTCCTGGCTTGGCCTGACGGTTCCCAGTGCCGGCATGCCATGCCCTGCTCCCCCCTCACCTCCCTGTTCTGTTGGCAGGTCCCACGGTGCATCCATCCCCCTCACTGAGCGTACCTTCGCAGCCTTCCCGTCCTTCAGCTCCGTGGGCGAGTGGCTGGAAGCGATAGAAATGGGCAGGTACAAAGACAACTTCACTGCTGCGGGCTACTGCTACCTGGAATCGGTGGCCAGGATGACAGCCCAGTAAGTGAACTGGTTTCCTGGATGTAACCTTCTATTATATATATTTTTTGGAATGTTTATTTAAATATATATATATAACCTGGGTGCAGTGTGAGCGAGCTCTGCTTTGCTGTTACAGTCAGGCATCACTAAACAAGAGGGCAGATCTTCTAAAACATGTGTGTAAGAGCCTGCTGGCATGGGTTGGGCTGTGTGTGTTGTGCATCCCGGTTGCTGATTTTTGAAGCCCAGATGTAAACCTGTTGTTACCAGCGAGTGTGGTCATGCCAGCAGCACAGGGTGGTGGGGCTAGAAGCCGTTTCATGCCTGGTGTGCTGCAGGCTGGTGTTATCCCAGGATTCCAGCTCAGCGTTGCTTTGGCTGGACAACTTGGGATTTTCTTCCTCTGGCAGGTCCACGGTAGCCCGACCATCAGCCCTGTGCTGACCTTGCCTGGGGGCAGTTGGTGTTGGGGATGCTTTACAGCTTGGGCTTGTTTTTCATGGCTGACGTGGGGCTGCTTTTGCAGAGATGTCCTCAGCCTGGGGATCACGCTGGCAGAGCACCAGAAGACCATCCTGAGTGGGATCCAGACTCTCCGGGCGCAGGTGATCCATATGCACGGCCGAGGCGTGCAGGTGTGACACAGCCCCCTCCAAAGGTACCAAGCACTGACCCCTGGGGAGGAGCCAGCCAGCCAGCCCCGAACCGAACCTCTGAAACCTCCTGGTTTTGGGGGACAGACACACGTGGGAATCACTGGGCTGAGGCAAACAAGTCATGTGGCAAGAGAGCAGGGCTTCCTGTCCCTGCGCCAGGGAAGCCAAGGATTCCTGGGACGTGTGTGGTGTGCCTAGGTGGATGTGGCTCTCCCAAGTGCTGTTTTGTAAGATGAGTCAAACTGTAACGATGCCATTTCATATGGTAATTGGGTTAACAGGGTGGATGGACATTTGTGCACTGTCTTAATCCAGAGCTGACAGCATCTTGCTATCTAGCATCCTACTGGTGAGATCCATGGGTATTCTTATACAAGCTGACACATTCTAGTATCCTGTGAGGAGCTTATATTGCTTTTATTTTTAGAGAATGGAGCATAGCTCACACCCAGCGCTCAACTCCTGGAAGGTGACTTTCCCCATCTGCCACGCTGAAGGAAACTCTTTACCAGCCATGTCCCTTCCACTCCAAGTCACTTCACCAAGTCCTGACACCACAGTCGGTGAACAGAAACAAATATTCTTCACTAAAGTGCAGAGCAAACTGTTCTAAGGCTCTCTTGACAGGACAATTTCAGGGGAAGGAATGAAAATCTTTGAAGAGAGCTGTAGCCAAGAGAGGGCAGGTGGACGAGCCCTTGGGCTGCCCTGCTGATGCTCTCAGCCTTCGCTGCCTTTTGTGCAGGTCTTGGTCCCTTGATTTACTGCTGGAGCCCAGCAGTGGAGTGGGGGGAACTTATAGACCAGAGCAGCAGCCAGGCAGCACACTGCTAAAGCATCTGTTACTACTTTAATCCCTCTTCCCTGCTTCATGCCTTGAAGTTTTGCAGGTGGAGCACCCCACACCTTGCTTTCCACTGGCTGTGTGGGCAGCGGTGATGGGTTCTGGCTGCTGCCCCTCAGGCTGTGGAGCAAAGCAGGCAGAGCATCGCCACATGCCCACAGCCGTGGGCTGGCACCAGAGCTCAGAGACTCCCTGCTCAGAAGTTTCAGGTCTGCTTGGAGCAGTAGATGGATGAGCGCTCTTCCCTCTCTAGGTCTGGAAGCTTTTGCAGGGAAAAAAGGGTTCTAATTCAGCCTGTGGCAGCAGAAGTGAACCTCCCAGTTCATCCAGAAATGGGATGAAAACCTGGGAACTGGTTTGGAGTCAGAGACAGTGGGACATGACGAGGCTTTGGGTGAATGCTTCCCACATCCTCCCCCAGAGCGTATCCCTGGCCCCTGAGAGGGACACCTCTGCTGCAAGGAGTGCCCATGCCCTCCTCCGTCAGCCTGGCTGCCCACGCCAGGTCGGGAGCCGGGAAAGGTAGCAGGAGAGCAACATCCTGCTCTGCCCTGCCAGGGCAGTGGCTTTCCATGGTGCACACCCCAGGTCTGGGTATTGGAGGGAGCTTCAGGGGCTGCACTGAAGGGGCCGCGCACCCTAGCCAGGCAGTGGGGCTTGGGCAGAGCAGACTGTTGCATACTTGGGACGCCTGAAATCCTGCTGTACAATCCAGGGCACATCAGCACTTTATTTTGTCGCAGAGGGTGGCATGGCACCGATCCCCTCTGATGCAGGCCTGATCCCTGACAGAAGACATAAATAGCATCTGCTTAATAATACATGTTTCCTTGAAGTTAGTTAATTAAATGGGTCTTTGCAGCCTTGTTGGGAGTTTTGTAGACCTTTTATTATAATCTGTAAGTATTGCAAGTGAATTATTAATGATGAAAGGCAAAGATTTACAAAGGGAATGAATGGATGCTGTGGGAGATGTTCATAATGTGGGTAAAAGTCTGGTGGAGTCAGATCCTCCTATTAACCAGCTCTGAGGGGATGAGACTCTAAATAAAGATTGAGCCACCCAGCCTGGGGATCCTCCTCATCTTCTGGTTGTGTGGTCAAGCAGAGTGGCACAATGGTCAAGCAGAGCAGGTGCTGGTGGCCTCATGGAAGGTGTTGCTGTGGGGATCCAGCTCCTGCTCAGTAAAGCCTCAGTCATGGTGTTTTCCTTTGCACCAGCCCTTGGGCTCTTCTGCCTTGGTGACGTGGCTAGGCTGGGTCCAGGAGCACTCAAAACCCACAAGATCTATGTTTTTTTTCCCATCCTTGAGCTTGATTGCATCACAGATTGCAACTCTCTGCCTGATCTTCACTGAGGGGTGGTCTCAAGAAGGTGCCAGATAACTTTGGTTTATTGATTTTCCTGCCTTGTATTGGTGATCCCGGGCAGTGCCATGGTGAGCATCATGTGATCCCAATGATTCTTGGGTCCCGTGGCCCCAGTGGGTTTTTGAGCTCCTGGAAGAGAATGCAGGGCTCAAGATGGCAACCCTCACTGGTAGGGCTGGGGGCTGCCATTGGTCCTGCGGGCACCTCCGTGCCTGCCAGCGGAGAGGATGCTGCTCGCAGGGGTAAACCAGCTCTCTCCTTCCTGCAGTTTAAACATTACCCAATGTCACCTGGTTCCTTTTTTTAATGGGAATAATTTGTCTTTTAAGTTTGGCTCTTGTCTGGTTGGGTCGGTCACTCACTGTCCTTCTGTCGCACACCCAGAAGAGTGAGAATGGTGAACTGAAACCTCGTGTGGTAGACCTGCCGGCTCCCAGGGATCAAGTGCAATTTGTACACTCTTTATGTTTACATTTTATCTATAGAGAAAGTATATTATAGTTCTCTAGGTGGGGAGTTGAACCAACTTGATTCCAGGTCCTGTCCTACATGGGTGTCCTGCCTGTGGGGTTTCCATCCTGCGTCAGGATGCAGGGAGCAGTTTCAATCTCTTTGCCCATCCAGCCCTTGACATGGTACAAGGCTCCTTCCTCCTTCCTTGGCTGGAGGAAAGCCCTGACCCCATCGCTGCAAACAAGGGCCTGGCCCTGGCCCAGCGCTCTTGCTTTCTCAGCAGCACGATTAACCTCAATTGGCTTGGTCATAGGAGAAAAAAGAGCAAGTGCTTTGTAATCAGTGTGCTTTGCTGGAGCTCATAAATGCAGTTAATGAGAGGATTTAGATTTTAGGTGTTTGGGCAGGGTGGAGGCCAGTTATGAATTAGAGGAGCAGAGAAGGAAATGCTTTGCTGGTACGGCTGCAGCAAAGCTCCTGCTCCTGGGCTTGGCTTTATATGCCTTGTGGGAACGTCTGCCCTAGACGTTCCTTTCAGCTGGTGAGTAAAGGCAATGTGCACCTTCACCATCACCATGGCACCCCATAACACCCCCCGCCTTGGGCATGTAACCAAAACTGGGATCAAGTTGGTTCATCTCCAGATGCTTTTTTGATATTCATTAACCACTTGTTATATACTGTAAATACACTCTTGAGAAGGCAATATATATTTTTATAAGCTTATACCAAATGTAATATAATATCATAAGGGACACCATGTGCATTTCATGTTTGAACTATAGTCGGGTATCTCCAGGGAATCACAGGTGGTTTGGAATAATTAATAACAATAATAAGCAGTAATAAAGATCTATAGACCTTTTTGTTAATTTTGTATTTATTGAACTGTTTGAAGACTGCAATAATGAAGTATCTAAACACCGAAGTAAAAAACAACTACTAATTCTGCCCTGGCTTTGTTTGCATGGCTCATTTCAGGTGTCCCGGTGAGAGGGACTGCTTCAGCAAGGGCAGTGGGTGTCAGGATGAGTTTCAGTGGTGGTGAGGTGTGAGATGTCAAGTTGATTTATTAAATAACAAGTGTGCTAAGATGCTGTTTGCTCTGGCTTCTGAGGTGGCAGCAGCTGGAGCTCGGGAAGGAGGGTTCTTGGCTCTTTGGAAGGGGGGGAATCGCCCCTGTGAGTAGTCCAGCCTGTGTGTTTTGTGGGCAGAAAGGCCTGTCAGTCTGCCAGGCCGGATGTGGTTGGGGCAGGCAGGAATCTCTGCTGCCACCCTCAGGACCAGGTAACCTTGGAAGCTCTGGCGGTGCAGAGCTGCCAATGCCAGTGCAATTGTCAGCCTGGTACACGTGTTGCTGTGTGTGGGGATGCTGCTCAGCAGAGGGAAAACACCACAGAGTTACTGTGCTCAGGGCGTGCAATTAATTGTTTAATTGCGTAAAGGAAAGCAGTGCCTGGCCAGCATGTTAAATGCAAGCACTGCATTACAGCATTTAGGAATAATTTAATGCGACTCCATCACTAGTTGACATTTCTTTGCTGTTTCTTGGGGTGCTTGATGCCAAAGAACATGTACCAAAGCCTTGGTTCAGTATGCTGACAACATCCACAGCTGCTGGGAATGAGGAGTGGGATGGGTGCTTAAAATGGGTGAAGTCTATTTGCCTTCTGTCGATCAATTAACTTAACCAGCCTTCGCTAGGAGCCTGGCCAGGGCTATATTGGCGCCATAAAGAAATAATTAGAGCTCTGAAGTGGGGTTATGAAGAGTGGGTCAACCAAGCAGATGGAATTTTTTTGCCCAGGTTTACCTGCACTTGTGTGTCCTGTGGGTGATGGCTTTACCTCTCTGCTAATCTTCCTGGCATGGTCTCGACTGGGGGCCATGGCACATACAGAGGAGCTGAGAAATCCTCAGCAGCTGCATCCCTGAGCACCCAGAAAGGTGGTTGGAGCTGGGCGGGCATTGGCCATAGCTCCATGCCATGGTTTCTGCATCGGAGTCAGCAGCTCCAGGCCCCCTCCTAGGTCTAAGCCTTGGTCCCAGCTTTCGGGCTCAGGAGCCCTTCTCCAGTCTGTCCTGGCAGGTTTGAGCTCATTGTACTTGATGCCTTGTGTGAAGAGTGAAAAAAAACCCAAAACACGGAAGGTAACTGCCCAGAAATGAGTAGTTACATACCTGAATAATTAGCTGGCTTTAATTAATGGCACAAAAGGTCTCTTTCCCTCTGTCCCCCCTTCCCCAGGAGCAGAGTTCCCTGCAGGACACAGTTCAGTGCATCGCCTACTGTGACAGTAGAGTTGCGGACATGGCGGCGGACATGGCGGACATGGCGGCGCCCATCTCCGTGCAGCTCCGGCAGAAAATTGACCGCCTGGGGGCTTCCGGGCATGGCGGCGCCCATCTCCGTGCGGCTGCGGCGTTTAAATGGCTTCCGGGCATGGCGGCGCCCATCTCCGTGCGGCTCCGGCGGAAAAATGGCGGCCGGGGGGCTTCCGGGCATGGCGGCGCCCATCTCCGTGCGGCTCCGGCAGAAAATTGACCGCCTGGGGGCTTCCGGGCATGGCGGCGCCCATCTCCGTGCAGCTCCGGCAGAAAATTGACCGCCTGGGGGCTTCCGGGCATGGCGGCGCCCATCTCCGTGCTGCTCCGGCGGTTAAATGGCTTCCGGGCATGGCGGCGCCCATCTCCGTGCGGCTCCGGCGGAAAAATGGCGGCCGGGGGGCTTCCGGGCATGGCGGCGCCCATCTCCGTGCGGCTCCGGCGGTTAAATGGCCGCCGTGGGGCTTCCGGGCATGGCGGCGCCCATCTCCGTGCGGCTCCGGCGGTTAAATGGCCGCCGGGGGGCTTCCGGGCATGGCGGCGCCCATCTCCGTGCGGCTCCGGCGGAAAAATGGCCGCCGGGGGGCTTCCGGGCATGGCGGCGCCCATCTCCGTGCGGCTCCGGCGGTTAAATGGCTTCCGGGCATGGCGGCGCCCATCTCCGTGCGGCTCCGGCGGTTAAATGGCCGCCGGGGGGCTTCCGGGCATGGCGGCGCCCATCTCCGTGCAGCTCCGGCAGAAAATTGACCGCCGGGGGGCTTCCGGGCATGGCGGCGCCCATCTCCGTGCGGCTCCGGCGGAAAAATGGCCGCCGGGGGGCTTCCGGGCATGGCGGCGCCCATCTCCGTGCGGCTCCGGCGGTTAAATGGCTTCCGGGCATGGCGGCGCCCATCTCCGTGCGGCTCCGGCGGAAAAATGGCCGCCGGGGGGCTTCCGGGCATGGCGGCGCCCATCTCCGTGCGGCTCCGGCGGTTAAATGGCTTCCGGGCATGGCGGCGCCCATCTCCGTGCGGCTCCGGCGGTTAAATGGCCGCCGGGGGGCTTCCGGGCATGGCGGCGCCCATCTCCGTGCGGCTCCGGCGGTTAAATGGCCGCCGGGGGGCTTCCGGGCATGGCGGCGCCCATCTCCGTGCAGCTCCGGCAGAAAATTGACCGCCTGGGGGCTTCCGGGCATGGCGGCGCCCATCTCCGTGCGGCTGCGGCGTTTAAATGGCTTCCGGGCATGGCGGCGCCCATCTCCGTGCGGCTCCGGCGGAAAAATGGCGGCCGGGGGGCTTCCGGGCATGGCGGCGCCCATCTCCGTGCTGCTCCGGAGGAAAAATGGCCGCGGGGGGCTTCCGGGCATGGCGGCGCCCATCTCCGTGCTGCTCCGGCGGTTAAATGGCCGCCGGGGGCTTCCGGGCATGGCGGCGCCCATCTCCGTGCGGCTCCGGCGGTTAAATGGCTTCCGGGCATGGCGGCGCCCATCTCCGTGCGGCTCCGGCGGTTAAATGGCCGCCGGGGGGCTTCCGGGCATGGCGGCGCCCATCTCCGCGCGGCTCCGGCGGAAAAATGGCTTCCGGGCATGGCGGCGCCCATCTCCGTGCGGCTCCGGCGGAAAAATGGCCGCCGTGGGGCTTCCGGGGGGGCTACACAGCACAGCTTCCCCGTTCGGGAAGCTAAGCAGGTACTACCTCGGTCAGCGCCCGGATGGGCGACCTCACCCCGTGTTCGAATCCCCGCACCTGACAGGGCCCCACCCACGTGCGCCCCCCCTCCCAAAATCTGCCCCCCCGAGGGAGTCCCATCACCTTCGGGGGTTCCCCGGACCTGACAGTGCCCCGGCCGACCCCGCGACGGGCGGCGGAACCCCCCCCTCACCGGGAGGGAGCGGCCGCCCCGCAATGGCGGCGTCCCTCGTTAAAGCGCCCTGCCGCTCGCGCTGCGCCGCCCGGCCGCAGTCCGTACGCATCGGGCTTTGCGCGCACCCGCGCAGGAACGCGGCGAGTGTGCACGGAGGCAGCAGAACGCGGCGGCTTTCGTGCGCTGCGCCACCCGGGCGCAGTACCGCTGCGTGTCCGCCAGGCGGCAGCACCGAGGACCCCCGAGGAACCCCGTGTTCGAATCCCCGCTCGGGCCTTTCCGCCAGTGCTCGGTCATTTCCGCCAGTGCTCGCTCGTTTCCGCCACTGCTCCGTGCTTTCCGCCTCTGCTCGTATCTCTCCGCCTCTGCTCGTATCTCTCCGCCTCTGCTCGGCCCTTTTCGGCTCCCCCTGCCCCTCTAATTACCCCTCTGCCGCTGTCCTGCGCTCATTAACAACCCCCCATCTCCTCCAGCGAATTCAACCCCCCTCCCAACCCTACTGCGACCCCTCTGAGAGCCCTCGAACCCCACCATGGCCCCTGACCCCCTAGAAGACCCCCAAAGGAACCCCCAACACCCCAAAAATAGACCCTAGAGCGACCCCCCAGAACCCCTCAGAGGACCCCCCCCCCCAAAAAGCCCCCCCACTATCCCCTAAAAAGTCCCTTAGGGCCCCCCAACTCCCCAAAGCCCACAAAGAGACCCCCCAAAAAACCCAGACCCCCCAAACAGACCCCATAAAGAACCCTAACCACCCCCCAAAAAACCTGAGACTCCTTAAAGACGCCCCCAAGCCCCTCACATCCCCCCCAAAATGAGACCCCATAAAGATCCCCTCAAAGAACCCCACACCCCCCCTTAGAGAACCCCCCCAAAAGCCCTAGACCCCACCAAAAAGAGACCCTGTAAAGACCCCATAGTCCCCCAAAAAGAGCCAACCACCCTGACTCAGGTGCTGCCAGCCCCATCGATGGAAAGATGCCACAACAACAGTGGCCTTGGCCACGCTTTCTTGGAAACAACTGGTTCCCTCATCACCTCTGAATAATAAAAATTCTAAGGCATTTTACAACAATGTCCAATACAACATTAAGCTGCTGCCACGTATAACCCAGAAAATTGTTAGCCGATTCTCCTCTGTCGAAACCGTTGCCAGCTTTGGGCTAAGATGCCTCCAAGGTTTGGTCACCTTTGTCTTCAGCCAACATTGCCAAGTCTCTTTGCTGTTCTTCTGGATCCCCTGGAAGAAGACTGGTGACTGCCTGGAGAAGTGACTCAATCTGCTCTTCTGTTAGTCTTTCCTCACTTTCTTCCACCATCTGCAGGTCAAAACCCAATACATTGTTATTCAATCCATACTTCCTTCCTCAGCTCCAAACAGGAAGACTCAGCCCCAGTAAATACTGCTTTCAATGGATGCAAGATGTAGCCTGAACTCATCACAAAAACATTTTACAAAGTGGAACTCTTGTAATATTTATAACAACACAAAACAAAAAAGCTCCCTTGTTAGCCACGACAGCTGGCATGCCACAGTGAGACCCTGCTTCTGTTACAAGGAGAACACCACGCTCAGAACAGGCTTTCCTCCTAAAGCCTCTCAGCCTAAGAAAAACCAAACTAAAATACCCAAAGAATTCCCGCAAACTAGAAACCCCCACAAAGCCCAAAACCCAAAGAAGCCACAAACCCCCATTAAAAACACACACAAATCCCAGACCCCACAAGAAAAGCTGCGGGAACTCAAAACACCACAGAAGCCCCTAGCCCTCCCCCAAACCCGCAACCCACAGAACCCCAAAGCCTTCAAAAGGCAGAGAACCAAACCCCCCCCTTAGAACCCCAGTTAAAAAAAACAAACCAACAGAAAAACCTCACAAGCCCACACTAACCCCACAAATCCCAGACCCTGTAAAAAAACCAACCCACCCAACCCCTATAGCCACAAAAACCAGAAAAGAAAAAAAAAATTAGTAAAACTACAAACACCTTACCAACCTCCTTGGCTCATTTTCTGAGAGGAGCCTGCACCAGCAGACAGACTAACACATTTTAATCCTAAACTCGGTTCTCTGCATTCTTTCTCTGCCCCTTCTCTACATCCTTTTCTTTCAACTTCCTCTTCCTACCCACAAGGCTGTCTAAACCAATGGATATAAACACTAACCCAGGTAACAGTACATCCAGTTCAGATAAAGGCAATGAAATCACCAGCGCCAATGCTACGACCTTCTTACAGGTACCACAAGCTCCCAAGAACTCACCTGTAACAGGAAAAGAGGAGAAACCATAGAGACCTTAAATGCAATACGCCAAAACCCGAAAGAGACTTATTCTTGTATATTGAATGTTAAAATCACATGCATAATTACAGAATTCTTTACAGCTGAAAAAATATTTTTAGAAGACGACCCTGACAGTCTACCTGCAACTGCTGCAAGATTTCTATAATAACCCCCCACAATTTTCTGTAATTAAAAAAAAAAAAAACCAAACCAGGAAAGAATGCAATCAATCATCCAGGTAATTCTGAGTTAACTGATGCCCTGAATGGGACAAGTCGAACCCAAGCTAACACCAGCCAGTTTACTGCAATGCTTGTCTAGCATACACATATATAAATCAAAATGACATGTAGCTAGAGGCCAGGTGCAAAAAAAATAAGACATTTGCACACCACAGCAGACAACCTGCCGAGGGCCACGATATGATATGCTGCAGCAGAGTCTTGTGGCTGTTCGCTCAAACACGCTGGTGGAATAGTCTGCATAACCGGCCCTGTGCACGATTTACATGGGGTTTTCTAAGCTATGCCTGATGTGGCTAAGGGATTTTTACTGGGCAATCCTGGTTTAAGACCAGTCTCGGCTCCTAAGGAATGCCAGCCAACAAAGATGTTTTCAGCCGTTAACAAGAGGAACAGAAATCCAAGGACGAGTTGCTGGTTTTAAAACGTGGAGTCATCATTGTGAAAAATGGCACCACACAGATCTCTGTTAACACATTTGTAGACAAAGTGGAAGACCTGGGGTTGGGGACAGCTGTGCAACTCAGCCTTCATTTCCCGAGGGCAGGTATGCTCCGTCAGCTGCTGCCAGGTGTCATTGACAACAAGAAATGGGCTGCACTCTGCCGGCTTGTCCACCTCGAACTTCTCAGCGCAGAGCTGGCGAACATCTTCGGTGGTTATAGACAGTCTCACCAGGAAAGATCTTTCCTGTACATTCACAGTTAACTCCCTGGGACGCAACATGAAGGTGGTTCTGTAGAATGAGAAAACACACATCAGCAACTCAAAAACCCTAACAGCTGAAGCGTCAGCAACAAACCTGTCCCCACACTGAGACTCACACCCGCGATTCCCACGCCCGACAGCCACCTCGCTAACTGCAATACTGGTGGCAAAACTGTGGCAAGCGGAACAGAAATTCCTAAGCCAACACCCTCCTTTCCTCATATTACACTCTAACCCTGCCATTACAGCCAAACAGGACTTGTCCTTCCGAGCAAAACTAGGAAACAAAATGCAGTGAGGCTAAGCAACGTCTGAGGCAACAGGGTCGAGAGATGGTGCTGCTGCACTACTGCCACAGAACAGGCACCTCCTATCGCTGTGTCAGTCAGAAGGAATAAGAAAAAAGCCTCTGCCAGTGGCAGCAAACGGTGCTGATCCCCAAGTTACTGCGTGATAAGCCATCTGCATTCTTATGCTGCAGCATGCAAAGTGTTTTAGGGTGCTTCAGTCCAGTCAGGACACTTTCATTGCATTAAACCGGTGACAATCTGGGGGTCCGAGCCCGATTTAACCGGCTTTCCCATGACAGCCTTTTTTCTTTTTTACAGTAAGGCTTAGAGGGAAGCAGAAAGAAAGCTTCCTCAGCAACATTAGGCTAAACCCTAATGGCAAAAGCCTCGTGGCAAAAGCTGGACCTTTTTTCTGTGTTGAAACTGACATGTTCTTACAACTCCGATAACATGGAAAAAGTCTAAGTACACCCGACAAGGAAATGCAGTTCTACCTTTCAGAAAGCATTTAAAGAGGAAAAAAACCCAAGCAACAACTGGGGAAAAAGCAACCACAAACATCTTTTGAACACATGAACAAAGCAAGCTGCTGTAGCGTGCTTTTTTTTAAAAAAAAGACATTAACTGTGGTTACAGACTAAAAAAGATACAATTAAAGGAAGTGGAAAAATGGCACAGTGAGAAAGACCTGTTTATCAACT